>NW_013665615.1:1795032-1802015 GCF_000517525.1 Limulus polyphemus
GTCACGTCACGCCGTGACCATCTTATATATATCAGATCACCCCCCAATCTAGTAAATGCTAGAGCACTCCCGAAGGAACGGGATAGTTCTAGAACGTGGCGTGACACTAGTCACGTGACCTCGCTGATGCAACAATATATAAACCGGAAAAAGATGAATAAAGTACGCACTTTAATTTTCAAGTCAAGAAGTTTCATTTTTACTTTTCAGTTAAGTGAAAAATTACGTGAAAGGTTTGGCAAAATCATTATATCATTCTCAAAGTAAAATGATGGTAATATTCTAAGTTCTCTCAAAATGTTTTCGTTTTGAAACAAAAGAAAGGAGGTTATAAAACCGTTGTTTACAAACAACAAATTGTTTTAACTCTGTATTTCTTTTTGATTTGAAACATAGAAATATAACATTATTTTCGAAAAGATTAGAAGAGAATTAGTCCCTCGGTGGGACAGCGGTAAGTCTTCGGACTTGCAATGCTTAAATCCAGGGTTCGGTTCCCCACGGTGGGCACAGCAGATAGCTCAATTTAGTTTTGTTATAGAATGAACAAGAAAATTAAAAACAGTTTAAACACATACGTGGAAGTTGAAATAATATTTGTTGAGATGATTTGATGTCAGACCAAGAACAAGCATTATATCACATAACAAATGAGGTATATATTATATGTCGCTACCGTAAGTAAACGTTGCTTGGTATCTTTCCAATTGATTTAAGTGACAAGATATTCTCGCTAAACCTGCATAATATATCGTGAGATAGCAAATTCTATTTTTATTTGGTTATGGTTTTGCTTATCGTTCATTCATTATTCCTTCTATCGTTTAGTTTATCTATAAATTTTTAGCGCTATTTAGTTATTAAATGCGCATTATTTTTACATGTTTGCCAATCTGCCGCCGAGAAAACGCATGATACAATCTGATTCATCGTCTATTTGCATAATTTATGGACGTTTCAGCAATATAAATCAGCTGTTTGTTTGAAATTAAGCACAAAGCTACACAATGGGCTATCTGTGCTCTGCCCACCACGGGTATCGAAACCCGGATTCTAGCGTTGTAAGTCCGCAGATATACCACTGTGCCACTGGGGGGCATTTTTAGTTATGTTTAAAACGCTAACTCACCTTCTGATGGCCACGTTTATTTTGAGTAAATATGCATATATTATGAGACTGACACCTGTTTCCTCTAGCGGTGACGTGCAAATATCATTAATGTTGCACAAGAGTATGTAAATTACGTACAGATATTTTGCACATGATTATGTCAATTACGGTCACGTGATTTGTAATCTCGTGATCTAACCAGTGAATAAAAACCCTCCATTGAACATTAATAAGTTAGTTCATGAGATGTAAGTGATTGTTTGTTTGTTTGTTATTAAGCACAAAGCTACACAATGGGCTATCTGTGCTCTGTCCACCACGGGTATCGAAATCCGGTTTCTAGCGTTGTAAGTTGAAAACCTTGGCTTTCTATTGGTTATAGATAATATAGAATTGAAGGTAAGAGAGAACTATCAAGAAATCCTGAAAGAGAGGATGAAACAGGTGGGTGTAGCAAGAGGGGGTTTCGATACCCGTGGTGGGCAGAGCACATATAGCCCATTATGTAGCTTTGTGCTTAATTTCAAACAAACAAAAGTAAGAGGGGTCTGATTTTCTATTTGATGGCTCTGTAACCATATGAAATTAAAAGCTATATGAATTGATGTTTGTCTGAGCAATGAAGATTATATAATAAGTAATTTACGTTAAATTTCATACTTATTGCAGGGGTGATGAATAAAATAAATATGATGGGATGCCTATAGAAAATGTGTCACCTTTATCTCCCGCCAGCCTTCCTTCAAATCTAATTATATGTCCAAAGTAGTCCAAAGTAATGCTTATGTCCAGCAGTTTTCGTTTTTATTTCTGCGCGTTCCAGTATTTCCTCAGCAGATTTTGTGTATAAAATTCTCTACAAGGCCAAAATAATGAGGAGTTGCATCTTCGCAAAGGAAATGAATATTGGTATGAAGAGATTTTACAATAGGTGCTCATAAGGTTTGGGTAGCTCAAATACATTTCTCTATAAAGTCCGTTACTCAATATTTCAAGCCTTTTGCTTATAACTTTTAGAAATATATATATAACAGTAACCATTAAGGGTTGAGTGTAGTAAAAAATGTTTAGAAAGAACACAATTTCATTTGAAAAATGTCAATAACAACATAGAATTTGCTAGTATGTTTTGTTTTATGGCTAATAAAGCTATCTGCCACTGTCTCTAATTTTCAACTGGCGATCAGAGGAAAGGCATCCGCTGGCAACACTCATCGTCAACTCTAGCATAATTTTTTTACCAACAAATAGTCGGATTAGCCGTAACATTATAACACTCCCAGGGCTGAAAGGTCGAGCATGGTAGGTGCGAAAGTTCGATCCCGTAACTCGTATATTACAAGTCTAGCGCTTTAAACATAAGACCATGCCAGGAAAAAGCTAGAGAGTGTCTATATATTGCACACTACTCAACCTTAGTTTTTGTGATTAAAACGGTTTAATTGTGTTTTATAATGTAAATTCACTTAACATTATTTCAACTTCAATTAAAAGTATCAATGTATTATGTATATAAATTGCTAATAAAGGTATATCTGGTGGATTTATATCACATTACAGAAATGTTTATTCTATCACTAATTTTATTCCAAAGAATGTTTGTAACAACACATAAAGAAGGGTGAGATATATGTATACAACGTTACCTTAAGATAAAATAAAAAATCCGATTATGATGCATTTTGATTTCTAATTAAATTTTCGTAGCATAAATGCAGAATGTGTGATTTCAATAATCTGAAGAGATTAATATAGAAAAATAACACGTCCAATAATTTTAAGAGTAATATTAATTTTTATTGTAAGAAGTGTGTAGAAATGACTTATCATTCAGCTGATATTCATAAAGAAAATATAAAATTCGGTAAGCTGTAGAAATTATAAGAAGAATTAGAATCAGAACTTGTTTCTAATGATATCATAAACTGCCTAATAAATAAATTGAGATTGCAAATAACTCCAGAAACAGTTGAACACTAATAATACATGTAAATCAATCATAATGCAAATTGTTTTACCAAGAGTAAGTTTTGGTATGATTTTGTCTTGAATATGTCATTATTCCAAATGATGGATTGCCTGCTTTTGGCGTAAAACCAATAATATAAATAGTCAGAGAATAGATTTACTGTCTTAAGAATGTCCAAGAGAAATACAATGCCGAGCATTATGATTTCCAAATAGGTCGCTTGAAAATAAATGATCACTTACTATACCAAAATTATACGTAGACATTTGCAATTCATAAATTTTTTGTTAGAATATGAAAAATATTAAACAACATTAAATTCCATATGGTTGTCTCATCGTATTTAGTAAAATATACCATGTAATAATAGTAGTAAGTGCAGTACCCGCGCGACACGTCGTTAGAAAACGCTATACATATGTCGACCTCGGGGAGGGAGGGAGGGAAATGGTAGAAACGATGATGTCACCAAAGACGATTATGTCATAGTTCCTCCAAGTGTCACCAGAGGGAGCGTTGCTAGGCGATTATGTAATTGTTCCATGAAGTAGAATCGGAGGGCACGGCTATCTTACAGAGGGGTGATATCATAGATTGATACTAGAAAGCTTGTTACTATTGGAGGATTGACTTACGAAGGCATGTAGGCATATATTTAATCATACTTTTACATTTCTTGACCTTTTATATTACTACCTGTTTATTCCAACTCAGTATGTAAGAATTTATATAGATTATAAATGACAGAGTCTAATTCTTGTATTTCAACAATTGATTCAGACAGTGTCAGTGGGCTTAGAATAATTTTTCAAAATGAAAAATCGATTCAACTCCACTTTTTGATAACTACATAAACACGTGAAATGTATGAGATTTCATTATACACTAATATCTAAGTATTATTTTAAACATCTCATAATGTTTCAAAAATGATTTTAACTCTCTCAACACTGACTAAACACACGATCTCTTTGTATTCGTTTATTCTTTATAGATTTGGTACTATTAACTTTAAATATAGTGTGTATATCTTCACGAAATTTGGCAGTCTTTCAGTAAACATTATATGCCTTTCACATACAAAAATATTATATTTAGTGAAGTATTTTTAATAAACCAAAAAAGATTTGTCTTTTCATATATCGAGTATTTGTTTTGAATAGTCTTTGTGCAAAATGATTTTCATGCTAAGATTAAAAATACTTCATGTCAAAAATCTTAAATTTCATTTGTGTAATCAATAAAATCTCCTAAATACATTTCAAATATTTGTTTTCAGTAAAACTTTATATTTTATCTGTTATTTTCTCTACCCAAACTCAATACGCAGTTCATATATTTGACTTGACTGACCTCATAATCACCAAAAAAAAAAGAATCAAAATAAATCTAAATTACCCTTTTTTTCTTTCTAGAATGCCTTTGTGTAGCTTTGTGCGGAATTCATAACAAACAACCAAACCCTCTTTTTATCTCTAAAATGACTTCAAATTGTAACATAAAACTACATCCGTTTATTCTAAGTAGCTTTAAACTTGTAACAATATACATATATTTATAATTAAATTTTATTTCCCTTTAAACCGTGTCTAACTACTATTCGCGCAATGATATGTTGTAAATCTCTTGGGGAACATACAGTTCATGTTATGCTATCAAATTGCCTTACCCACGAGCTACTCTGAGCTGCTCGTGTGCGTAGCTCGTGAAATATTTTTAATATATTATTATCATTATTTAATTTACCTAATCTAACATTAATTAATCTAAATAGATCCCTGTTTTTATATTTTAGTTACTTTTATGATAATAGATAAATAATAAACATGAAAAACAAGAAATAATGTGACTAATGAACAAAGGTGAAAGCAATAGTCACAGTGTTTTACTTATAAGTGTCACTTCCTAGAGAATTCTATTGATCTGGACATGTGTTATGAGTGTATACTTTGTGGTGAATACTTTCAAATCATGTGATCATGATCTCTATACAAATCATTTTAGTGAGTGTCCTATTTATTTCTATCTATAGAGATTTGTTTTGTTTATACAGTCATATAATTAAACATTCAAATATTTTCCAATATTTGAGTATGTTTGATACTATCTATCTATTTATACTTGGCAGATACTTTACAAGTCTTTACTTATAATGAACCTAACATATGTTGAAACTCTTCGGTTTCAAGCTGTAAAGGAGTGTCAATATTACGGTAAAGATCTGATGTTCAGCAAGATGGTGGATAGCCAACTTATTTATGGATCTCAAGTAAGTGATATGTTTTGTATAGTTTCTAAAATATAGAAACTTTGATTACTTTGGAGAATGCCCCTTATATTTTATCTATGGTAACTAATAGCATGATTGAACAGGTATTATTACATTGAGCTGTAAGTCAGAATTTTATAAACTAAGACGTTTTCGTAAGTAGTATATTATTATATACTGAAGTTTTGTTAATAAATGATTCAGTATGTGTTATACTTAAGACTGTTATTTTACTTACGTATACTAAAAATAGTATATTAGGCTATGGTGAGAAGTGTTTTTTGATAAGAAAATCCCAGAGCACTGATTTGTATAATTTTTAAGTGAAAAGATGATGTATGTTACCCTAACAGTTTCGAAATCTATGTACATAAAACACCTGCTTTGAAATAGTCGATAAACTAGTTTTTTCTAAGACTAATAACTGAAATCTTACTTGATTAGTTTGCATTGGATCACTTACTCATTTATATAGCGACATGTCTTTAGTACGATGTTTCATGTAAATTCAGTTTGTTATAACATATTTGACAGTCAATGTAGATAAAATAGTTAACACAAAGGATCACATATAAAGTGTAATAAACTTAAAATAAGACCCCAAAACTCAAGCGCTTTCGAATAGTTGACTTTTCATCTTGAGGAGAGCAAAGTGTATAGAAGTAACGAAATCATACATTAAACATAAATACTCTGAAGAGAAAGAAAGCCCCTTACTACCTGGATCCTCATGTGCCATAGTAACTAAATCCTCAAGCACCAAATTCACTAATTACATCCCCAAGCTCCATTACTAACTACTTCTTTAAGCGCTAGTTTGCCTAACATCACCCTCAAGCACCATACCAAATACTTACATCCTCAAATACTATATTAAGTAATTAATCCTCAAACACCATGTTAACTTACTACATCCTATGGTGACGTGATACGAGGTAAAAAAACTTCAGTTTTTGCATACGGTTCGGCTCTTACGGTTCGTCACCCATTAAAACTATATCTTACTTAAAAACTTGTAGAAGACTACAATAGCCGTGAACAACAAAAGTTGATATTTCTGACCTACAGTTAAAAATTACCTCGCATATTTATTAGCCGCGACATAGCGGCTCATACAAAGGCTTCAAGTTATTTTTTAAAGTGCAAACTTGTAGCTCATAGCTTCGTCATCTCTTGACTGATTTGAGATATAATTAAAGTTTTGGACTCAGGAGGTCAAACCCTTTCGAATTATGTGCTTGACCACGCCCAAGTTTTCATTGATTAATTTATTCTAATCTTGCCTAAAATAATTTAAATTTGAGGGTAGGCTGGTAGAGATCCTGATGAGTAATAAAATCGAATCGGTTATACGCGCACCCCACACTTAGTATTGCTGGCGCACGAAAATATAGCAAATAAAAAGGGGAAAAAATAAGGTATCATAGATTAATTTACTTTAATCCTGCCTAAAAGAATTACAAGTGTCGCAGCTGTTGAGGATTCCCTCTTATTTACTATATTTTCACGTTTGAAACATTTCACAAGGAGTTTATGCTGTTTAAAAGACACGTTATTAAACATTGCTGAAATTGTTTGATAGGTTCTTTAGGTAAAGTATTCGTAATGAATTCTAAGAAAGGCGGAAGACTTTC
>NW_013665615.1:1802947-1804257 GCF_000517525.1 Limulus polyphemus
TAGTTGACTATTCTTCTTCTTCTTTGTTCTCCTGAAGAAGAATAGTCAACTATTCGAAAGCGCTCGAGTTTTGGGTCTTATTTTAAGTTTATGACAGTCAATTTAGTTACGGATTTCAAGTGCATGGTGTGTTTCGTATAGTTTCTAAAATATATAGAACTTTGATAACTTTGGAGAATGCCCTTATGTTTCATTTATGGCGACTAATAACGTGATAGAACAAATAAATACAGCAGGTATTACCACATTAGACTGTAATTCAGTATTTTTTAAACTAAGATGTTTCATAAATAGCATATTAGTATATCTTGAAGTTTTGTTAACAAATGTGTCAATATGTGTAATACTTAAGTCTGAGATTTTACTTACATATACTAAAGGTACTATATTAGTCTATGATGAGAAGTAAGTTGATTGTTGTACCGCATTCCTAAATTTTCTTTTGATGGTGATATAATCAAGTTGGTTTCTAACATTATCTCCAGGATTTCTCTCTGTATACCTTCTTCTCGGGTAGTGCTCAATCTATGTGTTCGTAATGACTTGATGATTTGCGACACACCAATTAATCCATATCTTTCCTTTTTCACTTTTCTCTCCAATTCGGTGAGGTCCAACAGTATTATCCCCTCACTCACAACCAACTTTCGCATTTAGATCTCCCATCACTATGACCATTTCTTGAGGTATGCAATGCTTTTTCTGATTCTGATATAGCTGTGTAGAGTATCAGTTTAAAACGGAAAGTGGAAAAACGTTTTTGAATTGCACTTACATTTCACAAGAAGCAGAAATGATCTGTCTATCTAGGATACTTGAACGAGCGAAAAAAAATAGTAAATATATTTTAAAGAATAAGGTTTAGAAAAATATTGAGTAATAATAGTGAGTTAAAGCGTCTGTAATTAAGAAGGCAAATTATCTGTATGTACTGCTCTCAAAACATAATTACGATATTAAAAATCTTTGATCATATAACAAGATAGCCAAACACTCATTAAAATTTACTTAATACGTTATACAGTCGCGATTATTACTAGATAAAAACAAAAGTTATATTAATCATATAAAATTCGTGAACTTCAGTATATCTTCATATTACTAAAACTCTGAGATTGTTTGCGTGTGTGTGCTTGTCTGTAATTAGATACAGCAAAAACGGCGCAAAATATCGCCTTATTTATAATGAAATGGGAATAGAAACAGAATAAAACAAGTTTTGTTAAAATCGGGCCACGGGTTACCGAGTTAGCCCTGTTTTTCGGGTCATTTTTATGAAAATTTCTAGATGAATTTAGGTACACTAGATA
>NW_013665615.1:1805079-1826860 GCF_000517525.1 Limulus polyphemus
TCTTCATTAAAAGGCGTAAGATGACAAAAACAAGATCTTGAAGAATTTCTCAATAATGTGCCTTGTTTATGGTAGGTAATTCGAAGAAAAAATAAAGTGTTACTGTTTCTTATTTGTAGAAGGTTTAAGATGAAAGACGACAACATAATGAACTAATTCATCACAATACCTTAAAACTCTGACTTCACTTTTTTGAAAAATGAAATGATCTTTACTTTTACTCCCGATCAACAATCAAATATCTTTTCTTGAATTATGAATAACATGAATGAATGGAAATATTTAATTATATTATCTCAAAATAAACCTCCATTTCGGTGCAAGCTTGAAATAAGCTTGAATTATTCATAACCTCTGAATAGTGGGTGACCCAATGGGTCACGGGTTGTCTAGTAAATCTATAAATGTTCAGTGCATCATAACTCTTAGTTGAAAATACAACTTTGCAAAATTCAGAGAACGGACCTTTCGGAAGGTTTTAGAAACTTTAATGTCAAAAATCTCATAAGAAGAAATCCAATTTTTATTACAATGGAAAGCAAATCAAGTGTGATCAGTACTGGCCTACTGTGTGAAAAAAGGAAATACTTTGTTTTTCAAATGCTTTATAACTCACACCTCGAAGTGCAATAGGATGCCTAGCTCTGTGATAGATTCGATCTTACTATATTTTATGGTATATCTAGTATAAACGAGCTAAGTTTTTTTTACTTAATATCATCTCTTTGTTAGGTTATACTTAGTAAACGTAGCACCTGAAAGTGATTTTCTTAATTTCAAAAACTTTTTGCTTACTTAATTTAATACTCACATAAAGGTAAGATATCTGCATATACAATCTTTTTGAAGTAATGATTCGCAGAAACTTGTTCTTCGAAATGTTATATTAATAAAAAAGCACGTTAAGAATTGAAACCAGAAAATAAAATCACAATTTGAACTCAGTAGTGTATTTAGCCTGTTTAAAGACAGATAAAATGTTATATAACTTAGAAAAAGTCAGAAATATATTGTGCAGATTTATACAAATTTGTGAGAAGTCGAATAACATAAACAATCTTCTAACACTCTCAAGTTTAAACATTTATTTCTGTAGATGTGCTACTTCGTCTTTTTCTTAGGCTTCTTCTTTTAGCAGAGGTCGCCATCCTTCACACTTGTTGCCCTCTTCCAATCATCGTTATTCATTGCCAGGTCTTCTGCAATCCTTTTCTCGTTCATGTTTTCTTTAATCCCATCTTTACAACGCTTTACTGTCTTCACTTGCCGACTACTGGCAGTTCGAATGCTCTTCTGTTGTTTGTTCCTCTTCTCTTTTCCTTACGGGACCAAACCACTTCAGACTCGCTATTCTTGCCCATTCTTCTATTCCACAGGCTCCCGTCATTTACTTAGTTTCCTTATTCACTCTCTTCTCTTTCAGCAACCCTCCCAGCAGCCATCTCAGCATTATCATTCCTGTTCTTATCGACAAGCCTTCTTTCTTCTTCAGGATCCAGGTGTCGATTTTGTAGAGGAGCATTGGTCTAATCACCGTCTTACACAATTTGGATTTCAGTGCCCTTGTTAACTTTGTCACAGATGACTGTAGCTACTTCCTTCCATTTTCTCCAAACCGCCTGGATTTTATCTCTTATAGCTTTCTCACTTCCTTCTTCACTTTGGATTGTAATCCACAAGTACTTAAGGTCTCCTACCTGTTCCAGTAGCTTCCCATTCACATCTGTAATATTAACCTTCTTCTTCCTACTTCTTCTACTCACCATGGCTTCCTTTTTTCTGGCATTCACTTTCAAACCTATTTCCCAACTTTTCTGCCACACTTTAACTTGCGATTGTAACTCCTTCTAACTTTGAGACGTTAGGACAAAGTCATTCCCTTATAGCATTCCTTACGACATCGATGTAAGTTATGAATAGCAGGGGGCTAATGGCTGATCTTTGGTGCAGCCCAACATTTAATTCAGTTTTTGTCTGCTTCGCCATATACCGTCTTCACGATAGTTGTCGCTTCTTCATAAGTGGCTCTCACTAGTTACAGGAAGTTAGGTAACTCGTAATGAGCACTCTCTTTCATTCAAGAAGTGCGGAAATTATTGTAATGTTAGGAGGTCCAAAAAAAATTCTCTCAACTAGAACTATCCATTAACAATTCGAAAAAAACGTAAAACAATTAGCTGAATACAGAGTTGGGTACATTTTATTAAATTGATTGTAAAAATACAAATTCAATAAAATTGATTGTGCTAAATTAAGTAGTAAAATAATTATCTAGGTATATCATATTCAGTCAAACTTTTTGATCATGAATTTTCTAACTTTTCTTTATTTTTAAATTATCTATTTTTTGTGTAGAAATATTTACCAGTGTGACACTACCTTATAAGTTTAAACACTACATCAACAGATGTATTAAAAGGAAGCTATTAATTATTAGATGATCATAAAACAACATCAAGCAGTTTATCAAAGAGTGAAATGAATATGGATTCGTATTAATTGCTATAGTTAACTTCTGATTAAAGCAGGCTATGTATAAAGATCAGAACTAAGAATTAACCCGGTAATGAATATATATTATTTAATATATCACTCTTATAATTATTAGAATGCATCATTTGGGTACCTTCGTTGTTAACGATATTTTTAGACGTAACACACTTAGCATCACCTTGCCATTTAAAATAATGGTTGTTCTTGTTGTTTATTTTAAAGAAAAACTAGGCAATGGGCTATCTGCGCTCTATCCTTCGAGAGAAATCGAACTCCGAATTTTAGCATCGTAAGTCCTAAAATTTACCTCTGACCCATCGGGGGCACTAAAAATAGGATGGTAAAACAGACATTAAAGAATATACGACATTACAAAAACTAATGAGTCTGATCTCAATTCTACAGTGAATAATAACACCACATTTATCTTAACAAGATTCAAGAAAAACATTACCACTTTTTGCTATTATCTTTGAAATATTAATTTCTGAAGGAACATGACCCATTGAGTAAGTTACAAAAATAACTTCCTTTCATCTTTCATTTTATCCAGCTTACAATAATTTAATGCTTAAATTAGGATTTACTAAAAAATTATAAGGTTTGTTATGGATTTCGCGCAAAGCTACACGAGAGCTATCTGCGCTAGCCGTCCCTAATTTAGCAGTGTAAGACAGTTAGTCATCACCATCCACCGCCGACTCTTGGGCTACTCTTTTACCAACGAATAGTGGGATTGACCGTCATATTATAATGCCCCCACGGATGAAAGGGCGAGCATGTTTGGTGTGACGAGGATTCAAACCTGCGACCCACAGATTGCGAGTCGATCGCCCCAACCACCTGGCCATGCCGGGGCTAAGATTTATAAGAGTACGATATAATATCAGCCCATACTGATATTAAACCTTATCTTCGAATGTCATGTAAAGATTACACGTTAGTTATTAGTGTCATAAGGGGATACCGTAAAATTACTTGTTTGAAATAGTGTTATTTTTTATTGATATATAGAAAATTTGTAAAGATATACCGAAATAATTTCAAAATTCAACTAGGATTTTTATAATTTTCTTTGTCATGAACGTTAACAATGCTGTTTGTCGTGCAACTTAGAAATAGACCTTATCAAAGTTTGAAGAAATAATTATTGATTTTGGAAATGACACATTAAATACATATACTAGACTTTATTTTTTATAGGAGACATTGCTTAATATTTTCCGTTGGCTGATAGGAAAACAAGTTACAAGTTGATGAAGTTATATATGTATGTATGTATAGTGCCGTATCAAATAAACTCAACTAGTTTTGTATTATAACAAATGTCATCACCAACCAAAACTGACATACATTCTATGGTGGTACTCTCGGGACAGTTTAAAAATCTGCCGTGTGTCGTTATCAAATAAATCAATTTGTACATTTTGCACAAAGAACATCGCTGCATCATAACTTCATACGTTAGACAACAAGGAAAATTTCTAGAGTGTGATTTAAACTAGACTTTGATCGACATACCATGCCTATTATATTCAATGCAAAATTCACATTTTTGCATCTTACATAATGTGGCCTGTTTAACAGAAGCTATTATATTTACCTATCCTACATTCTCTTTTCCTATCATTACGATCATAGCTATTAAATATAAAGAGTAACAACTGTTTTTATCTTATTTATTACCTCTTCGCTGTTTTACACGTTCAAGCCAAACCAGAAAAATTCCACTTCTTAGTCTCTTGTTTCCTACATTATAAGAAAAAAATATCATTGGTGAATTATTCAAAAACTAATGTTTTAGAAATTGTACTTTACATGCTGTCTTGTTGTGCTTCATGTTCGTACAAACCAAAGTACATAAATTTCATTTCGTAGGCTCCGGTTTCGTGTTTTAATGAACTTCACATAACACTGTTAGGTGATCAAAATTGGAAGCTTTTTCATAAAAGAAATATTTAATTGATAGTAACTGCGACAGATAAAAACAAGAATGTTATGTTAGGTGGCTTAGCTGCTTAATAATGACTATGATTTATATGATATTCAAAGATCAAGGTCATACACAATTTCCAGACTGTAAATCTGGAGATTCTTAGCTCGTAACTCTTTGTTGAACGATTTGTGTACGTGGCTGCGCTATACAATTGGCAGTCAACCCAAACTACTTGACCAGATAAATGTATCTTAAAAGTTAACCGTGAGAACTGTTCACTAGCTGCCATCTCTATCGTCATAAGTTCAAAATTAGAGACGTAGTCTTTGTATAGCTCAATGAAACTCTGAAACAAGCAAATACAACAATTTTCCTTAGTAAACGTACAAGAACAGATGAAATCAATGATTTTTTTTTCAATTCATTTGCTAGCCAAAAAATTAACAACATAGCTACAAGCCCGAATGATAACCACACGAGCTCTCGGTCTATGTGTCAGTCACAATAAGGGGTTAAATTCTCCTTAAACAAGTACTGGTACTCACTTTTCTGAGGGTCTGGCCTCAGAGCGTATGGAGAATCAAGTTATCCTCAGTTTAACTGTATCAAGAAATACAAAAAACAAGAAACCTATCTCCATATATACAATTAAAAGAATACAACGCTAAAATAATTGCACAACAAATAATTTATTAAAAACAGCGACCAACCTAAATAGACTGTACATGTTTCGATGTTTTTACGCCACCATTTTCAGGAGTATTTATATTGCACAAGTGACATTTTAATTTATTTAATTAAGAAAACTCTGTACCGGCTTCTAAAAACGTTCAGGAAATCAATTTGTAAATCTAAAAATAAATTATTGTTGAGTTCTTCTGGGGACCAGCACCATTTCTTGCCTGGCTATAAACTAAATGTATCATGACTGCTTGCATTTCATTAAATACTGCAGAACTGAAATCTAGGTATATCGTTGTTCGATTCTCATGTTTACTCCAAGTGGCTCCTCTTCCAATTGATGAAATTACCACATCAAAAGTTGCTGCCTTGGCTTGATAGTATCGTGTATAAGCAAACATGATGGATAAAGGGTGACTGAGGAAAGAATTTTCTTGTGTTGTGCGATTGAAACCAGTGTCAACATGTTCTACAGTTTGAGTCCTGCTTGGCTATCAGAAGGCAAAAATGCGCCGAATTTACTAGAAGGGATTTATATTCCCCTTTCTAAGCTTATATGTTTTTTAAACAAAATGTATTTATTTTAAGCCAATATTATAGATTTTACCACATCTCTTCTTCAAACATGGCGGCCAAGTGCGTCGCGATATATATGCTGATTTACGGTGTATAGTTTTTCTAATTTGTTACATTTGTTACACAATATTTTTTGTTGACTTATCAAAATTCAGTAATACTAGGAACTTGTCTTGTGGATGTTATTACAATTAACAGCCATATAGAAAATATCATAATGCTAAGACTGAGACACAGTTATTAATAGTTTCCAAATAGTCTACCTGTCTTGTGCCCAAGGTGTAAAGTAAAATATGTTTGTTACATGTGAAAAAAGGTAATATAAACTATGAGTGTGTATAGCTAAGTGTTATTTATGATAGTGTGTAGAGCTAAAGTTAATTTCTTTCTCTTTTTTGCTTTTAGATAATAATTTCTGGCGAACGTGGATAGTCTGTCTTTTAATAGTGCTAAGTTACTTAACTTATGTAGGTAACTAACCGGAGTAAAACTGGGAAGCCTTAGGGCTAATCTCATTGCTCTATTTTGTTGCACTTGTAGCTTTTTAAAACTCGTGTCTGACATGTATGTTACTTCGCAGCCATATTCCATGAGTGGACGAATGAAAGTTTTGTGTGTTTTTAATGTTGTGTTCTAAACATACATTCACAAGCATTACGTGTTCACTACATAATTAGAACTACAAATTTTCACATACCACACTGGCTTTATAATGTTCATTTCATTTGTTTTTCTAATCACAACAACGGCAATATACTACTAAACATATCGTATCCAAGTGATGAAACAATAAGGCATGATCTTTATAGGTAAGATCGTAAAAAAAAAAATATTTAACTAGTTGTACTTATAACAGGGTAGGTTTTTAACTAGTTCTGCTGTAAGTAGGTAGCTTTTTATATTGGAAGCTAATATTAATTACGAAAAGTTTACCATATTTTATACAATGAAACTTAATATCTTTTACCATAAGTGTTTAAAACTAGTAAAAAAATGCATTGGGATAATGTAATATGGGAAGTAACCCGGATGTACATAATGTGGCAGAAAGTACGCATCCTATGGTAGTACACATTGAACACCTAAGATGTTTGTTTAGTTTACAACTCTCAATGTTTAATAAATCATTAGCCATGATGGCAGAATTAGCAGAGGATCACAAAAAAATTAAGCTGAAGAAGAATAGTGAACCATTCGACGCTTGAATTTCTCGGCCTTTGAAATCTATTAAATCATTAGAAAATCTCATGAATTTAGTTCAGACATTTCGTTTTTATGAGTTCAAACACTTATAATTCAGGTATTTAGCTTGTTTCTGTATGTATCCATGTGATTATTTATAAATACCTGGTTAAAAAATCCGTTATTAGAGTATTCTACTTATTTTATGATGTATTCATTTCTGTTCTGAATCATTTTCTGTACAATGACTTGTAATTTGCATGTGAATATTTTACACTTTAATAGAAACATTATTTCCTTTCATGCTTATGATATTTTTCTTAATGAGATAAAAGTTATGACTAATATAAGCCAAAAAATAAATTTATGTAGAAAATTTGGTCTAAGAAAACCTTACTAAGTAGCGAAATAAGCTAAACGAAAACAAATCGCAGGTTTATTTATTTCATAAGTGAAAGGTGATACTTCTACCTGTAAATAACTGTGCACAATATTTTAACTCAGCACTTGTACAATGTTGAGAAATAGCAAATAGGTGCATTTTGTAGATTTAAAAAAAAAACATAAGGCTATTCTGGTTTCGCATTATACATTTACTCTTCAAGATAATCTAAGATAACGAACTAGAAAAAAATCATGTTGATATATCTAATCTTATTTTATCGATTTTCAAAAATTAAATACATTCTAGCTGTTACATTATATACTTACATAATTATATATATACTTACATAATTATATATCTACTTATATAATTACAATTATAAACAATAAAATAACGTATAACTAATCCTCTCATGTGTCTCGTTATATTAAATAATACCTTTTTTTTGTGATATAGTCGTACACATGCGCTTTCCGGTGGTAATAAATGTTTGTGGAGCGTACACACATACACAAACACACATATATATATATATATATATGTATGTGTGTGTGTGTGTGTGTTTGTGTTACTAAATGTTAATTCCTTAAAAACAGGCGAAAATAATACAAATATTCAGACATAAGTGAACGATCAAGCTCAATAGTGGTCTTGGAATATCTCCCTAAATATCAGAAGGAAAATATTAATTATCTAGAAGAATTGATTTCAGTTGACAAGTATTTATAAAAATGGGAGAATGAAGTGTTTGGTTTTGAACAGTTTCTTTTTTCAAGCGTACCACATAATTAGTGGTAATTCACCTGTAAATTTTATGATCTCATGAATTGCCCGTAAAGTAACAAAATTCTTTACCTACTGTAAGGTGACTTGTGAATTTTACAGTGAAAACGACATAATGTACTGTAAAAAAATACAATATTTACCGTACAAGTAATGTTAAATCATACTTACGTTATAATATAATGAATAGCAGATATAATGTAAGAAGAGTGCTTACCTGTATGGTCTTTCGTAAAGGGCCTCAGAATAAAGCGAATATTTGAATTTTAGAACAGCAAATGTTTTAACAATTTGATATTTTCTTACAGCATAAGAGTGCAGATTTATTGTTCCCTTTTTTTAACATCATTTATATAACTATTTGGACAACCCATTTTAATCAGAATATGTTCACACTAAAATGTAAGTTATCCTATACATATTAGTATGCTTCATTTATCAGTATTACATTTTACTTCACAATTAATGTGAAAACCTTTTAAAACATTCCATTTCCTTCCAATAATAATAAATAACGTGTTACCCTGGAAGAGAACAACGCAGCTTAAGTATATGGTAGCAATTGAAGAGTTGGTTAAAAAACAAGAAATGCCTACTCAAGTTAGGTTGTTACTCCCACACGAGATGGTAAATTATAATCAGCTTACTGTTCAAACATTAATCATAGTACGGACAAACAGCTACGGCTAGCTGAATGTAAAGTTACGACTACTTCTCAGACGTCTTAAACTTACAAGTACCTACACAGTAATTAATGTTAAACCTAGATGAAGATCTTCAAAAACGTTGTCATGATAATAGAAAGAGAGTGTCATGGCTACAATTGGTTACAACGTTTACTTCTGAAAACTGCATTGCGTTATACAACTACATAAACTTTTGTGCAACTTAAAAATATTTTAATTTGTAATAACCAAGAATTGATAATCATAGCTTTGACACAATATATTTATTTAACACTTAGTATTTATGAAATATGTTTTCTACTTTTGAATATGAAATGCGTTGTTTCGCGACATAAATAAAAAGTTTAAAAATAATATTTATTATTTTAACCTTTTAAACAGTAATATATAAAATTACACAAGCTTAGATATATAACTACAACATAAACAATTATAAATAACTAGATTTTGTAGTAATGAACTCTTTTTGTTATTGTTACACTATTGCAGTAAAATGATTCATGTTAAATCTAAATTCTGTATATTGACGAGCTTTAGGTTTTTAGGAAATAAGGCAAAATTAAACAATTATTTCATCTTAACTTCATAACTCATCCAAACTGGCTGACTCTAAGAGTGATTAATAAGAAATATAAGCATATAGGAACTAACAATGACATCTCGACAACTGTCACACCCAACCAATTGCCTGGAATAATATGTTACTGGTGCATTTTTATGGTCTGAATCCGAAAAACCGCTTCTCCCTATATGGTGTTTTCGCGGAGAAATTCGGTACTAAAGTCAGGAAATTTCACCATTAAGCGTATATGTAAGAACATTTACAGGCACCTTATAACAGAGCCATTGTGGTCGACGGTAAAAACATCCCCATTTGTTTTGTAAGAAGGTTCGAAAACGAACTAAATCAAATTAACTTTTTATAGATATTTCTTATACAAAAAATGCACAAATGTACTTGACTATGTCAAATTTAATAAAAATCGTATATATTTGGGCCAGAGAAGGCAAAAGTCAGACATGTCAAAGGAATTGCAACAATGGTGAAAATCTCTTAAAATGGGTGTAATTGTTCGTGGTTTGTTTAAGCAACACCCTTTTATATCTTAAGTGTTTATTTTCGGGAAAGGATGATGAAAAGCTTTCTGCTACATTGTGTTCTATTTTTTAGGCGAAAACAATTTTAGCGGGTGAATAATTATATCTAGGATTGGTTAGAATATAATTTAATGAAATGTATTACATCAAACAGGAAAATTGTTTTATGCTGCAGTGCATAATTCAAATATAAGGCTTAGTAGTTAACTCTCTAGAAATATAGTGATTCAATTCAAGTTCAAATTCAAGCGGCAATGTCAGAATAAATTCCTTGTTTTATTCTCCTTATGCAGCAACTATAATATGACGATATTTTGTGGTGTAATCTAGATTTATATTCTTAAATTCAGAAACAAATTAATAACTAAATTTCTATATGAAAAGGTGTGAAGGTGAGTGTGTGATCACGTTTTGTAAATAAAAAAGGTTAAAAATCTGGCTTATGGAAGATAAAAGGATGAATTAAGTTAATACTGTAATTTACTCAGAGATTGGTTCCTTGCATATTTCTCTCTCATGTAGAGATGTCTCAGTTTAGTAATACAATAAATATCTTATGCATACTATAAAAAAAAAACTTGAGAAACAAAACTATGGATATTTATGACTGTATATTCAATTTGATCTATTTCTCTTAAATATTAAGCTTTGTTAATTTTACAACAACTTACGTATTAATACTTATTTGATCTTGAGTTTGATATTTTTCTTTACATTAAACCTAGTAAAGAAAAACCATAACTGTAATAAACGAAGATATTTTAATTAAATACACAGTAGGTTGATTGCATATCATTAACTGAACTAAGTAAATCCTTAAAAATTTAATAATTTCGGCTTTCTCTTTCATAAAGCCTTTCATGAGTTTTAATCAGTTTTGAAAATTAGCTGTTGCGTGACCATCTTGAAAGACTAAAGGCTAGAGATGGCTTGAATAGCTAACGAAGAAACGTTTATTATGAGTTTGACATGGTAACAAATTTACAACGTTTTACCGTAATCGAAAAGTTGTTCATTTGTTACTGTGTTAAACATGCAATAAAGTTTTCTCATTTAAATCGTCTGTTAACTTTATTAGTCTCAAAGTAAGTTTCTCGTCATCAAATTTAAATATCTTGAAAAAAAAAAGAAAAATATTACACTAAGTCGAAAGTTTGAACTTGATTATGCTTTAAATGTATCAGATAGGCGGTAGCACTGCCTATGTAGGGATGGCTCGGACTGTTCATCAAAATGGTATTTTAAATATCTTCTCAATAGGTTATCAGAACTTTACAATACTGTACAGTGTTTGCTTTTATAACAATGTATATATATGTAATGATTGAGTTACAAGTTCTGGGAATGTCTGTAAATATCATAGCAAATAGTTTGAACTTCTTGTTCTTCGTTCTTCTTCGTCGTTTTTTTATTTCATGATAACTCAAAAACCAAAACAATGGTGTCAACCAATTTTAATGAAGTGACATAGTTTCAAATGGAATATCAATTTTTATAAGTATTATTAACAACTAGTAACAATTAAAAACATAAACGTAATTTTAGTGTAATCGATGTTATCATTACACATTGAAGTTAATTTTCTTACAGAAATTTGGTGTTCCTTTAAAAAAGCTTAAGTACAGGGTGAAACAGGAATTACCAATCAATAATACATAAACAATAAATATTACAGTTGGAGCCTCATTGTATTGAGAACTTGGTTATAAATAAAACCTTCCTATCTATTAAAAGAAACAACAAGCAAACAAGTAAAGAAAAAACTTTTCAAAAAGGGAAGTAAATGCAGGGATGGCTAATATCATTCCTTCAAAAATATTCTGAAGAAGATAGTAGGGATGGCATTTGCATCATCCCTGGTATTAACTAGAATTAACATATAGCAATATATATATATATATAACTATTCAATCACAATTGAGTTTAATTTATCCTATTTTTGTCTGTTAACATTCTACAACACTGTGTGCCTGTACTATTATGTAAGAATGATGCAAACGCAATCCCTACTATCTTGTTTGCATTGGTCCCCCAGTGGCACAGCGGTATGTCTGCAGACTTAGTGTGCTAGAATCCGGGTTTCGATACCGTGGTAGGCAGAGCACAGATAGTCCGTTGTGTAGCTTTGTGCTAAATTACAAATAAACAATTGTTTGCATTGTTTTTGAAGGCTTGATACCAGCCATCCCTGTATTTACTTCGTTTTTGAAAGTTTTTCTTTACTTGTTTCATATAACCCTGACAACTTCAAACTCATAACACTGAAATTATCGTTTAAAATTTTTAAGATAAAGTTTTAATAACACAATTACCAACAACAGAGCAAAAAGTACTTTTTTGTCAATACAAATTAGTCGGTTACATTATTCAATTTTAAGAGACTGCTTTAATCAGGAAAGATAATTTGACACATTTTTCTACGTCAATTTCATCTTATTTTGTTACTTAAAGCTGTGATAATTATCTATGTTGCTTAATTTATCATTATTTTTCAGCAACTTACCTTGATATTATCTATATCATTCAATGCAAATGTTCTATAGAACATTCTTGTTGTTTTTTTCTTCTTGTTTTTTTTGCAAAATACTGTAACTTTTTAACCAACAATTAAGAAACAGCGGTAATTGTGAGGGCGTATAACGCTAAAATTTCGATATCAGCGGTGGACAGAGCGCAAATAGCGCATTATGTAGCTATGTTGCTCAACAACAAACAATATACATTTTCTGTAAAATTGCATATTGTGCGTACATCACAGCTTTGTTTACTTATGATTCAAAGTTTCAGCGTTGATAGCAAGTGATGCTACTCCTAAGTGATATCTGAAAATAAACCGTGATGTGAGCAAAAATATACACATTTCGAAAAAAATAAAAAATAGAGCATATAATGAAATGAGTTCAACAGTGACATAAACGGTCTTGACAAACACAGGATACTCTTCCTGTTGACAGACCTAGCCACTTTAGATTAATTTGCGAAATGATGTCACCTGTTCTATAAAGTCAAAATTACTGTTCAAATTAATCATTATTAGTTGAAATTTATTGACGAAATTTGTAAACAGTTTTATGGATAACTTATGATTTTATATTGTTAGTAATAAAAACCTTTTACTTTAAGCATTAAACGCTGCAACGTTTTTATTTAACAGTTGTGGAATTTAGAAATTAAGGTACACTTTGCAGTTAATTGAATTATAATATAGCTGTAAATATTGATAATTAAATAATTGTTTACTGCATCTTATTATTAACAAAAACTAGTGAACGTTGTGCCTAGTTACTTGATAAATATAATAGTATTGTTTGAGGTTGAAAAATAAAAAAATAATAAAATGAACAATTTCTAATATTAATTCGACAACTAGTTTGCATATCAGTGCTCTTACTAGGTAGTTTCTCGAGTATTACTATATATTTTAGATTTTTTATTACACCATATTTTGAAATACACATTAGAACTATCTATTTAAAACGTGGTGTCAGATAAATTAGACATCTCTTTTTATTATTATCAACAAGAATATCAACTGCGTTTGAATATGATCAAAGGTTTTATTCTATTTCGATAACAAATTAGGTTGCATGCATGGAATTTACTTTTGACAACAAATCAAGTTAACTTAGTCCAACATCTTGTATATTTCTAAAAAAATAGAATTCATTATTTTTGTAAAACTGCATATCGTTATTTAGATAAAATATTCCCCCAAAAATATCAAAAAGAAATACGAAATGCAATGTTTTAGCCAAGCATAATGAAAATGAATTGTTCTTTCTAGTTTAAAGAAACCAATGTAAAGTTACTCATTGCAAAAATATACATATGATAAATGAAAAAGTAGCTTTATATCGTAAACACAATGGTGACAAACATAACATAAAACACGTCTCCAACATAAATTTAAAATATGTTTTCAAAATAAAGGTTTTCTTCTATTATTTTGAACAGAAAGTTGTTTTATTTCCAGTTGTGATATAAGTAGAACACCTTTCCGGCAACAAATTATGTAATGACAGATTTTATGATATATTGCGGCAACTTTAAAATCCGTTGTAATAATTTCTTAATTTTACTCAACACTATCTTATTATAATCGCTAAAACCCCTAATTTTCCAAGAAGAAGTGCCATTCCTAAAATATCTCTAACGTAAGGCACTTAATAAACAAGCCAACTAGTATAACTCTAGAGTCATGACTAATTCAGTTCTATAAAGTGAAACTGAGACTTGACATTCAAGATACAGTAACTTCTTGGCTAATTATACACCCATTGAGCAGAATCACAGGTGTGAATCCCGTCTTATCTGGAATTTACCTCGTCGTCTATTAAATTGAGTTCTAGTTTGCATAATTTTATACAAAAACATCATGAGTAACTCCTTGTTTTTTATCTTTTATTTTATAAGACAATTTAACCTTCTGTAAGCTTAAGAAGACTTAAAGAGTGTTATATTTCTATATATCCATATGTCTACTTGTTTACAAGCATTAATTCGTGTTGTGTTTATATGAAATAAGTATAAAACTGTATAGCTCACTTGATTTTAGAGATATAATTTGGATCTAATCTAAATCTGGGAAAGTTTGGAGGAACTATACCGAATACAGCCAATTAAACACTTTTTATCGCGAGGATACCTAAATAAAGAGTTGGTATAAATTTAGTCACTAATACATTTCTATTCATTTACGTATTCGTAAGCATAATGATAGATTTAATGTACTTCTGTAAATATGTAGTAACTGTATAATCTTTATGAGTATGTGTCGTATGAATATAATTCGTGATGTATTTTTGTACAGTTGTGTAATACTCTAATGTAGAACTTTGAAGTTTTTAATAATTTATCGGTTCAAAACCTTAGAATGCGTTATTTGAAAAAAAAAGTAAAATAAGTTTCATATTATATATATATACATTCTAGTTACTCCAAAATCCTCCCATTCATTTTAAATATATCGCAGCAAAAGTACACTAGAGGCAAATTCCGAGACATATCAGTCCCGAATTTTCTATTCAAATAAATATATTAAGTATTTAAATATGCTCTTCAGTAAGTTATGCACATCACTGTTCAATTGCAGTATTTAAGAAGGGTCTAAACTTTACCAAATGATGTTCAAAATGTGTCACAATTCCTTTAGTTTATAGAATTAGAACAAAAGGTAAGGTTTGTTTGTTTGAAGTTAAGCACAAAGCTATACAATGGGCTATCTGTGCGCTGCCCACCACGGGTATCGAAACCAGGTTTCTAGCGTTGTAATTCCGCAGACATACCACTGTGTCACTGGGGGGCCAAAAGGTAGGGAGAGGGCTGAATTCCAACAACCAATTTTCTAACGTTTCTGTAAATTTTTAGAAATGAACAAGATGAATAAAAACAAATTGCACGAGGATGTATGCAAATATATATATATATATATAATAGAATAAAGTTTAGAAAACTGTCATCAATAGTAATAAAATGACGTTTCTGTGTATGCCCGCCATATCTCCAAGAGGAAAGAACCTAAAGCCTGAAATATTCCACACATACTAAGTGGAACCTGACGGTGTGCACCTGGGTATTATTACTTATCTACGTGCGTGCAAGCATGAGCGTGCGCATCTTTTTATGCGAAAAACCACATACAAAAGAAATGTGACTGCTATACCTCCAAGAGAAAAGAACCTAAAAACCTGAAATTTTGCACCCATACTAAGTGGACCCTGAGGGTGTGCGTCTAGCTATTATTACGTGTCTTATCCACGTGCGTGCGCGCTTGCGTGTTCGCATCTTTTTAATGAAGCAAGCTAGCAAAAAACTACATAGAAAAGAAGTGGTTTCTTATGTTACAAATTACAGATATAAATCACACACAGACAGACACGCATGTGCATATCTGTGTATGTGTGACTGTCATAGCTCCAAGAAGAAATAACCTAGAAACCTTGCGCCATACTAAGTGGACCCTGAGGGTTTGCATCTGGCTATTATTACTTATCTACGTGCATGTGCGTGTACAATTTTTATAAAAAAAACAAAAAAACACATCTTCTTAATGAGGCAAGCTAACGAAAGACCACATTAAAATAAGTAATTCTTTATATAACAACTTCTAATATATATAGAAAGCCAGTGCTTTTTGGTAACAATGAGTTCCAATAATGACTTTTATGTTTAGCAACAAAAGTATAACCTAATATTTTTCTTTGTCTATGTATTGAAAGTATAAAATGAAATGTATAAACTACAAAACATAAAAAAGTTGGTGATATAACAGAATATATCTTAATTCAGAAACGATTTAAGTTTAAAAAAAATAAAGAAAATCAAACGTGACGTGACGCGACACACACGATTTATATATATATATATATATATTATATACGTGACGTATAGTGGCATCTATAATTATCTATAACATAGTCATCTAGAATATATCAATCTAATAATCCAAGCAAAGCAGGGTACTTTCGCGAGTAATACAATATTTATAACTATAAACCATGCCTATAATGCGATGTTTATTGCTATAAACCGTGTCTATAATACAATATTTATAGCTATAAACCCTGTCTATAATAAAATATTTATAGCTATAAACCCTGCCAATAATACAATATTTATAGCTATAAACCGTGTCAATAATACAATATTTATAGCTATAAACCGTGCCAATAACACAATATTTATAGCTATAAACCCTGCCTATAATAAAATATTTATAGCTATAAACCATGTCTATAATACAATATTTATAGCTATAAACCGTGCCAATAATACAATATTTATAGCTATGAACGCTGTATATAATAAAATATTATAACTATTAACCGTGTCTATATTACGATATTTATACCTATAAACCGTGTATGTAATACTATGTTTATTAAGCCATGTCTGTAATATTTTATTTTTGATTTATAAGTACAAAGGTTTATAATGGGCTATCGAGCCCCGAATTTTTGCCTTTTTTAAGCCTGGAGACTTACCGGTGATCCTAAAGGATGACGGCTATAATGTGATGAATCTTTGGTTTGAAAACCGTTAATATAATGCGATAAAATCATTGTAGTGTAAGGAACAGAAAAGGTAAAATAACAACACACTTTAGAAATAAAATATTAGAAAACAAACTAGGAAACAAGTTTATACAGTTGCATGTATTCTCATATAAAAGTGACAAAACAAGTGTTTGTGTTCTTATAATTTGTTTCAACGGTGTCGTTTTTATCGTTAAGCGCGATAAATCTTTACTATTAGGGTTTGAAAACCGTATTTGTAATGCTATTAATCTTTACTGTTAGGGTGTGAAAACCGTAATTATAATGCGATTAATATTTTGTTAGTGTTTGAAAACCGTATATATATAATGCGGTAAATCTTTACTGTTAGGGTTTGAGAACCGTATTTATAATGCGGTAAATCGTTACTTTACGTGCGTACCTATGTATTTGTGTGTGTGTGACCGCTATAGCTCTAAGAGGAAAGAACCTAGAAACTTGAAAAGAAGTGTGACTGCCATAGCTCTAAGAGAAAAGAACCGAGAAACCTCAAATTCTAAACCCATATTAAGTAGATCCTGAGAGTGTGATCTGAGTATTATTTATCCACGTGCATGCGCGCGTACACATCTTTTTAGTGAAAAACCACATAGAAAAAATTGTTCTTTATATTACAAATAGAAATCACAGATATACAGACAGACACCACGTGCGTGCGCATCCTTATAATGAGGCAAGTTGACGAAAGATTATATAAAATAATTTCAAATATATAAAAAAGCCAGTGCGATTTGGTAACAATGCATTCCAACGATGGCTTTTATGTCATGTTGCTTAGCAAGAAAAGTATATAGGTTATACTTTTATGCTAAAATGGGTTCAGAATACACTCACACTTTTATAATCATCTAGAATATATCATCCTAATAATCCGAGCGAAGCCGGATATTTTACTAGCTTGCCTTATTAAAAAGTTTCTCACGCACACGCGTGTGGATAAGATAAGTAATACCCAGGTGCACTGCCATAGCTCCAAGAGGAAAGAACTTATAAAGCTGAAATTTTAAGTGGACCCTGAGGATGTACACCTATATATTATTACTTGTCTTATCCACATGTATGTGCACATGCGCGTGCACATCTTTTTAAGAGGCGAGCTAGCGAAAAACCACATAGAAAAGAAGTGGTTCTTGATATGACAACTTCTAATATGTTGAAAAGCCATTGCATTTCGGTAGCACAACCATAGCTCCAAGAGGAAAGAACCTAGAAACCTGAAATTTTGCACTCATACTAAGTGGACCCTGAGGATGTGCACCTATGTATTATTACTTGTCTTATCCACATGCGCGTGCACATCTTTTTAAGAGGCGAGCTAGCGAAAAACCACATAGAAAAGAAGTGGTTCTTGATATAACAACTTCTAATATGTTGAAAAGCCATTGCATTTCGGTAGCACAACCATAGCTCCAAGAGGAAAGAACCTAGAAACCTGAAATTTTGCACTCATACTAAGTGGACCCTGATCGTGTGCACCTAGTATTACCTGGTATATTATCCACGTGCGTGCGCGGATGCGCATTTTTTTAATGAGGCAAGCTAGCAAAATACCACCTAGAAAAGTAGTGGTTCCTTATATAACAACTTCTAATATATAGGAAAGCCAATGCATTTTGGTAACAATGCGTTCCAACAATGGCTTTTACGTACAAAAGTACACAAGTAATACATTTATGCAAAATGGGTTCAGAATACACACACAGTATTAACCCGATAATCCGAGAAAAGGATGTGTACAAATCGTATTTTATATTTATAACTACAATATATATCTAAACATATAATCATATAAGATAATTATATTACACATAAAAGTATAATAAAATTCAACTTTGAGATTTGTTATTAAGATAACAGAAGTTCATCGGGAAATTAAATAGTAAAAGCGTCATTTAGATAAAATGTAGTTTAACTAAGGATGTTAGTATTGTCCTCGGGAGCCAAGAATGAGTGTTCCCATTAAGTTGTTACTTGGTTTCTGTAGTTTAAGATTGTCAAACCTACTAATCACATCGTCATCATACTCTTAATGTGGATGCCATGATATGAAAGAGTGTTTAGTGTAGATATTATTGATTGATTTATTTTGTTAGTGAATATTTTATGATTGTTTAATTTTTTGTTATAATGAGAGAGTTAAGAGCAGACGATTGTTAGAAGTTGTGTATAATTGATTGATGTTGAGACTATCGAATGTCGCGTGCAATACACTGTCGTCGAGAATATAGAGATTTCTAGAAGGCGAGCAGACGATTAAGTGATTAACATATAAATAAGTGTGAGACGAGTAGAAACAGCAGACAGATAGAGCAAAGGAGAGACCAAAGAACGGGTAGTAGAAGTGCGGCCAAAGAAAAGGTTAAAAAACGAAAGTTAACCGTCGTAGGAATGGATAGCCTAACGGTTGATTTGTTAAAGTGAGATTAACAGTTTTCTGACACTTTAGAAGAATAATTTGTTTCGTCAAAAGATGTTCTAAACCAAGTGGACTTTTGGCAAGAAGAAGGTAACTATATATAGTGTTTATGATATACCTATAATCTCTATATTGTAAATAATTTGTTGTACATACGTTTAACTTGTTACGAATATATATATTATTTTGAAAACAAGTGGAGTGCATGCTGTTATTTTATCGTTGAATTTATCGCTAACAAGTCAGAGACACCTACTGTTGAAAAATCCTAAGCCCTAATTTTGAATGCCATGACTAGAAGATCTTGAATATCGTTTTTCGTAATATTATTTGTGTTAAGTATGGGGTGGAAATCTTTTGAAAGCTCGGACGGTGGAAGGAGGCGGGGGTTCTATGTCATCATGCGAATGTTTTTGTTACATTATTCTTTTTTTTTCTGAAGATGGGAGTTGTTCCACTGGAATCACTTCAGTTTTTCTGATTTGTTGGTAAACATATTTCTATTATAACCTCTGATACAGAGCTGATTTTCTAGTTTCTTGCAGATCACTCGGAAGGCTTTTGTTCAAAATAAACTTTCCTCCATCAAAGAGCTATAGTGTATGGAATATTTCTAATATAGTGAAGAGGAAGAAGGTGTATTTGTTGATCGGTAGGCTTTACACAGAGACGAGTAGTCAAAGCTCCGCCTGAATTGTTCATAATTGTGACGTCTAGAAATTACAATTGTGAGGTGCAATAGTTGGCGGTGAATTATATGGAATGTCACACTGCATAAGTTATTGTATCAATCATTCTTCTTTAGGATCAACACGTTGTTGGAGCAGACACTTCTCCAGAGAAATAAGATGAAGGCGACTTTAGCTGTTATGCAAACCTATATATTTTTTCCATAGCTTGTTTTACAATCTCCAAAAGCCTAGGTTTTTGAGACAGATGTCAACCTTTTGGATTTTAGGGAAGATGGTATGTCTTGCTCGTTCTTTCTTTCATGTACTTATTGTATTATCAAACTGTAAATGAACAGTGCGTATATAATCTTACCGCAAAACAACAAGTCACAAAAGAAAATACGAGACACTTGTTAAGTCTTGCTGCGTACAACTTGCGAAACGACGGGATTCAGGTAGGCAAAGTTTCTCATACACTGCCAATAGAACGCCTACTAATTAAATAAACGATCCTAGAATATTTATATTTGTTTCCTGAATATATATGCATAGGCCATCTTCTTATTCCAAGTTATTAAAGAGTTAAAAACATTGCAGCTTTACCTACTATAGTGGTATATTTAGTTAGTTTGACGTTACTTAGCCATAGTGTTTTTCGTTTCTTTTAAACATTAATGCCAGTAACAGAAATGTTAAAAGAAAACAAACAATTTTATTCTAATGAGAATGTCCACAGTCTCAAAATACAATGAAACATATGCTCCTCATAATGACAAAGTAAGACGCCGAAACATGTAGAATGTTTGAAACTGTGCCCAGTCTTTATACAGTAAATTATTGAGCAAATGTTTTATTGTTTTTTGAGACTAGGGACAGTTTCATTTTCAAATATCTGTTGTGTTCCATTAAACATTAATTTTATTTTAACATCTGTGTCATTTAAGTTGTTTCTGCAAGAACGGCTGACAACAATATTAAGGTTAAAACGACACATTTAAATCTTAAATAACACATTATTATGGAAAAAAGTTATCTCGTTATACCACCAGGATAAACTTTTAGAGTTGGATGAATTACTTTAAATTTTATTTTCTTGTTGGTCTATGAAATAATCAACTGAAACTGAACACTATTACATGATAATGATATAAAATATCTCCAGAATTTAAGTAGAGTTTAAATTACAATGTGTTGTTGCAGTTCATCAAACTGGGAAGCTAATTCACAAAAATCAAATGATCGTAAGGAAAACAACACATGAAATCTAAACAGGATAACATCTTCAAATCGTAATTATAACAAAGCAGCATATTTTCAAAACTATTATAACTACAGATCAATTACTGTTGTAGAACATACACTAAGATATCTGAAATAGAATTTCTTAAATAGATAAATTCATATATTTCTCATTTTGCTTACTAGCTGCTTAATCCTATACAGAAATATCAAATGCAAAGTTGAATGTAATTGTATTACATCAATATATTTCAATATATTTCATACATACAGAAATCATGTAGTAAACTGAATGGGTTACTGAAACTACAATTTTGCATATTAACGTTGTAAGTAAATACGACTACTCAAATAATACATATGACTTTAAATTCTCCACTAAAATCAAGTAAAATATAAATTTTATAGATTATGGAACAATTTCTGTCTCCAGATTTATTATCTAAATGATATGACATATCTGTATGGAATTATATGAGGCCCAGCATGACCAGGTGGTTACGGTGCTCGACTCGCAATCTGTGGGTCGTGGGTTCGAATCCCCGTCACATCAAACGTGCTCGGCCTCTCAGCCGTGGGG
>NW_013665615.1:1827485-1875669 GCF_000517525.1 Limulus polyphemus
TTACACTGCTAAATTAGGGACGACTAACGCAGAAAGCCCTCGTGTAGCCTTGCGCGAAATCCATAACAAACAATTATATGAACATTAAGGCTAACTTGCTTGCTACCCGTAACTAACAGTTGTAGGAAGCTAAAAATTTTGGATACATCACTGAATCTCTTAACATTATCCTAGATGGTTTTTTTACTATATCTCTAAATATTTATAATAGATAATCCTTGTGTGTGTGTACTGTTTCACATGTTATTTCTTATGATCCATTTACCAAAGCATCGCATTTTAATTTATGGCAATTTTCAGGATACACATGTTTCTAGATTAGATATACAAGGCAGGCCATATCGACTCCTCAAATAAAGGTAAACGAAACTACGAGTAATACAACAAACCTTTTTCATGATTAATCTTTACTTGCATAAACCACTTAACCATTACAAAAATTTAAAGTGCCCATCGTCATTTTTTAATGCATTGCGTGAAATAAAAGCCTTTACAAAATATCGCATGAAATACAACATGGTTATATCTATGGTATCTTTATTTTGTAACATTGGAAGTACATAGTCTGTGATCAACAAAAGAAATAGGAACTAACAAGAGTTTTTAGGCTTTACGATCTCCTATTAGAATAAGATATTAATGTCAACAAAAATCTAGAATTTGTCTTTGTTTAAAGATGCATGCTAATTAACAAAGTAACATCGCATAAACATATACACAACATATATATGTTTGTATGTACTATATTTGTATAAACGTACATAGAGAACTGAAGATGATTATGGAAAGGGTTAGGAAAAAGGGTATAAAAGACAAATACTATCGGAATGTCGCCTTTTTATTATGAGAAAATAAACTACATCAGAGTGCAATAATATCAGAGTACAGTCACGTTCTGATAGTTTGCACTGTGATTGGTTGTCACCCAAGTAATTAGAAAATGCCGAACCAGTAAAAACTCTATAAAAGTACAATACTACTATGCCTAATGTTAGTAGTATGAATATAGTTATGGCTTCCAGGACAGAAATGGAGTTTTTTCTTGGGCAAGGATATTTCATGCGAAAAAATGTGACACGATTCTGTTTCAGTTCGTACATTTATTCAATACTCTGATAAGAGAACGTGAAACTGTTTGCACAGTTAGTGATAGATATAGTCGAGTTAGAAAAATGAAACCTTCCAAAAATGGAATGAACTATCTTAGAGTATGTTCTGTATGCGATAGACGACGGATGAATAGACAGCTTGCCAAAAATCTGATCTAAATGTATGAATATTACCTCTAGACAGTAAGATACACATTAGCATGAATCGGCCTCAATGGGCATGTAACTGCGGAGGAAAATGCCTGCTATGAAGTGCTATATGTGTGTATGTGTGCATTTGCATAATATTTTCAAATTTTACCTTTTTCATACATACATGTTTATCCTTGTATGGTAGAATTTGCAGTAGGTATCTCTCTTACTAGGATGAAACCGGTTTTGATAAGATAACATTAAAGGAAAAAGCTTTAATCGCCATGCAGCAATTTTCTCTTCTATAAGGAGCTTCTTCTACTATGATACTGTTTACTGTTACTGATTTTTGTTATTTTAAAGTAAAAAATAACGGAGTATATTGAAATCAGATGTAGTTAGACAGATATCGAATATAAATCAATTAAATTACTTTTGTGTTACCCGCTGATAAAATGAATTATAAAAGTAATAACTAGCATGCAACTATTGAAATTAGTATACAGTCCAGGATATGACAGTCTATGATAATTTTATCTTTAATACTGTATTGTTGATTAAATGCTATAACGTATCTTGACAATGCACCTGAATCATGCTCATATGTAACACCTGATAAAAAAATTGATATAGCTTATTTTATTTTAACCAGAACGAAGGCTCCTGTTGAAGCTTCTGGCTTTATCATCATGAAACAAGCTGAAGATGAAGAGCCCTTAAGATTTCAAGAATGTTATTTTTTCCGAAATAAATTCCATCTTTAGTAAACTTAATTCGATTTCTCTTTTTTTCTTGACGTTTTTAGCTTGTCTTACTTTTAATTAATTAGAAAACGATACAATTCCAAGAGTCAGTGCCACAAACATGTACTGGAAGGGAAATAAGTTGACAAGATAAAAGTATTTAATATAATAATAAGTAAAAGCTGATAAGGTTGGTGGTTATAAGAAGTGAAAGCGAAGTGCGAGTCTAGCACGATCGTCACAAAGTGGTCTCAGAAGTGGGATTCATCAATTCATTAGGAATAAGAACCCAACAACAGAAGAAGAGAAAAGCTGAGAAGGAAAGTTAACAGGATGAAGCAGTGAAGTCGGAAAAGACAGTAAGTTTCTTTTTTGTTCTTATCTTGCCTGTTTGAGTTTTGGAAGTGGTTCAGTTAATTCTTACTGGTTATAAATTGTTTGGTTCTTTGTTTAAAGTAGAGAATTAATGCTATCATGGATGAAAATCGTAACTCACTGACAAAAAGTCAGCTTGTGAATAACGTAGAGAAATAGGTATAACATGCAGTAAAAACTAGGAAAACATGAATTACTTGAAGTTTTAATTGAGGTGGAAATCACAATATATGATTTTTGTATACTTGAACTAAGTGCAAATATGGGAATGTCGATTGTGTTCGGTAAAACTATCACGGTAATGGTGAAAGTGATATAGATGTATTATTCTGTGCTTTAGAAAAAAAACAGCGAGGGCAGCGAAATGGCAGCCACAGGATAAGGTGAGGAAACTACTTCTAGTATTACCTGGAAAGGTTTTTATGTCTGCGGACTTACAATGCTAGAAACCGGGTTTCGATAGCCGTGGTGGCAGAGCACAGATAGCCCATTGTGTAGCTTTGTGAATAATTTCAAACAATCAGCCTGGAAGGGTTTTCAGCATAAAACAAAATTGCGAATGGAGACGAATTAAGATATGATGTGGGGAAATCAACTATTTTAAAGATAAATGTGGTAGGTCTGTAATCTTATTTCAGAATGTTCAGAGATTTAGAAGAAATGGGAAAGGAGACATTTCAAGAGAATGTAACAATGCTGCATAAGTTGCTGTTGTAAAGAATTTGTTGTCATATCTTTATTTTTCATATGAACGTTGTTTAGATTAAGTTTGTATTTAAAAATATACGTAACTTATAGTGTTGGATATGTATTGCGTGTAACGAATTTGTTATATATTTATTTTAATGACAATTAATTTAACTAAAATATCGGCTTCAGACTATTTCAAATTCTCAATACGTAACACTGTTTAAAGGGATTGAAGAATTTAGATGCATTGGAAATTGATGCTGCAAGAAAAAATTTTGTTAAGATCGTGAATACAGTTAGTAATACGGTTAAAAGGTATGAGCAAACTCATACGTGAGACAATGATTTTTAGCGGATGACGTGCAGTGATAAGGAAACATAGTGGGCTGAAAGTAGGTGAAAATCAAGCAATAAAATCACTTAAAACAAAGAAATCAAATTAGATCAGTGCTCCCCGAGAATTGTAAGGAGGACCTTATTGCAGCGCAACTCTGTAAATAAGGAAATAAAATACAAACCTCCTCCAAAATGTTTTACATGTGACCAAATTGGATATATGGCTAAACTCTGTAGGCAAAGAAGGTAAAGAATGGAGAATAGAATGAGTAGTAGATAGAAAAAAAAATCAAATAAACATTTAGAAAAATTATGATAAATGGTCAAACTGTAAATGTATTAATGATACTAGTAGCTAGAAAACTCTCGTCAGAAAAGAGTTAATAAAAGATAACCAACCCACAGGTGAAAAATTAAATTCAAAGTCGTTTAGCACCACAGCAGGATGGGCTTATTATGCTGTACCAATAGTTAAAGTCACATTGAAATGTCAAGCTATGGAAGGTGAAATAGTCGTAGGGATGTTGGATGATACCCCAAATCATATTTTGATGGACAATGAGGTAGAAGCTGTCGTGTTCCAAAATACACCAGAAGCAGTAGTGACACATAGCCCAAGTAGCCAGAAAAAAGGAATACTAGAGAAAATTCTGAAACAGTGGTAGGATTAGTGAAAGAAAGAAATCACCAAGTAAGTAATACAAATCATGACGAATTTTCAAATGCTGTTAGAATAGGAAACATGAATGAAGAACAAATAATTAAATGGCAGTTAAAGGATAAGAGTTTGGATAAACGACAGAGGAATCAAAAGTATTTTTTCTTAGGTAAAATTATTATTGGTGACGGGAAAGAGCATTCAGGCATAAATGTAACGGGAATGATGCAATAGCCGGTAGGGATCAAATGATACTTTCAAAGGAATGTAGACAGATAGTATTAGAAATAGGGTGTGTTGGCTGGACATTTAGGCAGAGTCAAAACGAAGAAAAGGATCAGTAAAAACTCCTACTTGCGGGATATGTTTGTAAATATAGAGACTGAAGTAAATAGCTGTCCGGCATGTTAGCCAGCTGGTAAGATGGCATGAAAGTAAAAAGCCTAATGATTAATTTATCAGTTATTAGTGAAACAGTTATTTCCATTAGTGCCAATATTATTGGACCACTTCCAGTAAAAGAACAAGGGGATAAATATATTTTGACAGTAATTGATTCTGCTAATAGATGTATAGAAGTAATAGCACTAGATTCTACTGAAGCAGAAAAAATAGCACAAGAGCTAATAGTTATATTCCCACGGGTCGGGTTTCCTGAATAAGACTTAAATAGAAATTTTGATAAAAAATAATTCAAGAATTATAGAAGGCGCATGAGTAAAAATCAAACACGCTAGTCGTTATAGAACCCAAACAAATGGAATGTGTGAGAAAGCAAACAGAAGAATTAAGACTACTAAGAGTATTGGTACAGGAGAATCCTGTTAAATGGGATAAGGTATTACCTTTTGTGCTATTTGCATATCAGGAAGTACCTCAATCTTCAAATCCGTATTAGCTTTATGTATCGAATTTATCATTGTGTATTTATTTTTAATATGAACATTGTTTGGATTGAATTTGAATTTAGAAATATGCATGATTTGTAGTATCAGATATGTGTTGCATATAACGAATTTGTTATATATTTATTTTAATGTCAACGTTTGTTTCGAATAAGCTCATATTTGAGGGCGTGTCTAGCTTACCGTGTTAGTTACGTATGACGAAACTCCTGCCAATTCTCCAAGATTGTAGAATATCCGTGAACACAAGAATCAACAATATATCCACTTCCGTAACCGGTATTATCATAAGTCCTAGAGTAAACAGTCATTTTCAAATTTCACCGTTACTTCTACAGTAAACAGTGATTTTAAAATTTCACCGTTACTTCTACAGTAAACAGAGATTTTTAAGTTTCACCGTTACTTCTACAGTAAACAGCTAATAGTAAACAATTAATAATAATTTTTAAGTTTAACCGTTACTTCTACAGTAAACAATTAACAGTAGTTTTCAAGTAGCAATATTTTTTCTGAATTTAAAAATTAAGAACAATTTTTAAGTTCATCCGCTACTTCTACAGTAAACAATTACTAATGATCTTCAAGTTTCACGGTCACTTTTACAGCAAACAATTAAGAGTGATTTTGAAGTTTCACCATTACTTCCACAGTAAACAATTAAGAGTGATTTTCAAGTTTCACTGTTATTTCTACACTAAACAATTAACAGTGGTTTTCAAGTTTTCACTACTTCTAAACTAAACAATTACTAATGATTTTAAAATTTTACCATTACTTCCAGAATAAACAATGAATTTCACGTTTCACCGTTATTTATACACTAAACAATTACTAATGATTTTGAAGTTTTACCGTTACTTCTAAATAAACGATGATTTCAAAATTTCACCGGTGCTTGTACACTAAACAATTAACAGTGGTTTTCAAATTTGAACTTTACTTCTACATTAAACAACTAAGAATAAGTTTCAAGTTACACTGTTACTTCTACATTAAACAACTACAAATTATTTTGAAATTTTACCATTACTTCCACAATAAACAATGATTTTCAAGTTTCACCGTTGCTTCTACAGTAAACAATTTCTAATGATTTTCAAGTTTTACCGTTACTTCTACAGTAAACAGATAACAGTAAAAATTATCAGTGATTTTCAATTTTCACCGTTACTTCTACAATAAACAATAATTTTAAAGTTCCACCGTTGCTTCTGCAGTAAACAATTAAGAGCAATTTTGAAGTTTCATCGTTACTTTTACACTGAACACTTAACTGTGATTTTCAGGTTTCAACGCGATTTCTACACTAAACAATTACTAATCATTTTAAAGTTTAACGGTTACTTCTACAGTAAATAATTAAGAGTAATTCTCAAGTTTCACCGTTACTTCTACAATAAACAATTAATAGTGTTTTTCAACTTTCGACTTTACTTCTATATTAAACAACTAATAATAAGTTTCAATTTTCACCGTTACTTGTACACAAAACAATGAATAATAATTTTCAAGTTTCACCGTTACTTCTACAGTAAACAATTAAGAGTGATTTTCAAGTTTCACCGTTACTTCTACAGTAAACAATTAAGAGTGATTTTCAAGTTTCACTGTTACTTCTATACTAAACAATTAACAGTGGTTTTTAAGTTTCAACATTAGTCTAAATTAGAGAATTTTCAAATTTCACCGTTACTTCTACACTAACTAAGTTCTAATAATTTTTAACTTTCACCGTTATTTTTACAATTAAAAAGATAACAGTAAAAAATTAATAATGATTTTCAAGTTTCACCATTACTTCTAGAGTAAACAGTCATTTTCAAATTTCACCGTTACTTCCACAGTAAATAGTGATTTTTCAAGTTTCACCGTTACTTCTACATTAAACAGTTAATAGTAAACAACTAATAATCATTTTCAAGTTTCACCATTACTTCTACAGTTAACAAGTTCTACAGTTCTACATTAAACAATTAACAGTGTTTTTCAAGTTTCACCTTTACTTCTACAATAAACAATTAATAATGATTTCCAAGTTTCACTGTTACTTCCACACTAACAATTAACGATGATTTTCAAGTCTAACTGTTACTTCTAAAGTAAACAGCTGACAGTAAAATTATCAGTGATTTTGAAGTTTCATCGTTACTTCTACAGTAAACAATTACTAATGATTTTCAAGTTTTACCGTTAGATCTACAGCAAAAAGCTAACACTAAAAAATTAATAATTATTTTCAAGTTTCACAGTTACTTCTACAATAAACAGTTAACATTGATTTTTAAGTTTCACCATTAATTCTATGCTAACCAATTAGTAATGACTTTTAAGTTTTACCGTTATTTCTACAGTAAACAATTACTAATGATTTTCAAGTTTCACCGATACTTCTACAGTAAACAATTTCTAATGATTTCCAAGTTGTACCATTACTTCAACAGTAAACAGCTAATAGTTAACAATTAAAAATAATTTTCAAGTTTCACCTTTACTTCTAGAGTTAACAATTAAAAATAATTTTCAAGTTTCACCTTTACTTCTAGAGTAAACAATTAACAATCATTTTCAAGTTTTACCGTTACTTCTACAGTAAAAAGCTAATAGTAAACAATTAATAACGATTTTTAAGTTTCCTCATTACTTCTACAGTAAACTATTATTTATTATTTTAAATTTTAACGTCACTTCTAGAGTAAACAGCTAACAATAATCAATTAATAATAATTTTCAAGGTTCACCATTACTTCTACAATTAGCAAAAAACTAATATTTTCAAGTTTTACCGTCACTTCTACAGTCGCCTCCCAGTGACACAGCGGTCTGTCTGCGGACTTACAACGCTGGAACCGGGTTTCAATACCCGTGGTGGGCGGATCACAAATAGCCCATTGTGTATAACTTAAAAGAAACAAACAAAACATCTACATCAAACAATTAAGAGTAGTTTTCAAGTTTCACCGTTACTTGTAGACTAAAGAATTAACAGTGATTTGCAAGTTTCAACTTTTTTCTAAATTAGACAACTAAGAATAAGTTTCAAGTTTCACTGTTATTTCCACACTAACCAATTACTAATGATTTTCAAGTTTTACTGTTACTTCTACAGTAAAAAATTAAGAGTAATTTTCAAGTTTCACCGTTACTTCTACACTATACAATTATAGTAATTTTCAAGTTTCAACATTACTTCTAAGTTAAACAACTAAGAATAAGTTTCAAGTTTCACCGTTACTTCTACGCTAACCAATTACTAAGAATTTTCTATTTACACCGTTACTTTTACAGTAAACATGTAACACTCATTTTCAAGTTTCCCCGTTACTTCTACAATAAACAATTAAAATGGCTTTTTTTCAAGTTTTGAGAAGATTACAACCTTAGACACTGTGCTAATCAAGGTCATTAATTAATAAAGTAAAGTATTTATTACTTAATATTTGGTTTACTCCATCAATATATAAGACAAGAAATAATAGAAGTGGACGTACTACTGGAGTTTTGTGCTAACGTTCTCTATAAAAGTGATACATCATTTTTAATCTTTGTGATAGGGCAACTTCCCCTATGAGAATAAACATAATGGCTGTTAGATAATTATTCAATTCTAGAATTAACATTATTTCCATCTATATATAATGAAATCTTCCAGAAAGACTGAATATCAGATGATCTCACATTTTATTGTAAAGTTTCAAAATTCAAACTGGTCAACAAATTATGTTATTGTCGTGTACTTCATATAACTATTTTAGCCTTATTTTAAGATTTGTTAATAAGTTATTAGTACATCGGTAGTATTATATCCATTATAAAACCCAGGTTTCCGTTGTTTGAATCGAAGTTTTCTTGATGTAATTTTAGAATCAGCTCTTGTTAATTTCAACATTTTTGGAGTGATTTCATATGACCATGATGTCAACTCGGACTGCTTGATATAAATATCTCTTCACTTTTCGTATTTAGGTCTTGTGATTATGAATTGTAGGTTTTTGAATCGAATGGTCTGCTATTTACGGCAGCAAAACTTTAAACGATAAACAGTAGCTAACAATTTGCAGTGAACATACACTTTAGGCTAGATTGTTAAACGAGATAATATGGTTATATTCAAATATGTGAAAAAATGAAAGACACCGGACATCAAATTTTCAGCCACTGAGTTATCAATAAGTTAGTTCCTAATTAATCATTTCTGTAAATGAAATGCTCACTATCGATGTACATCATTTTTGATTTATCTTAATTTGACGTTTTTACCTGGTTTTTCTAATAATAATAGTAAAAGGCAAAAAATACATTTGCATTGGAGATAAATGCTACACAAAACAATATTTATGTAAAACATATAAACAATTTCATGTGATATTTCTAAACAAATTTGACATTTCCGATATAGCATAATTAAAGTAGTTCAAAGCAATCTACCGTCTTTAGTATTTTTGTGAACGTGTAGCTTTGTGCTTAACTTCAAACAAACATTCCAGGAGAATCCAACTTGATTGAGATGTTAATGTGCCGAGTATCTTATCGGAATGTCCAAAGTTCGTATCGCTATTCCGCACTTTCATCTTTTGGTGCATCACAAGTGTGGCATTCAATAACGTCATTCGACCGAGCAAAACAATTACGGCGAATGGTGCTGCTATTGCCTTCTCTCTGGTCAGTAGCTCAAGATTAAGAATGGCTAAACCCCAACTCTAAGAGTATCTGACCTGGTGGTTTGACCATGTGCATATTAGATGCCGTTCAGGTTAAAAATATGGATACCAATTATTTTATAGTCAAATGCTTCAAGTTAAAATTATGGTACTTATATTTTGAACTATCATACATAAGAATTAAGTTGAGTTTTTACCTAATTTAATGCCGAAGCACACACGCAAAGTTTTCTATAAACATAAATAATGTAATATATCAATACTTCCATAAATAACTCTTGCTTCAGTAAATTCCTTATTGCAACCTCATTCCTTTATATCTGTAATTTCAAGGTATTATCTCAAAGTTAAAGTGAAACACTTATTTTAAAGTTATATGTAAAATTAACTCAGATAAATAATGTGAAAGATAGTACTTCTTCCTTAAAATTTTCTTCAACAGTTTATATTACAAAATATTTTACATGTATAAATACGACCAATTTAGGGAAAATGAGATAGTTATATAAAGATGTGATATTAAAGAACGATCCACTTTATATAAAAGGCCATACCCCTGTAAATTAAGGGAAACTTGGTTCCATTTAAATAATTATGTTGTTGTCTGTTCCAGTTGAAATAGAAAAGGGTCTTTCTTCTTGTTTAATTAGCCATATTTTACAGGGTTTGGCCTTTATGTAACTTGGCTTCTTTCTAATATCACATCTTTAGGTTGCTGACCCCTTAATTCTAGCTTGAGTCTTTCCACATGTAAAATGTTTAATCAGGTATCCTTACTTTCTTATTTATCATTTTAAAACTAATGAGAAATAAAATTATATCCGAAATGAGATTCATACCCCAGGTCTGAGGTTAAACTATCAGTACAGATGCAGCGTCTTAGACCACTATGCATTTTATCATTTCAGATTTTGCACCTGCCCCTATCCTTAAGTCGTCAGTTTTAATCTAGAGGCTGTGGAGAACAATTCACCATTAAAAGTATTATAAAATACTCATAAATATATCGGTTGTCAAGCCTTTGTTTAGTTTAATATATAAATGTTAAATTTGTGTCTTTATAGTTTGAACAGTTCTTGGCTCACACTAACCTTCCATACATAGAAATAATTTAGGTTAATTGCTCTGTTTACAGATTCTTCTTTCAAGTTCATTAGGGCGCATTCGGGGAAAAAGAGAAATAAATTTCTCTGAACTCTTGACAAATGCCACGCCCACTTTCCACCATTGAGTTGCAATTACCTCAGCCAGTAATACTTACTTCAGCTAGATGTTCATAACCAATGGAAAGAGCACTTTTTGAAGCACGTTCTCTTAACTGTTATTTTAAAATTTGCGTGAAGAATTATATAGAGAACTAGTCAAGCTACTCTTAGCATTGTTATTGCTTTGTCCTTGTCTCTAGAAATAAGCTAGTTAGATACACAGTTGCATTGCATTTAGGTTTTGGTTTTATATTTTACTGAGTTATGTGTTATGTTTTAAGACGCATGTTTGAAAGGTTTAATAATTTTTCTATATATAAGCCAAAGCCTGCTCGGTTCACAAGAGTTAGTGTAATACGCAAAATCCATTACGTTCTGCTGAAGATTGAAGTTTCTCTGCTCACTATACGGAAATATTAACTGGGGACGCCCATTGACGTGTGTTATGATAAATAATAGCACTAAAGGACAGGAAAGGATAATAAATCATTAAAATGAATTATATATGAAAATGTAAAGACATGCAAAAAAAATGAAGTTTTAAAATTATTTCACCAAAAAATAAAAGTTAGGTACATTTTTCCTGTCTTAATTTTAATCATTTCATTGTAATATACTATAGATTATATAGTATAAGTTGACGATAATAACTAGAGTTATTAATATCATAGAGAGCGTGGAAAATATACATATATAGAAATATTTGACTTAACTTAAAAAGAAATTTTGATATTTACTTTGGAGATTCTAGGGGTTATACAAATGAAACTTGAAACCTATAAGTTAAAAAAAAGTATCTTTTATACTCGTGTAGTTTTTTGGATTACGAGAGAGGTTACTTGGGTACACTCGCGTAAACAGTGTTAATGGAATTATGATGAAAGACAAGGGTGAACTACTCCTAGTGAAGAATACCCTGTCATAGGTTTGACTCTATACACCCTAAGTTAATTATCTTAGATTACTTTGCCAAAGATATTAAATGAGGAACAGAAATAAGTTTTGTAAGGACTAATGACGAAGTGGATTTTGGTTACAGTCTGATGGAATAGTCCACTTGTTGCTGGAACATCCCACTTTTAACAATGGAGTTAAAATAACTACTTTTGAAAGTAGATCTGCTTATCTTCTTGAACAATTGGAAAAACACTAAAAATTGTATATATAATTCTGTGTTTCTGACTCTAAACGGCACTTCTCCGACTTTATAAGCATCTCTGCACTGATCCAACTTCAGAAGAAGATGGTAGTAATCCAGAATCTACAAGATGTTCCCTGCACAATTTTCTTGTAAGTATGCTATTTCTGATCTAGCTTCAATAATGTATAATGTGTAAAGAGAGAAAAGTGAAAAACACTAACTGTACTAAGGAAATGGTAGACTTGATAATGCTTAAAGTGGAATTACTGAAAGATATCTTAGAAAAACCATTAATGCAGTTATACCAATTATGATAGAGAGAATTTCTCATGTTAACTTAATTGATAACTTAACTAATGTTGTATCTATGTTATTGAAAATAATAGAAAGCTTATTAACGAACATCTAGAATTTCAAAATGAAGAATTCAATCATTTAAAAGTAGTGTTATCGTAAAACAATTCTGAGAGTTTCGATATAAATGAACCATTCAACAGTGTATAATAAAGAAGTTATTTGATTGTATTCAGTTTGTCTCTGTGCGATTCTTTATTCACCACATTAACTTCATTGTATTGATGGCTTGTGCATTTTGCTTGTGACAGCACGAACCACAATCCAAAGAAATTACTTAGTAATGAGTGTATAGTCGAATCCAATGACTAAGCCCAAGGACTGTCCACACGTCCTTTACGTATTGTTAAGATAGAAGGTGGTCAGAACTGGACAGTATTTCTATCACTGTATTTAATTTAGTAATAGGTGTATAGATATGTAATAAATGTTTTCACAGATTCAAAGTGCAATGTTATTACTCTGGGGAATTCTCGTTGTAAACACTGTATGATACATAATCTGAGAAATTCCACATCGTGTTCTCGGAGCAGGAATCAAGTCGGCTTATTTCCATGGGCGTGCTTTGTTGCTCTTGAGAGTATTTGATTACAGTATCATGTAAACAGTCTAATGACATAAGCAGCAATTTGTCGCTATATTTTCAGTTCTTGACAGGAAAATATACACAGAAACTAAATGTGAAATGTTTAGTAATTCAAAGTCTGAAGAAACGTACTTTGAAACATTGTGACCAATAATAAAGAAAAAAGGGCGCAGCTATTCCACCTCCTGTAGACAACACTCTATGTCATGGCAATGTGCAACTCACAAACACCCGTGTCCTGCATACACCAAACAAAATGAGGGGCCTTAAAATTCAGATATTTAGTACGACCAATATGGAATCCAGCATTTGCATGGCTCATTGTTGATATTAAGGGATATTTTTATAGCAATAAAATATTAGTTAAAAATTTCTACATTACTTTACTTTGTATTTTCCGATTAAATCTCTGATCTATTATTAATCCAAGATATATAAATATATATAATATGTAATTTGATTAAATGAATAAATGAATAATGTACAAATCTAGAGGACGCTGCGTGCGCAACATACCCTCTACACCGATATTTCACGTGTCTAGTGTTCAGCAAGCTTTTTCTCAGCTGAAAAGTGTTTCGTGGCCAAAAAAGTTTGGGAAACACAACTTTAATACACTTTATATGCATCTTTTATACACCATTTTTGATAAATACTACTAAAATCAGCTTTTTCATTAACATATCACTTTTTGTAATATATTTTTATTTCGTTGTTATTCAGTATGTTATTCTTAGCCCGCATGGCCAGGTGGTTAGGGCGCTCGACTCGCAATCTGTGGGTCGTGGGTCCTAATCTTCCTTACACCAAACATGCTCGCCCTTTCAGCCGTGGGTGCATTATAATGTGACTTTCAGTCCCACTATTCGTTGGTAAAAGAGTATCCCAAGAGTTGGCGTTGGGTAGTGATGACTAGCTGCCTTCCCTCTAGTCTTACACTGCTAAATTACGGACGGCTAGCGCAGATAGCCCTCGTGTAGCTTTGCGCGAAATCCATAACAAACAAACAAACATGTCATTATTATTAGATACACTTCCAACTTTTGGGTTAGTTTTTAAAGCTGTAGTAAAATTATCTGCCAATTTGGATATTTTTCAAACTTTTGGTTCCAGTTTATCGGTTGTAATAAAAGTGATTGAACATGAGTTTGACTGTTTTCTACTAATAGGTTGTAAAAAAATTTAACATATTTATTTATTCTTTATAAATATACCTTCTGAATATTCATGTCGTCTACAATATGCATATTTTAAATTTTATTTTCAATGAAACTTCTTCAAGCTGCCTTCCCTCTAGTCTTACACTGCTAAATTAGGGACGGCTAGCGCAGATAGCCCTCGTGTAGCTATTCAAAAACAAACAAACAAACAAACTTCCTGCCACAACTCCATTACATTCTATAATTACTTCTTCTACACGTATTACATTACACAGTTTTATGTTTATTATAATCTCTAACTTCATAGTATTTTTGTATTCTTGAATATTAAGCAACTTTAAGTCTTCATTCCTTGCATAGATTTCGGTACATAATATGTACTTCCTATAGAATTAGCCGTAAATATGCAGAACAAGAATTATAAATCTTGCTTTAGCTACTTACATTAATTTGTAATACGTTGATTACACTTGAACAAGACAGAAAAAAATATTGTTGTAAAGCTATTGATTCTTGATTATTGAATTACCCTATTTAATAAAATACTTAATTTATCATGGTTTGAAAACCTATTTTATAATTTACCGAAATTTGATTTTCTCACAACGATTTTTCCTTTAGTAATCCTTTGGTAAACGATTTCTGGTAATCCTTATTTCTATCAAGTTTTTATGGTTTCAAAAAATAACTTTTCTATTCAGATACAATATGTTTTTTATGAATATAAAGCCTTTATAGTGCTCATTAATGTTGGTTGGTTTAATTACTTTCTTCACTTTTCTGAGTTCTCTATTCACAAATTACACTACAGTTGGTTTTCCTTCCTTGATGTTCCTTTATACAAGTTGATATTTGTGACTGTTTGTATGATTTATGTTATATTTTATACTTCTATATCTGGTTCTCCTTGAATTTCAATATTCATACAGAGCCTTACAAAACTATTCCTCCCCCTGCAAAGTTGAAATCATGAAACTTTCAAATGGGACTTTACATATTTAGAATCTACAATTTACTGTAAACTAAGAAAAATAAATAACACCGATATTATGTAAATAATTTAGATTTTCAAAGAAAATTAGAATAGTTTCAATTGCATAAGTATTTAACCCCTTTGCTACGGCAATCCTAAATCAGTTCAGGTGAAAAAGATTAGCTTGAAAGGTCATTACAAAATTAGTGTAATTGTCTCTGTCTGTGTGTAATCAAAGTGGTTTAACTTAACTTCAAAGTAAATACATCTGTTCAAGCTACAACTCACATAGTGGTACAACAAACCAACCATGAATACCAAGGATTTTTCCAAACAAGTCAATGATAAAGTGGTAGAGAAGTACAGATCAGGAGAAGTTTACAAGATAACTTCAAAGTCACTGATTATCCCTTTGAGTATGGTGAAGTTCATCATTAAGAAGTGGAATGTGCTTCATACTACTCAGCACTACCCATATCAGGCTGCCCTCCCAAACTAAGCAGCCAGACAAGCAGGAAACGGGTTTGTGATTCCACTGTGAAGCCAGTAGTGACTTTGAAAGACTTGCAAAGTTCCATGTTTAAGATGGGAGTTAGTGTTATTACGTATTAGAATTTCAAATACTCCGAAGCCGAGTTAACTGATAATTTAAATTTAGTAGTTAAGTTGTACTTTGTATTTAGTATTTAAATATATGCCGATATCTTAGTCAATTTACGATATTTGCCAACAAGATTGATACACACCGTTTTACTTGTCAGAATTGGAGCAATTTTGCCTAGAAGAATGGACAAAAATTACACCATCCCATTGTGCAAAGCTGGTAAAGATCTATCCAAAAAACGACTCACAGCAGTAATTGATTCAAAAGGTGCTTCAACCAAATACTAACTAAGTGGGCTGATACTTATACAATCAACAAATTTCAACTTGTACATTTTCTATACAGGTTTGCTAACATTCAATTACCTTCACACATAGCATTGTTAAGTTTGATCATTGGAGTTTTGAATAAAAACAAGTTCATTAAAAATTGTTTACATTATTTGTCTTTCATCATAATGTGACATTATTGGTAGGGGTGAATACTTTTGCAAGGCAATGTATGTTAAAACTATAAACTTTTATGTGTAAAACGAAATATTTTGTCAAGAACAATAAAAGCCATAGGTATATGGATAGCATAAAGCCAAGCTGGTGAAACAGTAAGATTGTTATTAAAATAATGGTTTTACTAGATAAATAAATCTAGACATTGCTGAGGTGTTGAGACACTCTATGATGAGATCATTATGACAGCCTAGTAACACACTTTCTGGACAACTTTCGTTGTTATGTTATGACAACATCCACCTGTCATAGGCCTCTAGCAGCACGATTCTGGAGAACTTTTATTGTCTTGACAACATCCGCCTGTCATGGCACTAACGTCCTCTGGTTCCACTTGTAGAACAATGAAGTCACGCCTAAAAATGCTTTCTCTTTGTTTTTTGCCTGTCCTAGCAACGCACCCTTCGGTGACACTTCGTGGAATTATAATATCATCATCTCTGGTGTCTATGACATCATCATCCCTACCCTCTTCTCCTGCTCCTGAGGCAGCCAGTCAACGCCTGCATCTGAAGTAATGCCCTAAGTTCTGCCATATCTAATTTTAAATTGATAAAGAAAAGAGAAGTCAGTTGACAGACTGCATCATTTTATATCATTCGGCGTCAATTTGTTTTTCTCTACCTTGACAGCCTTACTGTCGAGTCACAAATAATTGGTGTATTGATATATTCAAGATTTACACTGACTGGAAACTTCACTAATATCGCAATTTGTACAATGCTTTATTTATTTCCATATGCAAACTAGACTAATCATGTGATGGATAATTTAGGTGACTGCTTCAACGCTACGAAGGTACAGATGTAGTTAGTGCATTATTAGACTTGAAGAAGATAGGACAAAGGCTTTTTGAGCTTCCAAGAGAACTTAATGGTATACATCAGTCTAGCAGAAGGGCCTGTCCTGGCCTAATGGTTCATGATTTACGGCCTGATGCTGCAAAAACGCACTCCGTATTTTGGAACTGATGGTGCATTATAAGAGTGACGATCGAATCACACTGTTCGTTCAAACAAAATAGTTCGAAGAGTTAGCGGTAGACGCAGTTGACTAATTATCTAGCACCTAGTCTATCAATTCAGAGTTAGAGACGATTAAGCGCTGATACCTTTGCGTGAAAATTCTGGAAACAAACAAACGGAAAAAATACCAAACTTGGAAAGTGAAGATTTCTCCTATATTTTTGTATATTTCCTATGTCTCGTGAATTTTGTTTTATTTCATATTTAGATATGCACAATGTGTACAAAAATATGAATACTTCAAATGCAAAAAAATAATATTTTTTCGTGAAAGTAACAAAAAAAAATTGAGCCAAGAACTATATTTAACACGTCGTGTTAGATTCATTATGATTGTATTACTCGAAAATTAAAATTATTTTTAATTCAAAAAGAACAGATTAAGAGGAATGTGGAAAAAAAAGTCTACAGTTCCATCATTTTTTTCCATAAATTTTAGGTCAATTGGTTTCTAGTGATTCAGCAATCTTTTAGCGTTTAATTCGTAGCGTTTAAAGCAATGTATTGCAAATATATAGATAGAATCTCACAGAATGTTTTGTCGTCCATACAAAATTCCTTGTATGGCTATTTTCCTGATATATCTGTCTCATGTTTTGTTTCTGCAATTTCAACATTCCAATTCTACGAAATGCTCGAAATTTTATTGTTGCAGCAAAGAGATTAATTACAATGGTGGAGAATATGCAACAACGTATATAATATTTCACATCCTTCCTGGTGCTGGACTCAGTTGAAATTACTAAAAAGCCAATTACACTCTATTGAGTATCCCATTATTTTTATAACGTCGCTCTGACTTCTTCCTCTGAAAAGGCCAGTCTTTGTTAATTATTTTAAAATAGTTTTCATATAACTATTTGTCAAACTATTGCTCAGGATATTTCTTGTCTTACCATCATTCACCTTTCATAACTCACTCCAAATTTTCTAACTACGTCTATAGCGTGTCTAATATTCATTGTACTTTACATAACAAACGCAACTCAGCACCTTGATTGGAGAACATTACATACTGTCATCAATATTTTCAGCAAGACATTTTAGCATATTTTACTTGCTGGGCTTCACTGATTTATTTCGGAAAACAACCTTCTTAATTCGTAAACTGGATTTCGACCTCGATTTTACATCCTGGACCAGATACTCATGTTGTCTGATGTTATCAACACAATTTTAATAACAATTGCTCATTTTGTCTTATTCTTTTAAACTTTGAGAAAAACATTGTTACTGTTTGGCATCGTGGATTGGTCTATAAACTTCATTCCATACATTTACTTCTGGCTTGTAACTTTTTTCTTTTTCAGAATTGTCAGGTTCTCATATAATTCTCTACCATTCCACATGTCTGCAGGTGTTCCACAAAGTTCTGCTTTATCACCGTTGCTTTAATGTTGCAGGTATACCACAACCTGCCCATCTCTTTCAGTATGCCGATAACATAACCTCACTTGCTACCTGCCCTACCATTCTCACTCTTAACAGAGCTTTCAACTCACCATTAATCGTTTTCTTCAATGGTGTAAAATCTAGTGTCTTACATTGAACAGTTCTAACAACTAAAGCTATATTGCAAACCTTTTGTTTTGGGTAATTTTCTAAAATATTAGTCTCTAGAAATGTATACTTTCAGATTTTCCCCTTTAAAAAGATAATATTTCAGTACATAAGAAAAAATAAAACAGTCTGGAGTAAAACTGTATTCTCAAAAACGGCTTGGCTATGTATTAAGAGTTGTTCGGAGAACTAAAAATTATTTTCACTCTTAGATTATGGAAATGCTATATTATATTTCCCACAAGTCTGCTTGTGACAATTGCACAAAACAAAGTGTTTACTGGCTCTATTACTAGATTCTATATGCTAGAATAATAGCACACATATCAGACATTTTTTGAAGTTTTGTCGTTGTGGAATGTTACAGCTGAACCTAACAATCTTAATATCTCGAGAAGAGACGTAGATAAGAATTAGTAACTGCTTTTTAACTACTTTTCAGTTATGTCTTGAGCCAAGAGTGGACCAATGTTTACTGTGCCGGACTTTAGATCTGCAGGACCAACATTCGCGTCCCATTACGACAAAAAGAAAAAAAAATCGTGTCATATACGTTGGGGCCGTTAAGTCCCACTATTCGGTTAAAGAAGAGGGGCCCTAAAGCTGGGGGTTGAGAACTGATGATTAGCTGTCTTCTTTCTCGTCTATCAGTTCTAAGTTAGGCACGGTTAATAAAGATAATCTAATTAAAGAGTATTGCTTGAATATTCGAAAACAAACAAAACCTTCTTATATCGTATGTTTGTTTTATTTATGTATTTAGGCACATACACACAGAACTATGTGCCTGAAGATTATTTGCAAGTGTATCAGGAATCAAACTGAGATGTGTGAGCTCACATGGTTTCAGATATGCTTGAAACACTTTTTGAACACGAATTTGAGAATGTGATAAATATACTAGTAATCAATTAGTTCTTGGTAGTAGAAAACGTATATGATAAAAAAAATTAGTAAATCAAATTAAAGAAAAAGAATAAATAAACTTCATAGCACTGTCGACGAGCTACAGAAAACGTTAGGATTATATTTTTAATACAAATCAATAATTAGTTATATGATAAATTTAGAACCTTTCGTTATGGGTATGCTATAAAAATTCTAGGGATCATATGATAGCATAATAGAGTTATGTGCTGAATCATTTAATAAAATGTGACAGGAAGCTGGTGTGGAGTGAAATGCACTTTTATGTAGGACGACATAGTTACGATTTGTTAATCAATACTAAAGAGTTCATTTTATGTGAGTGTCTGCCCTTGCCGAAAATTTGCGAACTTGTTGACCTCTGATTACCATGCAAGTTTAAGGAGTTCTTGACTATAAGGCCAATCGTAAATTATTGGTTATATATATAGTGTTCCTTGTTTTAGGGTTAAGGATAGTTGTTGAAGTGACAGTCAAATCCCACTATTCGGTCTGACAAGACAAGTCCAAAAGTTGGCGGTGGGTGGTGTTAACTAACTGCCTTGTTTGTAATCTATCACTAAACAGTTAGTGAAGATAACCCTTGTTTGTCTTTACGTGAAATCCAAGGAACAAACAAACAAACTCTGGGCATGCCTTGAACATATGATAATACCTCTTACATTATTAATTTTCTTGAATTTACGAATTTTACAGACATTTCAGTTTTCCTTCCAAATACCTTACTACCTTCATCCCGAACTCTGATCAACATGAAACATTCAGTGGTCTTGAGTATGGTCTAAGTCTCCAGAACACCTAAAAGTAAAAATTACACTAATATGAAAAAGTTGCCTAGTTTGGGTCGAATTTTCAGGAAATTTAATGCTGGTCTTCAGTAAACTAAATCACGCGCACGATGTCCCTACATCCATGTGAAGACAACAAATAAATACCGCACTTAACACGGGAGCCTTTGTATACCTAGATACAGATAGTTGTAAAAGAAACTTTCACATGCAATTGCACGATTTCAGATATGATTGGAATAGATTAGGATCCCTTTAGATATGTTTAATAAAAATTTATGAGACGATACGTTTATAGATTTACCAGTTATTGTGAAACTTACCTGTATATGGGCGTACGTAATTCTTCCGAAATTAGAATATTATCAGAAAAACCAATGTTGGTATAGCATGCTTTTAAATGTAACGATATGGTTTCAATATTTTAAATTTACCAAGATCCTAAAAGCGATAACCATACTTTTATATTGACCCATAATGTTAAATCGACGTTAGAAATATACTAAGCACCTCAAATGTTTAAGAAATACGCCATTGTGGCTTGCTTAAAGATACTGGACAGTTGTCTTTCACGTGATTTGTGAGTTGATTAGACTGGTGTATTCCGTCAAGATATATTTCCTCTAACCAAATAGCTTAGGATCTTATACATGAATATTTAAATCTAATGCAATGTTTCGTACTTAACAGGAAACGTCAGATTTACCCCCAATGACCAGTGCTTATCACGTAACAAGTCATTCTGGTAGTGACACTTACAATTGTAATTTCAACTTGTATTGCATATGTTACGTAAAGAGCACATTCGTGAGTTACTCAACATCACTTTTGAAGTCTGGGCTTTCTACCTCAAATACTTCTATTATAAACAGTGTTAGTTTCATATAACTTCTTCAGAGTTCCATCACATTTCGCCTCAATCCGTCACTTGGATTATCTTTTATCATTTTTACATTTGTCACGTGGCATTGCTGTACCAAGAGCAAAGACTGCATTCGCCATAGTACTGTTGAGAGTAACATAACTTCGTGTTCTTTTATAAGCATTATTGATGGTGTTTGTGCTGTCTGATCGTTTGGATAATGGCAGCTAATCATAGTGTAAGCTATTAAGATAAAACTGTTCTCTAGTACACGTTACGTTAACATAATAGAAACGTTAAATTTTATACCCATTATATTTATAGATTCCTAATTATTTCCAGTTCGGTATATTATCTGTTATAGATATGTTATATGTTACAGCTAAGTTATATATTCATGTATAAATAATCAGATAATTGTACAAAAGCTGACATTATCGTTAATACGATACAAATATGCCAGAAATTTTATAATGGTAAAAACGTTAAATGTACCGAGTTCTTGCATGTTTTAATATATTTTAAATTGTATAACAACAATGCAGGTATGTCAAATGTACTAGAAACCATCTAGTTGTAAAATAATAGTGGTCAAACAATAATAAATGTATCCATAGTTGTTAGATGTTTGTTTTTTTTAATTTCGCGCAAAGCTACACGAGGGCTATCTGAGCTAGCCGTCCCTAATTTAGCAGTGTAAGACTAGAGAGAAGGCAGCTAGTCATCACCACCCACCGCCAACTCTTGGGCTACTCTTTTACCAACAGATAGTGGGATTGACCGTCACCCCCACGGCTGAAAAGGCGAGCATGTTTGGTGGGACGGGGATTCGAACTCGCGACCCGCAGATTGCGAGTCGAGCTCCCTAACCACCTGGCCATGCCGGGCCAGTTGTTAGATGAATGATAAAAAATAGCTGTGAATGGGCCCATAGTCCTAACAGTGGTGTAATAAACTTGACATGGGCCCACATAGTATTTTAGAAATGCACAAAAACCTTGCAGAAGTGTAGTGTATCTGGACATCGGATGACAAGTTTACATGTGAAGCCTCGCAATGATTTAATAGATTTGTACTTGAGTATAGGTGGTTTGTAGATACAACAGAAATATGTTAAGGAATTGATTATGCTATACAATAAACCCAAACGTATGACCCAAATGAAAAGAATGAAAATACATTAAATGAATTTCATATTAATCAGTATAGATAATGCAGCTAATGCAAATAGTTGCTTCAACTTATTCCTTGCATTATACGAGTATTATAAACATTCAAATTAACAGATCACTTTTAAATTGAACTATTAAACTGATATATTTGAATTTTATAAAAATATGTTTTTGTCATGGTATTTAGTAGAAGATCGGTAAAAAATCATGTTATTGACCAGCAAAATAAGAGCTACATTTAGTTTGCGCACTACAAAATTATATACAAAAGGATAGTCTATGAGACGCCAAATTTGTAACATTACATATTACATATTTTTCAAAAATTAATTAACTCATGAAGCGTAAAACATTAACGTATTCTCAAGTTTAATTATACACACTTGTAAGAAGATAATTTACTTAAAAATAATAAAACCGGAGAAGCATTTTATATTTGTCATTGTGTGTGTGTGTGTTTGCTTTGTTTTCCATATTGTTTTTGCAAACACAGTGATTGTTTTATAGCTCAAACAGAATAAATTCAAAGCATTTAGCAGGAACTGTTCTCCTAACATAAAGATAATGATTTTGTAAAACTTAAGTAAATAAAAACAGAAGAAAAGAACTGAATACTGTTACTGTAATAGTGATAAACGTCTATAATTTTAATTAATATTCATAGAATATTACTCTTTAAGAATATATTTTCATTTCCTTCTCTGGTTTAGAATCCTTGTCAACTGTAGATCTTCCGACACATATCGTGCATAATTTTACAATTTTCAACACGCATGGTGCAGTGACAATAAATTATCAAATTTACAAGCTTATACAATACATTGTTGTTTTTTTAACTACTTTAACTTTTTAGCAATCTAAGTAACATTACCTTATTCACATAGTTGTGATAAGCTATTTCAATAAACTTCAAGCAATCATGGCAAACAATCCTAATGAAGCCCAACTACGTACTTTTAAAGTCAATATGATTTTGCCTTAAATTCCTAGATGAACTTGTACAACATTACTTGAACAGTATTAAATGATATTAGGAAACAAATAAATCTTTATATATACGTTGCTGTTTTCTTACAGGATGAATCAGCTGCCAGAGACCTCAATACGTTAAAAAAAGTTTATCAGCTAACTACTGCCAAATCGATTGAGGGTGAACAGTTAGAATACTTGAACTGCCGTATCTTTTTCTTATATATATATATGTGTATTACGCAGATAGCCCTCGAGTAGTTTTGCGTGAAATTCAAACCAACCAAACAAATATTTATATACATGAAATAGAGTTGTCCGTCTCTCTGTCTCGCGTCACAATTTGTTTTGAGTGAATGATATTACGTATTACAATTTCGAATGGTCTGAAACCGAGCTAAATGATAGTTTAAATTGAGTAGTTAAGTAAATGCCAACATATCTCTAATTTATGATATTTGCCAACAAGATTGATACACATGATTTTCTTTTTTAACACAAATATATTTTAATACACAAACAATAATACAATTTACAATAACAGTTATTACAAATAGTTATTAGAAACAATGATTATATAAAAAATTTTACAAACTTACAAACAATATAAAGTTTTTCTTTCCGGTCTGGAACTTCCTTGATATCTTATCGAGGGTTCACGATGAGCGAGTTAATTTCGAGTTGACGTAGGTACAATTCACTTAATAGGGAGCTCGCTAGCTCCTTGGTTTTCACTAATCACACCCCGATTTTTCCTACCGGTGACGTTAGGTAATGTTTTCGTAAAAGTTCTAATGCCCGATGTGTATCCACTGAAGTTAAATGGTTTATAAAGTTTGTTTTATCAACTGGTTACCTGTATAGCATTATCCTGTAATTGTTACTGGGTATAGACTAATAATGGTAGCTTAATGCAAAAACTGTGGTACAGAAAACTCCTTTTAAATATATATATTCAATCCTAAAACTTGCCTTCACCCTTTTTCTTAAAACTATGCTTTATATTTTGCCAATGATTACGTTTGAACCTAAATAGCTATTACTACTGTATATATATATACAGTTTCATACTTAATTCTCGGTAAAAACAAAATGTCTTCTTCAGCACCCTTAAATCACACTTCACCTCATGAATGATACCCGAATGATGGTGTTCTTTGCAAGGAAATTGACAAGTCTTACAGACCTATTACACGTATACATCTTGTTTATTTTGATTACTTTATTTCAAGGTAAAATTTTAATTCCATCCACGATTAACATAGAATGTTAACACTTTATCATAAAAGCAAGAACTGTATAAAGGCAAATATCATACAAACACGAAAGAAAAATCGTAATATGAAACCTTTCCGGGCAAGATATTTCAAAATTTATATATGAAATTCATGCCTTTTCAACGAGACTATATACAAAATACTTAAAGACCAGAAACATAAGTATGCGTTGGTTAAATCCTATTACTTTTAGAGAATATAAAATATTTCGTCGATTTAAGGTCACCCACATAACTTTCGTATATGTAGGCAGTCATTCATGAACATTCTACGTTCCTCTGACAGCAATAAAGTGACTTTTTATTATACTTTTAATCGCTTCATAACCCATAATGTCTGCTTTCTGATTTTACAAACAAACTTCCATAACACCAATATAGCCATGTTCCCTTTATTTATTTCTTCATAACTCTTTTTCTACTGTAAGGGATTTTGTAGAGAAACGAAACTTCAGTGGTTTACGTACACACATATACATATATATATTATTCCATATCTTGAATATTAGATAACTTTAAATTTTATGCATTTAACTGTGTAAAAGCAGTAATATATTATTATTATTATGAAAGATGGAAACATTACATTTGAAATATGATTTTCTATAAAACTTCAATTTTATTTTATTTAGTGGAATCTAACAGAAAGTTATCTAATCTGTATTTGTTTAACAAATAGTGCATTGTATTATTTTTCAGGCTGAACTCCAATAAACAATTAAATGTAAGTAAAGTTACATTTAATTTTTTCAATATCTTTTAAATCTTTAATACATCAGCCCCAATATGCATTATAATAAAATTCATTCGTGCAATTAGCAACTAAACATTTGCTCTTGACATGTTACGAAAATTCTGCTGAACATTAAGCCCGGGGGCTGTATTTGGCTACCCCCGTGGGAGGTAATTAAAAAATATAAACCACTTAGGATACTTCCTGGGTCAGGTTTTGTTTTGGCCGATGCTGGTGATGCTCTGACCAAAATGGTACAATGAGAAAGAGACCAGACAAAATAGGGTGCATAATAATAAGATTAGTTTTAAAGATTAACATACGATATCAGAAGTAATTATGGTAAAGCGCAGTTGATATCATACAGGAGGCACAAACAATAAGTAGTTGCAACTGACGGTGAATTAGTCATTATTATATAAAATACAAACGAAAAGCGAAAAGTTGTATAATGCACTAGTATTTTGCATTTTGCGTTCAATAGAGAAGTCCGCCTTGTTTTCATGCTACCATACGTTTATCAATGTAAGAAATATTAAACAAAATGGGCTGTATTACTCCCCACAGTTAAGTCAAGTTGTTTGGTTGTTTTTTGACCTTCTTAATGAGCTAAAACATCCTTAATAATAGTCACATCAGGATTTTGTAGGCTAACTCATAGTGTGAACGTTCCATCGGCCATTTTTTCTTTCAATGTATCATATTACTAGATTTATTTACATGCTTGATGTTACTGTTTTGCTGGAAGGTGAATCCATAAACAACAAGTCTTGTTCCCAAGGTAAGATCTAAAGGTTAAGAATCTGTTTATACATTTTAGCAGTCAAGGTTCTGTGTAGATCTCCAACACCATTGGCTGTGCTGAGATATTTATATTGATATCTGAGGATATTTCACTGTTGTACGTTGTATGTAATACCGTTCTTCTCTCGATCAAACTATCATTGATTATTGTCAAACAATTTGACGCCAATTTTATTTTGTTTATTTTTCCTAAGCAGTTATCTTTGAATAGCTATATATCCAATGATATCACTTCCTGCTAATATGTACTTTATCATGCTGAGATAACTTTCACACCCGCACATGCACTTAAGTCATTGACAAGATCTCTCTGGATTGTTGTATATCATGAAAACAACATACTTAGAATTACATAACTTCATTTTTAACAATATGGTCTTCCTCTCTTGCCCGTTTTATAAAGAACAGTATTTGTTTCTCATACCTTCTCCGGAGTTTCTATATAGCTCTTACAGAAGTATGATATTTTGCTTCAATCTATCAAATGGAGTAGTCTTCAGCAGCTAAACGTTTATTTCTACATGTAACATTTCTGTTTTGAAAGCAATGAGTGCATTATCAGAATACTGCTGGGAATAATATGACTGTCTGTAGTTTATAGGCATTATACTTATGTGGCAGTGTCTGATTGGTTGGATGACAGTCAGTCATAGTGTAAACCATCAACAAGTGACTATATGTTGGTCTAGTTGATGCTCATACAATGAAGAGGGAACAATATCATAATAATTGCATTTTATACCCATTTTAATAATTGTTTTTATAACTATTTCCACCATTGATTATATATATATCCATTTCTTATTTTATCTTTACAGTTCTGAAACGTATTTTGCTTTCTTAGCTTAATTTATGGATCCTAATCAATATATATATATATATATATATATTATTGATTGGGATCCATTTCTCTATTTTAGTTTTATATTTCTGAAATTTATTTTGCTCTCTTAGCCTGATTTATGGATTTATAACTAAAAATCTCGATAATAGTGGCGGTACCCCAATGATAAATCAACACAGCCTTTTCTTTTTCTCTTATGAAATTTATTTTAAAATGAGCTACATTATTTACCAAACTAATGTATTTTAGCTTTGTTCTATGGTAAATTAATTTTCCATTAATCAGAAATCACTTCTCAGTGAAACAATTATTTTAATGAGATCGTTGCACAGAGTAACCTGTTTAACTTGTTAAAAATAGTTTAGACTGCTTCTACACATGCATGATAATATCGACGTAATTCAATGGATATGAATTTTTCAGGGAATTATTTAGTATTTTCTCCTCTGTAGTTAAAGTTTTCAACGATAGAAGAATCAATCGTTCAATGTTACCAAAACTCTCAAACAAATTCTAAGGAATACACATGTTCAGAGATTTACAACGTAACCTTATAGAGTGTTATATGCTAGAAAATAGAAAGCGTGAGATGATCTTATGGAAAACATTAAATTAAAGAATTATACAGTGTAATATAGCAGTCAAAAATACGTAAAGTAGTTAAGTAATTTATTAAAACAATATTATAAAACTTCATATAGCTTAATCGTATGTAATTACGGTTTTATGTGATTTTGGAGATGGTGAAAATCCGCTTAAATTTGTTTTATTATTTATTTTCACTTCGTGTTCATTTTCGTTATTAATAATAAACTTGTAAACCAGGTTATGGCTTGTAAGATGTATTTTCATTTGTAAATATCATTGAAGGTTATTGTTATATATAGGAACAACTTACTTATAAACGTAATTAATTAATCGAAATCTCCTAACGAAACGAAAATCGTACTCTGTTTGCTGCTTGTTGGTTTGATTGTATTTAAGCACAATGAGCTATCTGAGCTATGCCTACCACAGGTATCGAAATCCGGTTTCTAACGTTATAAGTCCTAAGACTTACCGTTGCGCCACTGAGGGGCACCATGTTTGCCTAGAATAACTTAAATTATCAGGAACAACATTTCAAAAACAAATTATGAGTGAAAAATAATTGAAAGCTCACTTCGAAACGATCTTATTCTTAAAATATGTTGGGCTTAAACTCTTTCATTATCTGGTAGTTTCTAAACTTTTAGTTCATGCAGTGCCTAAATCCAAAATGTAATAAAGTCGTTTTGAAGTGAACTTCATTCACCGTTTCGATTGATTTTTGCTTGTAATATTTTCATACATGTATTAAATTAGATTTCTGTTTTCTTATTGAAACAGGAAGACACTTTGTAGCTTACACTAGTTATTGTTTGAATGTTGATTGAGGTAAAATTATGCCTGAAAAAAGATTTAAAATCTTTGTTTCTCTTTTATATTTTTACACAGTTTGTGTAAACGAGCAAATTAATTAATTCTCTCAATTTTCACAATATATTTCCTGATTCTTTGCTGCGTTTCAAATAGTCCTAATATCTACAACTGAATGATTTTAGTCTTTTTTAAAACATAAACTATATCTTTCAACTACAACTACCCAAATAACTAAATGTTTTCAAAATAGATAAGTTACTGTCTTTTTCTTTTCAAACAAACATTTCTTCTTTTCGCCAGGAAGATCTTCATCTTCTTTTTCAAGTTATGAATGAGACAAAGTCGGCGAACGATTTCATTCCTACTCATGAGACCCATTCAGTTAGAAATGTGAATTCTGGGATATCTACAATGACTAGTAGTTCTTTTCCTGATATCCTATTATCTGTGGTATTGGCTGTTCTTATTCTCGCTACAGTAATCAGAAACTTGTTTGTAATTGCCGCCAATTTATTAAAAAAACAATTACGATATATTGGAAACTACTTGGTGTTATCGTTGGCAGTAGCTGATCTCATGGTGGTATGTTTATTTATGACTCTTAGTGCTTTGTATGAGATTACACAAGAGTGGATTTTGAGTTCAACTTTGTGTGAAGCGTGGACATCTTGCGAAGTGCTCTGCTGTACAACTTCTATTCTTTATCTTCTCGCTCAAGTAGACTACGTCTGCTAAAGAAATTCCAGCCGAATTGGATTGATGTGGACAGTGGCTGTTATTGTACCTGTAGCGCCTGCTTTAGGTTGAAAGACACATATTTTCAGAAACTATTCCAAGAAGAGAGAAGATGTCTCGTGAGTCAAGATTTGGCTTACCATGTGTTTGATACTTTCTCGAGTTTTTACATGTCACTTATTATCATTTTGTTTCTATACTGGAAGATATTCAAAGAAGTGAGAAAGCGGATTCGTCACAAGCCGAGAACAAAATCAGTTCTTATTATTCAGAAAGCTTCCTCTAATACAACGCACGCTTCGGTTGCTGAATATACCAGTGTAAGAGATCATGAAACTTCCAACAGTTTAAGTGTAGCACACAGTGAAGTTAAAAAGAGACAAAATTCATGGTAGAGAATATTTAGAAACAAGACGAGAACGGAAAGCTGCCAAAACACTAGCGATCATTACTGGTATTTGCATCATCTGTAATGACAATGTGAACTTGATAGAATTCTTTTCAGTATTTTGCTATGGTTGGGTTATGTTAATTCCATGTAAAATCCGATAATTTACACCATATTTAGTTATGATTTGTGAAGTGCTTTTCGACGTTTTTTGCGCGGAAAGGATCATGCAAGAACACCAAGAAATATTTAAGAACAATTTAAAAGAGAGGTGATGAAATTATTAATTACATACATATTTTGCTCATATAGTATGCGAGTATGTTAACTGCTTATTTTCTGCTTTTTTCTAGTTTTGGAAATCTGTAACCACCTGGCGATGCCGGACCTATATTGTGTTTGTACGAGACAATTCATAGTACTGAGAAAAGTTTTCAAGTAGTAAGAGATATTAAAACTATTAGAATAATACAATAAATAACTAGTTACAAAAACATATTGAGGAGGTTTGGGATAATTCATAACTAGGTATGAAATTAAATGAAATTAATAATTAAAATAAAATAAAATAATTTAACTTCACAAATCATTTATAAAGTCTAAAGATAATGTATCTACAACTACTATTAGGAATACCAACGAAATTCTAAATGTCAGGACCAGGTTTTGCTATCTAACAGAAATTATATATATATGTATATATACGTGTGTGTGTGTATTTTTCCTGAGTGCATTTAAGTTTCTTAATATTAGTATGTATTTTCTTAATAAGCAGAATAATTATATATTACACATTAAAGAATTCAATTTTAAATTTAATATAAAATTATCTCTGAGACCTCATTATTCATATAAAACTTATTGTCATGCCTTTTCTGTTCAAGGCTCTTGTACAAAAATCTAGAACTCCCATCAGAGTTAAGACCAGAAGGAAGAATATCATAAAGACGCTCTTCGCTACTGATGTTAAAAGACGAAAAATGTAAGATTATTTACTGTGGTGTTGATTGTACCTCTGACAGCCATCAAGCTTATATACTTTCAGTTCCATTTTTACTTAATATTGACAATTGTATGACACCAATTTCTTATCTTTTTTATATATCATTTTACTTAATTCTTACTTTTAGGATAGTTGTATGTTTGAGAAGATGTATTTCAAGAATACGTAATATAATTGATACTATCGAGTTTTGCTATATTTAAAATCACCTTAAAATGTATCACTGGCTACTTGAAAGCCTATAAAGCAAGAAGTTAACCACATGCTAGAAGAGGATAAAACTTAATCATCTAGTGGGCTGCTTGAAACATGCACTGAGGTTAATTACATTTGATATGAGCAATGTTCTAGGTAAGTTTCTGGCCTTGGAACCACTAAATTATCTTTAATAATGTTCAGTGTAATGAGAACGATTATACACTTACATTGTACCACAGTTCCGTGATTTGTATAATCGAAAAACAATGTATATTCCACAAAAGTTGAACTATTCCCAATTTCAAAATGTTAATAAAATTCGCCTTTCATTGAATACTATTAGCGGAATCCAAACTGAGATACAATTGAAATACTTTTTCAGTAATGAAATTAACCTGTCCATTCAATTAAATATTAAAGTGATTTCAATTGTGACTAAGTATAAGCAGGTAAAACATTGGTTGTTTGTTTGTTTTTTAATTATGCACAAAGCTACACAAGGGCTATCTGTGCTCTGCCCACCACGGATATCGAAATCCGGTTTTTAGCGTTGTAAGTCCGCAGACATAACGCTGTGCCACTGGGGAGCAGGTAAAACATAATTCTGATTAATATAAACTGAGATTTATTTGAACTTACAAGCTTTAAAGCGCTTCTAGGGTATGTTCATTAAATAGAGCTCATACTCTAACTGACAGAGGACACTTTGAAAGAAAAGTAATAAATATATGACAAAAAGTATACTTAACATTATTGTTGTGAATGAAATATTCACCACGATTATATATATCAGAAAACAATGGTGCAAAAAACATTAAAGAATATAAAGTCAAGTAGAATTAGTAAATTATTAAAAAGTTATCTTTGTTTGCAGTCAAGCACAAATCTACATAATGGACTATCTATGTTGTGCCCACCACGGGTATCGAAACCTGGTTCATACCGTTATAAGCCTTCAAGTTTACTGCTGTGCCATTGGGGGTCAAACAATGTATTCAACGAACAAAGACACAATAAAGAGAAAATAATACTAATTAGCCCCAGAAAATGATGATACTGCCATGTTAAACTAAAACATGGAAATAAGAAAAAGCAATTTATGAAATATAGTAACCTGCACTGCAAAATGAAAAAGAAACAGAAAATAATATTAACCATTTATTTATAATCTAATTAACTTATAGTGTAAAAGAGCCTTGAGAATGTCGGATAGAAAAACTAAACAGTAAGTGGTTGAAAATGCTGACCAGCCAACAACAGCCTGTTAGCCTGAAAGAATTCCTTAGAGCACTAATGCTAATTTTGTCAAAATCCCTGTTGATGTCGTTTACAGGGCAGATGTTTTTCAGTTTCATCAACACAGCCTTTTTTACTCTTCTTCATATACTTTGCTGCATTTTGCCAAGAATTTCTATTGAAAGTGACGTCATAATCAACAAGTGTTTCAAGGCCTTTTAAATTAATAGAAATTCTATCAAACTATGTACTAACTATTGTGATTTAGTTCTTCATCCGAAAGTTCCATTATTTCCTCTAGAAACTTGAAAATTGTAACACACTTGTAACCAGAACGGCATGTTCAGCGCCTTGATTGTGAAGCTTCCGGATATTTGTTTATTAACACTATTCTTTCTTTGATGAAAAACAACAAATATATATATATATATGTACAGCATTATAGACGGTACTCCCATAAGATCCCTACTATGTCCTATTATCTTAAAATGTTCTTTTAAGAACTGGAGGATCATGTACTGCATTTAGTCTTCAAGAAATCTGTCAAATAATAGCGTTTCTCTGGTGACACTCTTGTTTTCTAAAACTATGGTCATACAAAGTTAAATGATTTTCTTAATTAGCTAAACCAGGATTATTCCAGCGTAATTAAAATAAGAACCAATGGACATCTGTCATTAACCTTAACCACAAAAGTGGTCCGTATTTGCTCATTCAAACATACAGAGAAGTAACACAAAGTTACTAGTGTATTTGCTTTACCCCAAGCCATTCTTGAACCATCACACAATATGTTGCCAGATGCTTACCAGCCAACCAAAAACCTTATATCTTGTGCTCCTAAATTCATTGACACTGAGCATAAACACCTACATAAAGCACTCAAAGAAAATGGATATCTAAGTGAATGATTAAAAAATATTTACAAATGTACCAACAAAAATAAATAATTGCTCAAAATCGTGTAAAGGCAGGATAGATCAATTTGTATATGGTTTAATATCAATGATCATTTGGTTGGTGTATCACAACTAATTATTTGCTAGAGTAATGGAATTACTCTTTGCTAAAGCAAGCTAACTTTATTTCATACGTATTTATACATAGTTTGCTTACATATCAAGCAAATTTCATATGGAGATAAGATGAAGTGATAAATGGCCCCTGTTGGTTCACTCAGTTTTGTTCACTAACTCATGATAACATTGAAAAATGACTATGCTTTCAATATAATTCAATGGAAAAAAAAAGACCAATAATTTGACATTAGATTTTTTGGGTAGTGCACTTTCGTGCTGTTCATAATGAAATGAAATATGTCTGACAATTTACTTATAATTCGTTAGCTTATCTGTAAGTTCATTTTTGTTATATTGTTACACAAAACTGTCAATTAGTCAGCGTTATTTGGTAAACGTTTAATATTTTCGTCTTTCTTATTATCAACTATGAAACATTCGTAATCACGTAAGACAGCCAACGCCTCCCCATTATAGGTTTATATGCAATTGTGTTTATGTCTATCATATGTAGTTAATGTATATGTAACATTATTTTTCAACATTCAAAACGTTTCATTACTTTGCTTATGATCCTTGTTTAAACCCTCATGTTCTTTTTCATCTTTCGTGAACGTCACACTAGAATTTGTAATCTATTTGATTTCAGTATGAGCAGTCTCTCTATTTTCATTAGTCAGTTGATTTTGATCACTCCTGACGGATCTCATGGGGTAACTGAAATGACAAGTCGTGTTGAAATATTGAATTGTCAAAACTCTGTTTGACTACTTATGTTTGGCTAAAACATACAAGCAGTGCTGTTTTTGGCCTTCTTAGCAGCAAACTCAACCTGAACGTGACTCTCTCTGACAATCAATAGTTTTTACTGCTGTTTTTGTAGTTTATAAGTGTATTGATTCACATCATAGTGTTGTATCATGCTGTGGTGGTCTGATTTTTGTGGAATAAAATGTGTTGTTCTATCATTTTTAAAAATTATGTGATCACATACGTTTGAGTTACTCTTATATGAAGAAAACTCTATGGCTCAATAACTTCAGCACTTCTACAATGTTCCAGCTCAGTGAAGAACAGAGACATCTGTTGGGCTGAGTGCGAAGTTAAAAAGCATACACTCAACATAAACTTGGCCATCCATGCAGATGACTTGTATTACCTGCTTAGAAAAACATATCCTAACACTGCCCTAGTAGTCTGTGAAGACATCCAAATCCTCTGTGTTGGAAGATTGATCATCTCCAACTTATTGACAGAAAGCCTGAAATCATTAATATAGTGGGTCTTATTCCAGTTTATAATCCTAAGATAATCATAATTCTGTAGATTTTGAATCAGCTGAGAACTCCATGGTCATATGTAGTACTAAATAAGGCTGTTCAGCCAATGAAAAGTGCTATCCTAAGCCTGTTCCTTTGCTTAGGCAATTTTTTAAACACCTTTGACCAAGTAAAAAGAAGTTGTAGAGAGGCTGCGTATTGAAAGAACTGTCCACATCATCAGTTGACCTAGAATAAATAGCAGGTTCTTTTCTGACCAAGTATCTAACAAAAACAGTATAGGTGAAAGTAGACTACGTCTGCCTCACTGAGCTCTGGAACGAAGTTTACCAATGATTTAAGAGGACACAGCATCCACGATGCACTTACGATTACGATGGTGAATTCAATACTTTCAGTACCAATTGTGACAATATTTGTGCCAGTGAACATCACAGACATGAAGTTGGGTTCCTGGTAGATGCTGCTAGGTTGATGTTTGAGCTCAAAGTATATTAAATAGCACCAGTTGAACCAAAAGTCTAATCAGTAAATGCCATTTTTTATTCTTGTCAATGGAAGTTTGCTAAAAAATGAGTGTAAAAGTTCTACTCTATTTTACATCAATAACATCTCATGGAAGCCAAAGATTGGAATATTGCCATTTGTTTGGATGGACTTAGTGCAGAGGTCACATGCTAGCATGATCTACAGGACATATTAGCTATATGTTCTTTTCCTCCTAGACACTATGTTGTGTTTGGTCAAACTGATATTTATAAATGCAAGAATTATTTCACTATTGGTGTGTAACTATGGGTGAATATTTATGAAGGTATCAGTTAGAAGAGATGTGCTTATAGGAGAGATAGCTGAAACAAGTACAATATCAAACATTACTTCAAATGCACCATTTGAGCACACAGAACTTGAGCCCACAGAATCTTCACAGATTCAACCACTTGATAAAATACTGTCAATGTATTAATTAAAGAATAGATTAAACATTCTCCAAGTTTTTGTATATCGTACAGCTTAACGATTTGACGAAGAGCGCTCCCCCCAAACGTCATCTTTTTAAAATGAAAATATAAATGAATACTAGGAGATTGTTTAACCTATTCTTTAATTTTGATATCTTTGTCGCCTATGTGGTTAAATATATGTTTCTTTCTATAATGTATTTCTTAAATCTAATGGCTGTCTGAGAAGGATGAATTTAATTTGTCACCACATGCCTAATGGTAATGTGTGCCCAATAAAGAAATTGTCACAAAAGTGTCCTTAAAGGGCCACACCTAGCATGGATAATGATGGAAAGAGTCATCTAATGATCAGAATTTTTTTAATTATTGCCAGTTGTAATGGTGAAGAATAATGAATGAATGTGTAGGTTTTATTTCTAAGTGAACATGGCAACACATGTAAATGCACTTACACTTCATTGTGTACACAGTTGTCTGTATTTCTTTATATAACACAACTGGTTTACCTTATTAGATTACTTGTTTAACAAGTCATGTGGAAGCGTAAAGCAGCCTTAAGACTATTTCTAGCATTCAAATGTGACGTTTTTCATACCATTAGGTCTGTCTTATACACCAATCACTTTGATGCAACTTTCAATAAAAGTTTTGTGATGTAAATTATATTTATATATACCTTTGGCAACACACTTCAGGTTCATATTGAGTATCTCACCTTCTTATGCCAGCACATATGGAAAGCAGGCTTGAATCTGAAGCTATAAAACTGTGAGTGTATTTATACAGATGTAAGATTTGGACATACATCAAGCAGGATAGATTTGTTTACCGATCTCATGAAGCTAGTAAGAGACCAAAAAACTTCTCAATAGTTTTTAATGCTTTGAGGCCAGGTTTGTTTTACATAATTACGTAAGTTGTATATTTATGATCAATACAGAATGCCATTTATACATGATAAAAACTGAACTGATGGTAGATAAGGTCTTTGTTAAACACTTCTATTGCTACTTGTACTGATAAGAGTCCTCTATTCTGCATCACTAAACTCGTTCACCAATTTTAAGCAACAGTAAATTATGATCATACACAGAACAAGAATGGTGTAAGAACACATCTTTACTGTCCACCGTAATTTGGGACATGTTGTGAAAATACAGATGCTTTCTTTCTTACTTGGTGAAACTCATCTATTTGTGTATAAACCAAGATATTGTCCTGCTGCAAAATCCATTATTTGTGGCAAAAATAAAATTACTTACTCTGATAAAAGTAATGGGAATCCCATTTTATAAGACATCGCAGGTCACAAATTTATATTTATATGCTTTTGCCATATTTTTTATGTTTTATAACTTGAAGTGGTTGTTACTTCATTTGGCAAAGTAAAATATTAATATGTTAATGAACCCGAAACTAATTGAAACGTACTCTATAATATAATTATTTGATCAGTAATAAAAAGACTAAGTTATAAGAAGAAGAACAAAAGTGTTTCTTTTATGTTTCTTGAAAAACATGTCTCACTGCAGAATGTTAGAAATATCGCATCATAGAAAAAGTATATAATATCAAACCAATGCAATAATAATTTTTCCAGCATAAAATAAGTACAATTTATAACGTTTGTACTAATTTTCATGTAAGTTAGTCGAGTATTGCCACTGGCAAGAGGTAAGCTCAGGGATGTTAGTGACACCCTTTCAGTCCAGAAGAATTAATGGACGCGGTACCACACAACATCAGAGAATTGTGATAAACAACTAGATGAACAAGATATAGCTTCAGTACTGGTTGCTGAGTGACAAGATAGAGTGAATATTATAGAACAGTGATTTCAGTGAATATGTTTGAATTTATATTCATTAAATAAACTAGATAAGCATTATGTACTTCTAAAATATTCATTATATAGTATCTTTGTGTAAAATATCCTTGAAATAAAAACAGAATCATGTTTTATCATTTTAAATTTTAAAATTTGATTTGCAAATATGCACTCAGAATGAACTAAATAGCGAGTGGTCCAAAGATGGTTAATGTTATTTATTTATTATACATGTTTAATAGGTGCTTTTCATGGAAACTAATTTTACTGTTTTGTAACACAATTATATAATACAAACAAACTTCAGATATTCTGAAAAACTTACATAGATTAATAAACAATCTCCAATAGTCTGATGTTTGCCAAGTTATGTTGTAGGCCGTGAAAGTTATTCAGCAGACATTAGCAGAAATCCGACATTCAACAGGTGCCTTGAAAGCTTTTTGTGTGTTGTCAGTTGTAGGTATAATAGTTCCAGTTAATGATGAACATTATGTTTTATAACTTAAAGCGGTTATTACTTCATTTAGCAAAGTAAAATATCAATAACTAATAACTATCAAACGAAATTTAAACAGCAAACTAGAAAAACTCACTGCAGAAAAAGTACATAATATCAAACCAATACAATAATAATATCTACGAGCATAAATTAAGTACAATTTATAACGTTCGTACTAATTTTCATTTAAGTTAGTCGAGTAACCTTAGGGATGTCAGTAACACCCTTTCAGTTCAGAATGATTAATAGACATCGTATCACACAACATCAGAGACTTGTGATAAACAACTGAATGAACACTATTTGGTGACTGTACGTGTTGGCATTTGCATCACTTGTATTTAATGCAAATGACCTTAGAAAGAAGCGGAAAGAACGCCTATCTATATGTAATTGTTCATTTAATATTCAAAATAAGATTATCTACAATAGTAATGTTGGAAACAAAAACTAGTATATTTCATTTAATATATAAAGCAACACTAATTTTTGTGTGAAAAAGATAATACATGTTATCAAAACACTGTTTGAAAATCTATATCTGTTTTGAAAAATTATTTTTGAGTCCGAAACATTAATGAAAATTTAGAACACGAGATCAGAAGCTTGTTAATATTTAAAAAAAATTAGACTGTTTTTTTGTAAACTAATATGTCTGTACTTGTGAACAAAATAATCAACACTACCCGTAAACAATAACTCTCTTATTATTTGAGTACATAATTCGTTGTTAAATGAAACGTAAATCTCATACATTTCACATGTATGTAAAAATGATGCAAGTTTTAAGTCTAAGTAGATATTAGAAGTATTAAAAGTAGAACTCAATCGATCAGGGCCAAACTATTATTGATTTTGCCAAATATTCTAAGCTATATTTGTGGGCTGACTCTGACCGAACTTTTGACCGATCGCAGTATGTTTAATCTTACTAAGCAGTGAGCATAAAATGGTTTTGTTGTGAAGTACTGTTGAAATAGAAAAAATTTACACTATTGTTTATAAACTAAGTTCATTCATGTTATTGATTATCTAATAACTTTATTTGTTATAGTGTACATAAACTGGTTTTGTCTTTTACGTAACAACCCCAGGAGGAGGCATATTATATAGTAGTTATGTTACGCTCAGGCCGTACCCTTTGATCTCCTCTCATTTGGTGAGCCCCCCACTAAGACAGTATGCTTTGCACAGGACAAGCCGGATAACTACTTAAGTCATGCAGTTTGATTTAGGAATACTCAAATTGTAAAGTAGGAATAATGATATTTTAAAAGTTTAAATTCTTTATTTGTAGTAAAGCCATTCACTTCATATTATCATGTAATTACTTTTTTGTTACGGATTGAGGGAACAACCATTATTTTTACCTTCTTTGTTACAAAGTGAATAATTAATTTTGCTAGCTGACTGATATGAGAAATCCATAAGAAATATTTTCGTCTGTAGAACACGTCTTTGTTCATGTATATATATTAATGGTACAAAAAACGTGTAATCAATATGATCAAAATTTAAAAATAAAACGTTATTTATAATATATATTTTCCTCTTCCTCTCATTTCTGGTGACAGTTAAGCTTACTTGGTGAATTAGCAGCTAATTAATGTTATCTTACAGGCTAACTCTGGGTGACTGAGATGTTGACTTGAAAGTGGTTGAAATGCTTAAAGTTTTGCATTAAATTTAATTTGAAGAAAAATGTATTTAAGAATCCCTTGTTTAAATTCATCATTTCATCAATGTATGTGTTATTTGGGCACATCTTATCAAACTTACTGACGTCTGCATTCAATTCCATTTTCTTCATGTATAAGAATTGCCAGATTTACACGACGTAGCAGACAGTGGATAACCTAGGCTCAAAATATCTAGATTTTCAAAAGTATAAAACAAAAAACATCTGGGAGGAACTGAAAAGTCTTATAACATAGTGGATATTTTGTGCATCTGTGGTATTCACGGTTGAGACCGATTTTCCAACAATTATAAGACAAGTAAATCTTCAATAGCAGCAAATTCGCTAAGGACTATCGAGATTGCTCTTGAGAGGATACTGATTGCAAGTTTTTCATAAGAATAGAACAAAGAGACCAGAAAGCTTTATTTATCAAATAACTAAAATTCTATTTTTTGTATAAATAAATAAAAAACAAAAACAATGAAATAACTTGCATAACCTTGCGAGTGAGAGGACAGCCCTTTCTACTCTAGTTGGTGTCTAACCTTATTGCTTCTTCTCTCTCGGAATCGAATCCCTCAAAATGAAACATGGTGATCTTTCAAAAGAGAGAGAATGCTTTTCTTGTGAATCAACTGGTGGAGAACTGAACCAAGAAAGTGCTTTCGGATCTACAATGTTAACTTGCTTTCTTTGTCCAGTAGGCAACTTCTCCGCGTGGCCTCTGTTCCCTGACAGCATTAGTCTGCTGTCACAGTTAGTCAATGCCACAATAGGCCAGACAAGCATATATCAGTTTTAACTCATTCAATCCGAATTCAACATACAATACTGAAACAGACTTGCGAGTGGATGAGACATCAACTACTAAACTACAAAAGCATTAAGGGCAAAACAACTAAAATAAGGCAAAGTTAATGACTTTTTGTATCACATGTTGCTGCCAGGACAGTGTGGAAACTAAAAAATCAATGATTTAAAAAATGCCTAAATACTAAAGAAGGCAGAAAACCCATGATATACCCACATCTTACACATCATTCCCTGATAGGTAAACATTAGAAGAAACATATTCAGTTTCTATGACAAAATGACAATAAAGGATACTTAGATTCCATTTTTTGGGTTTTGGTTTGTTTGGTTGATTGTTTGCTGGTAAGAACAAAGCTACACAATGGGATATCTGTGCTGCCAACTACCAATATTGAAACCCGGTTTTTTAACGGTGTGAGCCTTTAGACTTACCGCTGAACCACTGAAGAGCTTTTTGGAATGAAATATAAAATTATTAAAATTCTTTCAAGAGATTTTGGGGCATTATACACTTCAACATTTGCAAGATTTGGAAAAATTATTTGAAACCCCAAGATAAGGTATAACCGCTTTAACACAATGCAAAACTAGGGCTTACGTTTTTTGTTGTTTATCTAAGAAAATATATATACTAAAGATTATCGTTCAAAGTTACAGAATGAGTCTAAAAATAGTGAAATAGCAGGCCTTCTAATGTAAAAAATTCAGGAGGTTTTGGACATAGGTCTTCTTACGTAATCAATATAAGATTCAAAATTTGTAGTTGATATGGCTTTATTTCTCTCTCTCTCTCTGCTTAATGCATACTTGCTTCTACTCAAAGGAATTATATTTACTGTGCATCAAATTTCGAAAAAAAAATGACAGTTTAGTCAGATTTTCGTTACCAAGTGTTCATATAATATGATTCATCATGACAAATAGATAGGCAAAGTAGGACGTATCAGAGATTATTTAAAAAGTATAGGAAATACAGTAGAAATGAAAGGCCTAAAATATTATAAAAGCTTTCAAGAAACTAGAAAAAAGTTTCAGGTCAAGGGGTAATAGCGTTTACAGAGTCAAATACAACTAAAACTGGAGTGAAAAAAGTTTAATTGTATAATAATGTTAACATGAACCAATACGCATCGTAATTTGTAAATATTATAGTTATAACACTTTTATAACTGACAAAACGAGTATTACTTATTATGCATATTCAGATTATTAAACAATATTAAACTTAGATAGACGTTATACATTAGTAGGATATACCTAGCTGTCAATTACACTATATTTTAACCTTAGACAGTCACTTATAGACAGAACTAATACAATAAAGATGTGACTGTATGTGATCCCTTACACTAGTAAAGTATTTATCTTTATATTCAAGAGGTTTAGCTTGTTGCACATATCAAACTCTTGTTTCCACTTTTTTAAATAATCAAGATAGTTTCCTAATGTGGGTGACGTGCCATTACTGAAAATCCTGTCAAGGTTCGAACGCAAATATACATGTATTTCCCTATGTAGTAGGTACGAAGGCAGCTTTGCTGTAGTGTTAGTTGAGTTCATTTATGTTCCATGAGTTCCCATGCATATAAAGAAACTGGCCAGTAAGATGTTTTCTTTGTTTTAGAGCGAAACAAATATGTTAGTGTTTCTCTTTTTGGTCAAGTGTGATTTATAAATGATGTGTACTTTCTTATTTCCCCTGCTTATGGTACAACATCATAACGACAGTTATTGATATAATAAATAGCTGTACTTTCAGTATTAAAACAATCTGTATAACAATGATTGAATTTGGCTGCAGAGAAGAGTCCCGTGTTGTTATTGCTCATTTTCATTGTTATAGTTTTTAATGGCTAGAGCAGGATCTTCGCATGCAAAGAAAAAAAAACGATAAAGATAATAACTTTAAAAGTATTTCAAACATTTATGAGTAACAAACTAAATAAGCTAGCCATATATGTTTTCCGAGTAAAGAAAATGTAATAGCTCTTCTACTGCACGCCACTGAGAAATCTGATAGGGTTAGTAATTATTTAAACTTATTCAAAATTGTTTTACCTAAACTATTTATAAGATGAGAGGATGAAAGTTTATCGTTATGGTTATTCTTCCTTCATAAACATCACAGAAATAAGACACATCTCAACTGTCATTAAATTACAGTTTTATTCAGCAACCATCATATTATATTTTTAACACTTTTACATACACAACAAAGCGCTTGAATTTTCAGTAAGCAAAAATACTTGCCAGAGTTGATAACAGAATTAGTCGATCAACTCTCTCACTATCAGTTATAAATAGATCATCTTGCAATTATTTGATAACCACATTATCTCGAAAATAATAATGAGAGGGTTGCTCATGTCATTTTACTTATGGCTGATCTTACTCTTAGAGGCACTAAGAGTTTTGGAGAAAAGGTCAGCATGACGCAGTAACACATATAAAATACGAAAGCCTATGAACAAAAATACCTGTATAACGTGCATGTACGAATAACAAGATATGAAATTATATTTATAGAATGGAAGACTGGGTCTTGTAGCATTCCGAGGAACTATGTCCAAGGTTTCCAAGGTGCTAAGTGTCGGGTACTATGTATTTTGTTCTTTTTATCTTGAGATGGCATACGTTTTACAAAGAACTACTTACCACAAATAATTCTGTTCGTAATTTCAAACACTAGTAACACATATCGCTGCTTATATTGACGAATTAAGTAATGATATATATACTTATCTTTAACTAGTTTCAATAATCTGAAACTAAGATATCAATGATTGCTAATATTTCCCAGACGAAATATCTCGTAACGATGACTTAAAAAGCAATAAATATGAAAGACGAACAGTTTTTTGTTTTTTTTGGTTAGATTTTAATAATAAACTCCTCAATAAAATGCACCAAGGCTTCTTTGTAACGATCACACACAAGTTTAACACGTATTTCTGGACCCCAAAACTGTTAATTAAACAATTACTTTAATGGAACTTGGTTTCATTACTTAATCTATTTTGTTACATGAGTAATTATTCTTCCAAGAAAACATTGATGCTAAATCACACTTTTAAGAACATCAATGAATAACAAAGCAACTCAAAGATCCTAATGTTGAATCTATACCGGCAATTTTTAGAGCACAATGAATGGTTGATTGAAAGTCAATTAACAAGGTGGATATGTTTTAGGAAAGAACTGATTTAATATTCAGTTAAGGTACGTAAAATTAGTATCAGTTTTAGTATGAAATAAATACATGTAACTATGTTGTTCAAAATTTCAGTTAAACTTACTAAAAATTTTCATTCATTCCAATATTACTTTTGTCTTATTACGACGGTATGGCAATTTAGATATTCTTTGTAATAAAAAACAAAACGAATCAAGTATTAACTTTACGGGTTGCGCAGTGCATTAGCAAGATTTAAATTATAACAAAGATCTGAACAACTTTATAGGCTTATCACAGTTCTTATTACTGCAATGTTAATGATATAGTAGTGTTATAAAGCTTAAAATTATTCAACTAAAAGTCAATATTTTTTATTACATTCAAGACGTTAGTTATATCAGGTATAATAACACTGCAAACTTGCATACAACTTATTGTTCCTAAAACATGATGTATAACGTTTCCATAATATGATAAACGCTTTCATTTGTCCTTCTTAAAAGATTTTGCTTCATCCAGTTTTTGCTTGTAAGAATTAGAACTTTCAAGATAAAACAAATTACTTTGCTGGCTATATCTTTCAAAAATGTTTGTGTATGTGTCTGGTGGTCATAATAATATTCGTAAACAGTAAACGTTTAGCAAAAAAATATACACTTCGTCTTGGAATTCAGTTACATGTATCAAACTCGGTTTTCAACTGTTTAAAATATCCAGGTCTTTAAGTACTAAATAACGGAAATTACTTTACAAATTCCTCTAGAATATAGTTACAACAGCAACACTGGATGGTCAGTAATATTTGATATAATTAACGAAAACTAATCAATGTTATTCAGTAATAGTTGATACAATTAACGAAAACTAATCAATGTTATTCAGTAATATTTGATACAATTAACGAAAATTAACTAATGTTATTCAGTAACATTTGATACAATTAACGAAAACTAATTAATATTATTTCCAATGATTGTAGATGTAGAACAAAAGACAGAAATTCGTACAGAAAGAGGGATGTTGGAATATAAACAGACGGACGGACATCATTGGCAATAGTCAAATTAATACATAACTTTAGTATCGGTTAAAATTTCTCCTTACTAAACCAATGAATTTTGTTTTCACATCTATAAAAGTGAGTTGATTATATATTATAGTATTCTTATTGTATAAAACATTAATGTCAATATCGTTAGTAAATACAAGTTAATAGAAACTCAACTCTGAATTTTTACTGATCTTCTTTTAAATCATAATGGTTCATTATTAATCAATCTAATATGAGACAAAATTCATTGGACTGCTCTAAATCTATTCTGGTTAACAGTCCGTAAGTACAAAAAATATAAATTATTTTCACTTATGCGAATAACGTTTTCCATAATATTGTTTCCCATCTGTCCAAACATTTGACATATAATAGCATTTCAGCTCAAAATCCCATATCAGTTGAATTGAAAATTTTTAGAAAACTTGCTAACTAACTAGGATATATAAAGGATATCTCAACTTAGCCCCCACATTGAAACATATTGAGTATTATAGTTATATAATGTCTTATGTATGAAATGTGGTTATACTTCCAATCGTTGTATGTATTTTAGTTTTGTATCATGAATGTAAAATTTACCGTTAAAAGACTGATTCTAACGCAAAAAGAACTTGTAAGATATGCGTGTTGCTCAATATTGCTGCAGCTGAATCGGCGAGGGTTATTTTTTTCATGCCAACAAGTTATTCTCATAAGAAATTCATCAACCTTTAAGATTTTTAATTTGATGCAGATATTTTAACGAATATTTGTTCGGTACTTAATGACCAATAAAAAAACAAGATCGAGATGGATGTATTATAAAACATATTTCAACATGTGCGAAGTTCTTTTTTAGAATTTTTAATGTACATTTAATAACTCCATCTGTTTTTCTCTAATGCCATCAACATTTATTGTAAATCTAAGCCCCCCATAAATTTTTTGCTTACGTTATCATTGCCCTTATCCATAGGTCATAATTTAATATGCCCACTAGAAACAAAACACTTTAAATAATTTGACTAAAATATTATTAAAATGCTTTAACTTATAAAAGCCAAGCAAAACCTATGTATGAAACTAAAAACGATAATTCACAGAATAATTTCAAGGGCTATACTAAATATAAAACTATTAAAATATCCAAAACATCCCAATAATAATCACGATTTTTTCCTTTTTGTTTTGATACATTATTCATACATTACTTCAAACTGCTGAGCATCTCAATTTAATAAATACATAACTTTTACTAAAGTTATCTCGAACCCTTATTAATTTTTGCCATAATAATTTTACACAACCTACTGAAGCCCTCTTTAAAAGGAAGGTTTTGTTTGTTTGTGTGTAATTAAGCACAAATCTATACAACGAGCTATCTGTGCTCTGCCCACCACAGGTATCGAAACCCGGATTCTAGAGTTGTAAGTCTGCAGACTTATTGCTGTGCCATTGGGGGGCAAAAAGGAAGGATAAATCTAATTTTTAGCAATGATAACAACCACACATCAACCGAGACGTCATTTGACACTACACAGCAAAGCTGAAGGAAGTCGCTAAAGTTTCTTTTCTCAATAATGATTTATTTAACTAAAGGTGCCGTGCAAGCTTGATAGTTTACTGATAACTTTACTCCATATTTAAAATACTTTCTTAAACCTCAACATTCTTGGCTTACAATTAGTTTAAATGGCTACAATTACTGACACGTGAAATATTGGTCTTAATATTTTAATGCATGTCTAACAGTATGTGAATATAAACTAATCAATCGCTACGTGGCAATGATGTTACACTGCCTAGATCAGCCGGTAAGATTAGATCGTTTATGATTAAAGGAAGATTAATGGTATTTAAATAACCTACATGCGTCTGAAATTTTTAGGTTGCTGAAATGTTAACTTTTCAAGAGTATATTAATATCATGAAAGTGATTTATAAAAAAATTAAAATACCTTGTATGAATACAAAGAACAAACCTTAATTCAAATAACACAGTATCTTTATAATTCCTTCTAAAGTATTTTAGCAAACATAAAAACAATTTTGTAGCAGCGAAAAATGTGTTTATAACAAATAAAAAAACAAAACAACAACAACAAAACAGGTACAGGCTAACAAAGTGCACAATGTTGGCGAACACTTTACAGAGTGTTGACTCTACTACCATAACATAACGGGGAGTAGCAAACACTTTACAGAGTGTTGATTCTACTACCATAACTTAACGGGGAGTAGCAAACAGCTCGCACAGTGCTGAGTCTAGTACCATCACGTAATGAGGAGTAGCAAACAGCTTACAGAGTGATGAGTCTAGTACCATAACTTAACGGTGAGTAGCAAACAGCTTACATAGTGCTGAGTTTAGTACTACAACGTAACAGGGAGTAGCAAACAGCTTACAGAGTGCTGAATCTAGTACCATAAATTAGTGTGGAGTAGCAAACAGTTCACATAGTGCTGAGTGTACTACCATAACTTAACGGGGAGTAGTAAACAACTTACAGAGCTGAGTCTAGTACCATAACTCAATTGGGTTAGGAAACAGCTTAGAGAGTGCTGAATCTAGTACCATAACTTAACGGAAATCGGCAAACAGCTCACAGGGTTCCGAATCTAGTACCGTAACTTAATGGGGAGTAACAAAACGCTTACAAAGTGATGAGTCTAGTACCATAACTTAACGGAGAGTAGCAAACAGCTTACAGAGTGCTGAGTATAGAACCTTAATTTAATGGGGAGTAGCAAACAGCTTAGAAAGTGCTGAGTTTCGTACCATAACTTAAAGTGGAGTAGCAAACAGCATACAGAGTGCTGAGTCTAGTACCATAACTTAATGGGGAGTAGCAAACAGCTTACAAAATGCTGATTCTAGTACCATAACGTAAGAGGAAGTAACAAACAGCTTACAGAGTGCTGAATCTAGTACCCTAACTGAACAGGGACTAACAAACAGCCTAAACAGAACTGAGTCTAGTATCATAACTTAACAGGGAGTACCAAAAGCTTAGAGAGTGCTGAGTCTAGTACGATAACTTAACAGGGAGTAACAAACAGCTTAGAGAATTCTGAGTTTGATACCATAACTTAATGGGGAGTAGCAATCAGCTTACAAAGTGCCGAGTATAGAAACATAACTTAACAGGGAGTAGCAAACAGCTTACAAACTGCTGAGTCTAGTACCATAACTTTATGGGGAGTTGCAAACAGCTTACAGAGTGCTAAGTCTAGTACCATAATTTAATTGAGAGTTGTAAACATCCCACAGAGTGCTGGGTCTATTACCATAACTTAATGGGGAGTAGCAAACAGCTGAAAGAGTACTGAGTATAGTACAATAAATTAACGCGGAGTAGCAGAAGCTTACATAATGCTGAGCCCAGTACCATAACATACCAGGGAGTAGCAAACAGTTTCGAGGGTGCTGAGTCTGGTACCATAACTTAACGGGAGTAGCAAACAACTCACAGAGTGCTAAATTCAGTACCATAACTTACTGGGGAGTAGCAAACAGCTTACAGAGCGATGAGTCTGTTACCATAACTTAATAGGAAGTAGAAAACATGTTACAGAGTGTTGAGTCTTGTACCATAACTTAATGGGGAGTAGCAAAGAGCTTACAGAGTACCCAATCTAATAAAACAATTTAACTGAGAATAGCAAACAGCTTTAACAGTTCTTAGTCAAGTACCATAACATAACAGGGAGTAGCAAACAGCTTACAGAGTGCTGAGTCTCGTACCATAACTTAATGGGGAGTAGAAAAGAGCTTACAGAGTGCCGAATATAGTACCACAACTCAACAGAAGGTAGCAAACAGCTAAGA
>NW_013665615.1:1876646-1940670 GCF_000517525.1 Limulus polyphemus
TGAGTGTACTACCATAACTTAACCGGAAGTAGCAAACAGCTTACATAGTGCTGAGTCTAGTACCATAACTTAATAGAGAGTAAGGAACAGCTTACAGTGTGCTGAATCTAATACCACAACTTAACGCTGAGTAGCAAAAACCCTACAGTGTGCTGAATCTAATACCACAACTTAACGCTGAGTAGCAAAAACTCTACAGTGTGCTGAGTCAATTACCATAACTTAATCGGGAGCAGCAAACAGCTTACAGAGTGTTGAGTCTAATACCATAACTTAACGGGGAGTAGCAAACAGCTTACAAAGTGCTGATTCTAGTAGCATAACGTAAGAGGAAGTAGCAAACAGCTTACAGAGTGCTGAATCTAGTACCCTAACTGAACAGGGACTAACAGACAGCCTAAACAGAACTGAGTCCAGTACCATAACTTAACAGGGAGTACCAAAAGCTTAGAGAGTGCTGAGTCAAGCACCATAACTTAACAGGGAGTAACAAACAGCTTACAGAGCGCTTAGTCTCGTACCATAACTTACCGGGGAGTAGCAAAAAGCCGAAAGAATGCGGAGTCTAGTACCATAACTTAACAGGTAGTAATAAACAGCTCACAGAGTGCTGAGTGTACTACCATAACTTAACATGGAGTAGCAAACATCTTAGAGAGTTCTGAGTCTAATACCATAATTTAACGGGGAGTAGTAAACAGCTAATAGAGTTCTTAATTTAGTACCATAACTTAACAGGAAGAAGCAAAAAGCTTACAGAGTGCTGAATCTAGTACCACAACTTAATGCTGAGTAGCAAAACCTTACAGTGTGCTAAGTCTATTACTTTAATTTAATGGGGAGTAGCAAACAGCTTAGAAAGTGCTGAGTTTCCTACCATAACTTAATATGGAGTAGCAAACAGCATACAGAGTGCTGAGTCTAGTACCATAACTTAATGGGGATAGCAAAAGCTTACAGAGTGCCGAGTCTAGTACCATAACTTAATGGGGAGTAGCAAAGAGCTTACAGAGTGCCTAATCTAGTATCATAACTTAACTGAGAATAGCAAACAGCTATAACAGTTCTTAGTCTGGTACCATAACATAACAGGGAGTAGAAAACAGCTTACAGAGTGCTGAGTCTAGTACCATAACTTAACAGGGAGAAGCAAATAGCTTACAGAGTGCTGAATCTAGTACCATAACTTAATGGGGAGTAGCAAACGGATTACAGAGTGTTTAATTTAGTACAAGAACTTAATAGGAAGTAACAAAAAGCTTACAGAGAGCTGAATCTAGTATCCTATCTCAACAGGGACTACCAAACAGCATAAAGAGTACCGAGTCTTTTACCATACTTTAACGGGGAGTAGCAAACTACTTGCAGATCGCTGATTCTGGTACCATAACATAATGGGGAGTAGCAATCAGCTTAAAGAGTGTTAAGTCTAGTACTATAACTTAATGGGAAGTAGCATACATCTTACAGTGTGCTAAGTCTACAACCATAACTTAATGGAGAGTATTAACCAGCTCACAGAGTGCTTACTCTAGTACCATAATTTAACTAGGAGCAGCAAACAGCTTATGGAGTGCTGAGTCTAGTACCATAACTTAACAGGGAGTAGCAAACATCTAACAGAGTGTTGAATCTAGTACTATAATCTAATGAGGAGTAGCAAACAGCTTACAGAGTGCTGAATCTAGTACCATAACTTAATGGGGAGAAGGAAACAGCTTACAAAAATCTTAATATAGTATCATAACTTAACAAAGAGTAGCAAACAGCATAAAGAGTACTGAGTCTTTTACCATAACATAACAGGGAGTATCAAAAGCTTACAGAGTTCTGAGTCTACTACCATAACTTAACGGGGAGAAGTAAAAGTTTAAGAGTGCTGAGTCTAGTACCATAACTTAAAGAGGAGTAGCTAACAGCTTTCAGAGTCCAATACCATAATTTTATGGTGAGTTGCAAACACCTTACAGATTGCCGAGTTTAATGTCATAACTTAATGGAGAGTAGCAAACAGCTTACAGATCGCTGAATCTGGTACCATAACTTAATGGGGAGTAGCAAACAGCTTAAAGAGTGATGAGTCTAGTACCATAACTTAATGGGGAGTAGCATACATCTTACAGTGTGCTAAGTCTAGTACCATATTTTAAGGGGGAGTAGTAAATAGCTAACAGAAAGTTTAATCTAGTACCATAACGTAATGGGAAGAAGTAAAAGCTTCCATATTGCTTAATCTTGTACCAGAACTTAACAGGGAGTAGCAAAAAGCTTATAGAGTGCTGAATCTAGTATCCTAACGGAACAGGGACTAGCAAACAGTATAAAGAGTACTGAGTATTTTGCCATAACTTAAAGGGGAGTAGCTAACAGCTTTCAGAGTCCAATACAATAATTTTACTGTGAGTAGCAAACACCTTACAGATTGCCGAGTTTAATGCCATAGCTTAATGGGAAGTAGCAAACAGCTTAGAGATCGCTGAGTCTGGTACCATAACTTAATGGGGAGTAGCAAACAGCTTAAAGAGTGTTGAGTCTAGTACCATAACTTAATGGAAAGTAGCATACATCTTACAGTGTGCTAAATCTAGTACCATAATTTAAGTGGGAGTAGTAAATAGATAACCGAGAGTTTAATTTAGTACCATAACTTAATGGGAAAAAGTAAATGCTTACATAGTGTTGAGTCTAGCACCATAACTTAATGGGATTAGCAAACAGCTTACAGAGTGCTGAATCTTGTACCCTATCTGAACAGGGACTAGCAAAAAGTTTAACGAGTGTTCATTCTAGTACCGTAAATTAATGGGGAGTAGGAAAATGCTTACAAAGATCTGAATATAGTACCATAACTTAACAAAGTGTAGCAAACAGCTTATAGAGTGACGAGTCTAAATCCATAACTTAACAGTGAGTAGCAAACATCTTAGAGAGTTCTGAGTTTAGTACCATAATTTAACAGGGAGTAGTAAACAGCTAATAGAGTGCTTAATCTAGTACCATAACTTAACAGGAAGTAACAAGTAGCTTGCATAGTGCTGAATCTAGTACCACAACTTAATGCTGAGAAGCAATACCTTACAGTGTGCTAAGTTTATTACCTTAATTTAACGGGGAGTAGCAAACAGCTTACCTCTATAAGCTGAATCTAGTACAATCACGTAACCACGAGAAACAAACAGCTCACACAGTGCTTCGTTTAGTACCATAATTTAACTAGGAGTTGCAAACATTTGATAGAGTGTTAAGACAGTACCATAACTTAATGGTGAGAAACAAAAACTTATATAGTGCTGAGTCTAGTACTATAACTTAACGGGGAAAAGCAAACAGCTTATAGAGTGCTGAGTCTAGTACCATAAATTAACAAGGCATAGCAAACAATTTACAGAGTGTTGAGTCTAGTGCCATATCTTAATGGGGAGTAGAAAAGCTCACACAGTGCTGAGTCTAGTATCATAACTTAACGGGCAGTGGCAAATAGCTCACAGAGTGCTGAGTCTAGTTCCATATTTTAATGGGTAATAGGAAACAGCTAACAGGGTGCTTAATCTAGTACCATAACGTAATGAGGAATAGCAAACAGCTTGCAGAGTGTTGAGACTAGTAGTTTAACTTAATGGGGACTAACAAACACCTTGCAGATTTCGGAGATTAATACCATAACTTAACAGGGAGTAGCAAACAGCTTACAGAGTGCTGAATCTAGTACCATAACTTAACGGGGACTGGCAAACACCTCACAGATGCTGAGTCTACTACTATTACTTTACAGAGAGTGGCAAACAGCTCATAGAGTGCTGAGTATAGTATTATATCTTAATAAGGAGTAGCAAAAAACCTCACACAGTGCTGTGTCTAGTACCATACTTTAACGGGGAGTAGCAAAAACTAATAAAGTGTTGATTCAAGTACCATAACTTAATGGGAAGTAGGAAACAGTTTAAAGTGTGCTTAATCTAGTACTATAAATTAATGGAGAGTAGCAAACAGCTTACAGTGTCCTACATCCAGTACCATAACTTAACAGGGAGCTAAAAAACAGCTTACAGAGTGCTGAGTATAGTACCATAACTTAAAGAGGAGTTGCAAACAGCTAAGAGTCCTAGTTCTAGTAACATAACTCAACAAGGAGAAGCAAACAACTTACAGAGTGCTGAGTCTAGTACCTTAACGAAATGGGAAACAGCTTAATCAGTACTGAATCTAGTACAATAACTTAACAGGGAAAAGCAAACAGCATATATAGTCTTCTACTATAACTTAATAAGGAGTAGGAAACTCCTTATTAAGGAGTAGAGTACTGAATCTAGTACCATAACATAGTTGGGAGTACCAAACCACTTACTGAGTGATGAGAGTAGTGCCATAACTTAACAAGGAGTATCAAACAGCACAGAGAGTGCTGAGATTGGTACCATAACTTAATGGGGAGTAGCAAACAGCTTACAGACCTGAGTCGAGTACTGTAATTTAACAGGGAGAAGCAAACAGCTTTCACGGTTCTGTGTCTAGTACCATAATACAGAGTAGCAAACAGCTTACTGAGTGCTTAGTCTAGTATCATAACTTAACAGGAGTAAGAAACAGCTTACAAAGTGCTTAATCTAGTACCATAACTTAACAGGGAGTGGTAAACAGTTTACAGAGTGCTGAGATTGGTACCATAACTTAATGGGGAGTAGCAAACAGCTTACAGACTTGAGTCGAGTACTGTAATTTAACAGGGAGAAGCAAACAGCTTTCACGGTTCTGTGTCTAGTACCATAATACAACAGGGAGCAGCAAACAGATTACTGAGTGCTTAGTCTAGTATCATAACTTAACAGGAGTAAGAAACAGCTTACAAAGTGCTTAATCTAGTACCATAACTTAACAGGGAGTGGTAAACAGTTTACAGAGTGCTTATTCTAGTACCATAATTTAACGGGGAATAGCAAATATTTTACTGAGAGCCGAATGTAGTAACACAAGTTAATAGGGAGTAGCAAACAGTTCACAGAGTGCTGAGTGTACTACCATAATTTAACGGGAAATAGCAAACAGTTTACAGAATGCTTAGTCTAGTACCATTTTTAACGGGAGTAAGAAACAGCTTACAGGGTGTTGAATCAAGTACCATAACTTAACAGGGATTGGTAAACAGCTCACAGAGTGCTGATTCTAGTACCATAACTTATCGTGGAGTAGCAAACAGCTTGCAGAGTCCTAAGTCTAGTACCATAACTTAAAAGGGAGTAGCAAACAGCTCACAGAACGCTGAGTCTAATACCATAGTTTAATGGGGAGTATCAAACAGTTGACAGAGTGCTGAGTCTAGGACCATAACTTAATGGGGAGTAGCAAACATGTTACCGAGTGTTGAGTCTAGTACCATAACTTAATTGGGAGTAGCGAACAGCTTACAGAGTCCTGAATCAAGTACCACAACTTAATGCTGAGTAACCAAACCTTACAGTGTGCTGAGTCTATTACCTTAACTTAATGGCGAGTAGAAAACAGGCTAGAAAGTGCTGAGTTTCGTACCATAACTTAACGTGGAGTAGCAAACAGCTCACACAGTGCTGAGTCTAGTATCATAAGTTAACGGGGAGTGGCAAACAACTCATATAGTGCCGAGTATAGTATTATATCTTAATGCGGAGTAGCAAACAGCTCACAGAGTGCAGAGTCTAGTTCCATATTTTAACGGGGAGTGGTGAACAGCTTACAAAATGTTGATACTAGAACCTTAACTTATTGGGGACTAACAAACACCTTTCAGATTTCCGAGTTTAATACCATCACTTAACGAGGAGTAGCAAACAGCTTACAGAGTGCTGAATCTAGTACCATAACTTAACGGGGAGTGGCAAACAGCTTACAGAGTGCTGAGACTAGTACCATAACTTAATGGGGAATAGCAAAACGCTTTCAGAATGATGAGTCTAGTACCATAACTTAACGGTGAGTAGCAAACACCTTACAGAGTGCTGAGTCTAGTACCAATCTTAACGGGGAGTAGGAATGTTTTACCCAACATTTATTATTATGTTATATAAATCGAAGTGAGTATACAATTTACTTTTTGCAGAACCTGAACTAAATACGGTGTGTTTACTGGCATATAATTTATCCAGTATTTGCCATATTATTAGGTTTCTTATTAATACTGAGTTGTCGTAGCTTTCAAATAACCTTTATCTCTACAGGCATCATTAAGACTGGTTGCATATTTATTATTAGCCATTTAAGGTATAATATCATGTCTTCTAACAGCAACATCTCACTTTTATCATCAAAGAAATTTACTTTAAATAAATTGAAAGATCTTTTTTTAATAAAGTTGATACTGAATGTAAGAAAAACATGAAACTGAGACAGACTGAACAGAATCTGTTTAAAATTTCATATAAACTAAATAAAAAGCTAGTTTGTTACTGAATGTAAAATGTAAAATACTGATATACTGGCACGTGAAGGATAATTGTTTTATTTTTTTTTTTTTGTCAGGATTAATTATTTCAATCATATTTAATCTCTACGCTACAATTGATATCATTGTGTAAAACCTGATTTTTTCTACACATGATGTTAGGTTTATAAAACATACATAAATAATTCAAATTAAAAGCTACCAACATTCTCCTGTCTGTTAACGGACTAAATTCTGAGAAGTATGCATGTTCTTTGAAATTAAGCGTTACTGTGTAGGAAGTACAACATGCCTCACTTGATTGTCATTTATAGGAAAAGAAAAAATGACACAAGAGTTGTGAACTGTCTAAGATGCTTTTTCAGTACCTAGTTGTCAATTTCATATGAACAACAATACGACAATTTTTTTTTCTATATGCAGATTTCAATATTTTGATAGATACTCATTAAAGGATAGGGTTTGATTTACTAATTATACTACACATTATTTTTACTTACACGTATAACAAGCAATCTGATACGAAACATGTCAAACAAACAAATACAACACTTATTCTGACATAACTTTATACAAAATGTACCTCGCGGAATACACAAACACACGCATATATATATATATATACCGAAATAGGCTGATGATTTCATCATGATATTTTCATTTCATTACGTTACATTTACATACATATAAATACATTTTATCCTTCGCTTTCTTTATTAAAACTTTTCATTGGTGAGCATTATCTATTCCATCAGTCGAGTTTCTCCAGTATGCTATGACTTTAACAGGCTCGTCTGGGTTCCAAGGAGCTAGAAAGTTGAGTCAAACGGCGCTGATTGTCAATAACTTTTATATTTCTGAAACAAAAATACATGTTGTGTATAATTTATATATTTTTAATCAGTTGAACAGAAGACTGGCAATACTAGCCGTGTTTCTTAGCTGAAGTCATTACATCAAAACTAATTGTTTATACAGAATGACTTTGCTATCATATTTCTCACTCTTGGACTATTTTTTTGATATATTTAGGTTTCTTAATACTTTCGTTTTCACATTTTAACTAATTACCAAAGATGTTGCAATTTATCATGTGAGTCCCTGCGTTATATATTACCAGGCCCTTTTATTAAGACCCAAGACATGCACATATAAAACATTTTATTTACGTAATAGGGATTTATGTTTGCAGGAACATCCTGTTCATTTGACCGGCTGTAAAAAGACATCTGTCGTCAAGGGCTGTCACCAATTGTAATCGAAAGTATGTATGTTCACCAAAATCCTTTGGCTACCGACAGTAGAGACAATTAGAAAGAAAAAACAAACGGCTAAGCTTGTAAAGTACAACAGGTGTCAGCTTATGTCGTTGTTGGCTGATTCCTTTAATATTTAGGGCTTAAGTGGCCAAGATTCATCCATACTGTGTGATGTACATAACGTAATCTGTCTATGAGAAACGAAAACTTTTCTGAAAATATCTATCTCAGATGCAAATAATATATTGATATTAACTTCCGATCTGAAGTTTTTACTTTTAGAGATTAGAATGCATTGTTTCTTCAGTTGGGTACCCTCGCTGTTAATAATATTTTCAGCCGTAAACCCAAAAATATCTCACGTGGTTCGGCCAGCTTAAGAAGCTTGTTGTTCCTAACTTGTATACTAAGCTACCAGTGCAAGCTAATCTCCGTAATAAAATATAAAAATACAATAGGATATGTTTAACACTCAAACCGATACTTTTAATCACAGTAACGATAAAGCAAGAACAGAGTAAGAACGACTTCATTAGCGCTTATATTGCACACAGTGAATGAATGAAACCAATAATAGGGTCTAATGAGTCACATTTCACTGTTTTCTAATTGATGGTAGTGTTAGATATAGTGTCATTTAACTTTCCTGGAATTGTTCTAAGGTATGAGCTGCTGGAGAAGGTTTAATGGATTGGTAACAATCTTCATGGCAAGGGTTGAGAATCGGATTTCTTTGGAAGGGGGAATATACTTGGACGTTGTTTCTATTGTGTCTATTCAGTTGATGAACAGAACTACTCTAAAACGATAATTAAATAATCTACAGCTTTCATACAGCCCAAAATAAGCTCGAAGAGCATGATAATGACTTCATTCACTCTCACTGGTCAGTACAGTCGTGAAGGCTCAATAGTTACGTGATAAACTTGAATGTCGCATTTCTCACTGTAGTCCTCTGTCGACATCTATAAACAATTGTAGAAAATACTTCTCTAAGATTGAACTAAACTAAAAAAACATACCATCTAGCATCTTGAGCAATTTATACTATACCGAGTCTAGGTTATAATTGAGGCAAAGGTTGGAACAACCCGATTTTATTTGCTTGTACTATTAATGTGTCCACACGGTATAGTAGGAGGTTATATAGCAGTGAAAAGAAAAGGTGAAACAAATTCAACTTCTCTGATTTACCTTAAAATAAAAGCAACTGAATTTTCATTTGATTCACAGTTTTTAATGAACTTTATGTTAAAATATGATACGAAAAAGTATGTTTTCAAAGATCACTAAGCATAAAAAACAACGAATCTAAAGTACACCAAAATTTCTAAAATTTAGTTGTTACCTAATGTATTCTCTTACTTCCTGTTGGACTTTGCTCATTGGTGGTGCCTCCAAGACTGGAAAGTAGAAAAATATACGTCTATGCTAAATGTTATATTCAGCACTAAATTTAAAATGAAGATAAAATATGCTTTTAACATCAAATAGATATAACTTTTTTTTAACTGGAGTACATGTTAATGCATTTTGTTAAAAAATGTAAAAGAAATCCCACAGATTTAAAAGAGTAAGATAAAAACATAAATTTTAAGAAACAATGACTTGGCCCTGCGGTATCAATTATCAGTTTCTTCAATTGTATGTTAACATTGTTAGCTGTAAAACTGACCCAACAGGCATGTAGCCCCAAGGCTATGATAATAAAAAGATGGGATTTTATTCTAATGATTTGTGTTTTACATCTGGGATTCATATTGCTGTTTTAACCAGTGAATTTTCTAAGTACTTCTAAATAACTAAATAAGTGTCCCCTGCTGGGACAGCGGTAAGTCTCCGGATTTACTACGCTAAAATCAAGGATTTGATTCCCCTCGGTGGACACAGCAGATATCCTGATGTGGGTTTGCTATAAGAAAAACACGCTAAATAAACAAGATTTTTTTTTTTATGTTGAGCAAACATTTCAACTGTTTCCTAGTCAGATACATAGTTTTCAGATAAAATGTAATTTATTTATTGTTTGTGAAAATGTTTCGCAAGGCGGCATATTTCAAATCGTACTTCTGTTTACGGATTAGAATTTTGAAAATCTCTTTGACTTATCATAATATCCTTTCAGTCACTTAGCAAAAGGTTCAATATAAAGTTTCCTCTTAATCATTCAAAAGGTGTAACAAAATTTTAAAGTGTAAAATGAGCGGTATGCAGTTCTTATATTCAATAAGTTTCATATTTTTCGAAAACATTTTCAGAAACGACCAAGGTGCAGAACAGGTTTTATAAAATCGGTGCATGTATGAGTGGAGTATTAAGTATCAAATCCTGTCTCCAACTTTTATACATATATATTTAAATACATAATACCTTTCACTTTCGTGTTCACCAAGAGAATATACAGCGGAATGTGTTATATAAGTTAAAGTTTTACCACACTGCCACTTTATGTACAGTTTCGAAGAGTAAACAGGAAATATAATATCGGTTAACTCTCACGATTTTTAGAAAATTTTAGTTATCCCTCAGATTAACGCCTTGTTTTTATACTGTTTACTACTGATGGGGGCTACATTTTGCACCATTTTGGGTACTTTATATTACATATAGAAAACTACAATAACGCATCATATTTTGATAGTAAATATTTTTCACAAACAAATAATTTTAAATTGAACTTTACAAAACCTCAAATAAATCAATACATACGTATTTTAATGTTGTAGAAGAGTAGAAAATGTAATATTTTGACTTAAAGCTATAGCATTGGAGCTAATAAAATAGATAAAATAAGCATGTTTTACACTATAGCGCTTAAGATATTTTGTAGGAAAGTAATTAGACATGCAAACTATCTTGTCTATAAAACTGGACTACAGATAATTATTATTATATATCAGGGATTAAAATACACACTAGCTTACCTAAGGCCTGACTCCTGCAGTACCGCAGTGTACGTAAGGTCTGTGCAATCATGTGCTAAATAAATAATAAAAGAGTGTTTCAAAGTTTTCAATAATTTATATATATAATAATAGCTTATAATATACCTAAGTATAAAACGTTTTTTGCAGATTATTTTCCCTAGAATTCCTTAACTACTATCTATATAGCCAAGTAGGATATGCATTTTAAAAAAGGACATGACTTACATAAATATTGAATGTATAAAATTCTCATATACTTAAATGTTTAAAAGAAATATGTACATAAAGCGCGTGATGTTATAAATCTCATTTGATTGGTAAAAACATGAAAGTTTATCGTAAACGTAGTTTATGAAAGTTTTTATCCAAGTATCTATCATAATGTTTGTGTAATATTTTGCTGATCTCTAGTGAAAAATTATCCAGAAGATACCATTTCAATGAAAAATCTTATATTCAGAGGTTTCACGACTGGCAAAAAAAATAAGTTGTACTAAACTACAAATTAGATGACGTGCTTCAAATATTTAGGTTACTTCCCTGTACAATGAATTCAAAAAGTCGACTATATAAACGTATCGGAGTGGAAACGTAGTCAAATTTTTTTCATTTGCCCCTATCCGTAGTTTTATATCTCCATATACTAGACCGATGTAGACACATTGTGAATACTCCACTGACGCAATTTGTCGTAAAAAAAAAGACGAAACCCACTAAAATGAAATTGAGTTAGAAAATGATTCTCAGTCATTCAAAAAGTTACAGTTCGCCCCTTTACAAACTTGAATGTCAACACCATTTCGTGTGTATTAGGAATAAACAATACAGGAAAAATAAGTAATTAGTAACGTACTTCTGAATAACATGGGGAATTGTTTGGAACGTAATTTTACTGGAGCGGATTTATAGTTTCAGAAAAAAAACCTGGTTTGAAGGCAAGCGTGGTCCCTATACACACACATATATAATTCTAATGAACATAAGCAAATGTTTGAAATTTTTTATAATGTACAACGACTATCTACCGTATGGATGTTTTAAAATGCAAAGTTGTTTTTGGACTGTATCTACGGTAAACCAAGAGAAAGTATCAGATGGAGGAATTCATTTACCCTAGTGCTAAGGCCAAATTAACCATTAAACTTTAATAAACCTCAAATGTCATGTCAAACACTCAGCTGGTAAATTTACTCTCTATTTTTTGTAATAGTTCTTGGTATTTTTGACCCTTCTTTAAACTTTAAACTGTTATTATACGTCATTAAGACTACTTTACTGACAAAAGTCAACACATAAATGAATAAAATTGAAGTATTTTTTTCACTTTAAGTAACAAAGTGAGGGTATGAACACAATTTCAAACGCAGTACCGCTGAGAACCCCAAGGGAGTCAGAAACACAAAATCCTATGACAGATTCAGTTTCAATGACCCTGAAAACATACTGTCCTAACTCGTTATGCCTGGTAGACCTTCCGCACACGTTTTAGCACTCCTTGGTAGGAAAGCTATGCCTTACAGAAAAAAAAAAGAAAAAACACCTCTGAACCGCTCCGAGTCCACCTGCCAAGTTTGATCCTAGTGGCTCCAAACTGTGGGAGGAGTTCGCGGACAAACAAACAGATTCACATACACACAATGTGAATTAATATAGCATTGCTACCATCAGAAAATAACACATACGTAAACTTCCCTGCAAAACAGCTAAGACTTTAGATTAAGAAGAAAAAGCGAACCAACAATACTATAATTTTTGAATGAATAGGTAGTAGATCACATACTGAAGAAACGAGCTTTTCATTTCTTCATTATGTAAACAACTATCTCTTGTTTGGAAAAACACATTTCCTGTACTTTACTGAAGAGGAGCTAACAGCTTATATACTGAAGATATAACACCACATAAACTATACTTTCCTGGAGAAGAAGCTAACAGCTTATATACTGAAGATATAACACCACATAAGCTATACTTTCCTGGAGAAGAAGCTAACAGCTTATATACTGAAGATATAACACCACATAAACTAAACATTCCTGGAGAAGAGCTAACAGCTTACATATTGAAAGTATAACACCACTTGAGCTAAACTTTCACAGGGAAGAGTTAACAGCTTATATACTGAAGATATAACACCACATAAGCTATACTTTCATGGAGAAGAGCTAACAACTTATACAAGGAGCGAATAATTTTATTATGACTTGTGTAATTACTGTTATTTCTTATTTAATTCCAACATTTTTCAGAATAAAACATTAACCTCCTTTTCTATATGTCAAAACTGTTCGAAACTACGATTTTTTTGCGCTACATATTTTTAATCTAACAAGTAAAAATCAAAAGTCAAGGTTTGTGACATTAACTGAGTTTCATTCATTGTTAACAGTTTTAACACTTTGACTGCGGCCACTTTAAATGCACTTGGCATTTTTGCGAGCCGTAAACTGTATACAGTACACTCGCATTCAACTCTTAGAGATAGATCGTACCCTATACAGCGAATCAGCAGTCAATGGGTTAAAGCGAGTACCCAAAAATAATATTTACCATTTTTTCGAAATTAACAAGTCCTTCTAAGTATGTTTTATTTCCCTCGTGCGAAAAGGTCATATCTTTAAGAAGCAAGGGCATGAAAGGTATTATAGGTGGCGCCATCTTAGCAACAAAGATCCTATAGCGTCTATGATTTCGCGACGGATCAATCAGTGCTTCAAAATCTGCGTACATTTTCCTGAGCTTCCCCGGCAGCCTCTCCCAGGTGAGTGACATTCGATTCACTGCGACGTTACTCAGTCCCATAACGATCGCATAGAAGGCGTTGAGATTTTGGTAACCTCGACAGCTGTAACACGTAAAATATATATAAATACATTTATAAATGGTGGATTATTTCGATTTGATTTCTAACCAATTACATTACTCAACATACCGCTATATTTGGTTTACATATTTTGAGGCTCCGTGGTAATATATTTTTTATATAACTGCTTGAGTGTGTTTCAACTGTGATTATAATATTAAACAGAAATATTTAGGTTTCCTCTCATGAATCAGAAACCCATTTTGTACACTATGAAGTGCCACTTAACAATCAAAACATTTTATAAAGATATACTTTCATTTCTTTTAATGGCATTGATGATGAAGGCGATAGTAGAACCCAAAAAAAAAAAACATTAAAAATAATGTAAAAAACAGTTTCCAAATTAAAATACAGAGTCTTAAAGTAACGTTGAATGAATATAGCTATGTTTACAGAACACTATCAAGGTTAATTATCTAGATAATTCTGAATATTTCACGGGATTCAATTTGAGCTTTTTCTACAAATTGAACAATACATTGTCTACATAAGTATTAATGATATATGAGCATCAGAGCTCAGAAAGCATTTAATGCTGCATACATGCATCATATATACATCTACGTAACATGCTATTTTAAAGAGATTTCTAAAATAAAAGATAAATATAGACTTCGGAAGCTACATTTGATCAGCAAATTAGTGTCTAATAGAAATAAAAATATAGTTAGTATGACTAGTAAAAGGGGGAAAACACACACACATATATGTACATATGGAAAGTCAGCGCTTGATCGTAATTAGCAGCTTAATTGGTTTTCCTAAGTCATTAAGATAATTTATGGTAGCTGAGAGAAGGAACTTCATTAATTCTTGATCAAACGGTCTCTGTAGCCTGAACAACATAAACACGTTCACTTTTTCAAGTACTTCTTAGCTAGTCCTAAGATAACAATTATGTCGATCAACTAAGATCTCGCATGAAGCAATATTTCAATAAATATGTTCTATACTAAGCCCGGAGGCTGAAGTTAGATCCACGTTCGTTGTTCGTTTTTAGAATAACGAAAACTGTTTCGTTGTTCGTTTTTCAGCTATTTAATACATACCGAAACAAGAAATTATCTACTTTTTGTTTTTCATTTATTAAATAAGACAACACGAACTAGTTTGTTGTTCGTTTTTGAAAAGCTGAAAAACGAGCTGGTCTTTTTCATTTTCTTCTGGTCTTTGAACTCTCAGATATCCGGTATTTCAGCTGTATGTGCAGAGTCTATTTCATTTTTGATACTCCCATAAATATTTTTAAAAATTGCTGTTGTTTGTGGAAATCTTTTTAAAATATTCTAGACAACACTAGCAGTTTTATGAGTCTTATCACAGGTGTATATCGTACAGAAGATTAAAGTTCTCTTCTCTTAGAGCAGCAAACACCATTGAGTGAGACTTTGAATAAGTTGAAAGAAATAAAGCACATGACACAATATCTTTTTTCACCCATCTTGGCTAAATATGAAGCGATTTAGTATTATCAAATATAAACTTTTACGATCTTACATTGTAATTATTTTACAGTCTTGATTTCACTTATTATTGACAGGTGAAGTACCTACGTTCATAAAAGAAGAGTACATACAACTGATCAAAGAAAACAAATAAAAAAACATTTATAATCACCATTTTGGTGCATATATAAAAACAATTAACAGAAAAATGCCACGATGTTACTTTATTCCATAAGATAAAGGAATATTGTAACAATTTTTCAAAGCCTTTGCTCCAGCGTATTTTTTATTAAACTCAAATAAAAGTCTATCAATTTAATAATTGAAATATTCCTTTAAATTGACAATGTTGGATGTGAGAATATTGAAATAATTATATTAACAACAAAAGGTCCCAAATTTAAAAATAAGATCAAATTGTATTGTATCCAGTAGTAAATTATTTCGTAAAAGTTGCATGACTTTACAAATTACTCTGCATATCATTACACCTCAAAACAGCATTCAGCAAAACAATAAAATAATGTTAAATAAAATTAAGTCTTAATTTCTTCTTAGTGTCCATCTTCTCTGCTTGAAATTCCTTTTTTTTCACAGAGAAATGAATTAGCAGGACTTGCGATATTCAACGTATAACTAGTTTTCTTAACAATTGTTAAAAGTTACTTTCAGTAAAAGATAACGAATAAAAATATCTGGAATACCAGTGTTATTTTATAACTAATATTACGTTTTATATGTTGAATAATGGAAAATTACAGATAGAAGTACACAAAGAAGGCTACCCAAGTAAATTTCTTGTTTGATAATGTCTTATATTTTTGAGGAGATGCTCTCTTTAATCACTATTTCTTATATCACAGCAAAGTATTCAACAAACTTCCCTGCCTCATTCCTCCACTGGAACAGACCTATAATATGCTGAAGCTACAATGCTCTGCCACTTGCTGACATGAGAAAAAAAGACTGACAATGTCCAGAAGTTGAGAAACTTTGTGTCATGTTTGTGATTTTCAAGATCATGCTTTGATGTTTGGTGCACGGAAAAGTAAATACAGAAAGATAAATAAGTTGTCAACTGGACAGGTATTGGAGATGTGGACAACTTCTTGCGGTAGGCAGATTTGTTCTCCCCAGTGTAATATATGTTGGGTGTTATTTTCTATATTTCTAGGCTTTCTTTCGTTCAGGGTTCTTGATGGCATGCTTACTCTTGGGTGTTGGTATTGCACGTGAAGGTATAAAGTATACAGCTTTTCTTTTTTCTTGCTGCCCATTGTTCTTCAGATATATGGAATAACTTGTACTTTTATTTGAAAAAAGTGTGTTCTATGGGTGAACCTAATTTGTCTTGTTGCATTGGTAAGTTATCAAAGCTGTTTTCCTTTATATATGATTCACAGTGGTTTCTTTGTTGCTGGGGCCATCTTTTGTTGGTATTCATGTAGACGTCTTTTGAGCTTGATAAATTTTCCATTTGTATTTGTCCTGCATAATGCTTTTCTTTATACTGTTGGTGAACTAATCTCAACCTTATACCCATCTTGCAAAAATAAACCAGTCCACAGTGGTGCTATTGATATATATGTTGTTATTTGGGTATTTGAGTGTTGTAGGGCTATGGAATTTATTGATTTCACCAGTAACACAAGCATCAATCAGCTCAGATTTTACGTGTTCCTTAAGTTGTTGAAAATGCTTTGCAAAGACTGGCTTGCTTGTTTCCAAATTCAAAATTGTATTGTCAAACTCATCATCACCAGGAAATGAATTATATTCCAAATAGATTATCTGAGGTTCAATGCTAATGTCCAGTTTGGACTGTGTTATCTGTATTCTGGGTGACTGGCTGGACCAAAAAGTGAAATGGACGGGAAGCGAAATACTGACTTAAGTTCCTCCAGAGTTTATGCATTAATCATAAGACCAATCACATACATTAAATACTTGCATGTTCGTTGTGAAGATGTCCAGAAATGTTATGTAGGAAATGTGCAGAGCATATACGGGTAACCGTCTTCTCTCCCCATTCACACTCCTTGTGTAGCACTTCCCATGAACGGCCAAGGTAACTGGAGATGTGTTCTTAGCTGAATGACAACAAAGTGATATGAATGAAAGCCCAACTGTTATCAACCTCTACACGCTAAGGTGTCTCCACCCGTGGTCGTATTTGGTGTAAATCTCGATTCATAAGCATAAGGTAGCTCATACATCAGCAACATTGAGGCTGTTGCTGATAGTTTCTGTTACAGGTAGTGGTGGGTCACCTTCCTCTTGTCATTTGAGCAGTATTGATGAAAACAGCATTATCTTTCCTTGTTCTGAAATCTTGGCTATAACTGCACCAATATAATCAAAATACAAAATTACTTTCTTATTAGCAATTTTATCTTGAAGTGTTGTTAGCTGTTCCCTTTCATATAGATGAACTTCTGGATGTAATATCTTATTGCACAAAGATCATCATTCAAATCCTTATATATTTCGTTCAACAATGCAACTTTGAGAATGACGTCTTTGGGTAACTTTTCCGATATATTGTTCTCTGAGAACATTTTCTGCATTACATTATTTGCCCCAAATCTTAAAGTATTGTTAGTCTTATAGAAAAATTCAGGAACTTCAGCTAAACGCTGGTAATATACATTTGATGGGCCAATCTGACTGATTTCAGCAGTTGCCAGTCTATGATCCACCCCTCTTACTTGCCTATCTCTGGTAAGTCCTACCTCATGCCTGACTACGGTATATGGACTGACTGTTGATAACTTGGCCTTCACTGGCTTTCCCTGTTCTGGCTCTTTCTTTAATTTCAAAACATATTGCACACATCCTGGAAACATGCAAACTGCTTTTCCACTAAAGAAAGAGCAATGAAAATTCCATGCAGCTTCCCGCACAATGTGATTTTTCTTGAAGTATAAAGAGCACATTGGATTCTGTGCAGCAATTTTATGTACAAACAGATTAATCCAGTTACCTGCTAACCTTATATGTTTTTATAAAAATGATCAGAAATGAACTTTATAGCATTAAAATCAAATGTGTTTTTAATAGTGTCGAGTAGACTAATATTAAATATTGCTTATTCCAACAGGCGTTCCCTGTATTTAACCACGAAATATTTGCGCATGAATGAATTCATCCTGAGATCACAGTAGTCTAAAGTCACAAAGAAATATCAAGTGAAAAATAAACTGGTTCGTTGTCCATGTTCTCTTATCCAAAAACTGAAAAACAAAAAAGAACCAGTTCGTTTTTCGTTTTTCAGAAGCCAAGAAACAAAATGGTCCCTTGTTCATGTTCTCTTATTCAAAAACATAAAAATGAAAAAGGAACCACTTCGTGTTTTGTTATTTTAAAAAAAAAAAAAACAGACGGCGAAAAACAAATTGGTTCCTTGTTCGTTTTTAGTTATTCAGTAGCTGAAAAATGAACAACTAAACAGTTTTTCGTTCGTCGAAAAACGAAAAACGAGCAACAAAATACAATCAGGTTTGTTGTTCGTGTTTCATTGTTAAAAAATCAAAAAACTGAAAAAGAACCAGTTACTTTTTCGTTCTTCGAAGCTTAAAAACAAACCGATTCCTGTTCATGTTCTTTTATTCAAAAACCTGGTTCCTTGTCAATGTTCCATTAGTCAAAATTTAAGATTTCAAAAGGAACCTGTTCGTTTTTCGTTTTTTGAAAAACGAAAAATAAGTGGTTACTTGTTCTTGGTTTCATACTTAAAAACTGAAAACTTAGATCTAACTTCAGATAATTGCCCTAACTTTTAATTCAAGTTGATATCAAACGAATTGTGATTTTTGTAGTCACTCTCCCCAAAAAAATGTAGAAAGATAAAGCCTATTATAAAAAAAATTCCAAATTATGATTATTGTCATCTACAGAACAATGAAAGTGAGATTTCATAAAAGTGGAATAAATATTAAAGTTGATGCTATTAAAGGAGATAATGTCACGGACATTTAATCTTAAAATCAAACGTTATTAAATCATTTCACTTCATGCAAGTTTTCAGCTCGAATATTATATTTACAAAATATATTTCTTTGGTTCTGAAATAATACATGTAGTAAACATATAATCATTATGTGTGATACGTCCTCGTAGCATGTAATTCATATGTAGTAGCTGCAATACAGTGCATAAGCTATGATAGGATTATTTATAATTTTTGTTGCATATGATTTTTATCAATTATTCAAAAGTGCAATTATAATGGGAGGCAGGCAGACATGTGGCTATTGAACGGGAAGTACTAGATAAATTATCTTTATTAATGATAATAAGTATACGAATTACAGACCTAAAAAGGATAGATTTACAGTTAGAATTTGGTAGTTGATTAAATTTTATTGGGATCTTGCGTACAATTAAGCATTTACAAAAGTTAATATCTTTCAAAGTGACTTTGTTATTCTTGAGATGCATGTTGTTATTGCCCAATTGCACTTTCATAATTTTATGGCTTTTATCTGCAAGGCGAAATTTAATTTGCTCTCTAACATTTAACATGTTCATTCAAAGAATTAAAATCTAAGGCATTAGTTCTTGTTTAGACTGTTTTATAGAAACTTACTATGCAGCCACTTTGATGAACTTCCGTAAAAGTTGAACTCGTCTGCTGAGAGAGGACGCCAGACAAAGCTCTGTCACTACCCAAAATTGAAGTACGTTGAACCTTCGCAAAAACATATCCAAGTTTGACATAGATTTCCTGAACTGATGTCGTCCAAAAACCTGATAGATCAGTTCATACTGAAAACACACACACAAAAAAACAGTGTTTTAATCCACCATCGTGTGATTTTCATTATGAATTATAATTATTTTTAATAACTCCTTCTATAGAGTAGTGAAAATAGAACTCGAACTTAACGCACATCTCCTGAACTAATATCTCCTCAAAATATCAGACCATAATAAAAGTTGGTGTGCTTTAATCTACATTTAGATAACGTTAAGATCGGGCTATTATTACTTTTAATTGCTTCTCAATACAAATCGGCTTTTAGATATCCCTGTCTTTCAATTTTACCATAGATTCTTTTACTGTACGTTATTTCAATGAGGAGAAACGTCAATGAATCTTCATATTAACTTTGATATAATCCCCAAAAATAAATCTTAAAATTATCTTGTTTGCAAAATCTAATTAACAAACGTATCCTTAAAAATATCATGATCATAAATCGTCTTGACTTGATTCTTTAAAATTTAGTTGACAAGTCACCCAGAAACGTAGAAAGCTGAATTTTCTTCTCAAAATAATAACTGTTTGACAAGCATGCTCTATAAAGAATATTGAAAATTAAATAAACATTAGCATTACGGACTAATCCTGCAGTGATAAATACATTATTATATATACTAATTTCACTCTGAATATTAAAAAAAATACAGCAGAAGAATGTGACCAAACCTTTAATTTTGAACATCACTGTTTTCTTATATAGTAGAACGAATATCAAACAACTGCAGCAAGAGGGTAATACAGTATGAAAATACAAAGAAATGATTAAAACTGGCGTAAGGACAGAAAATAGTAACCGGTCAACATTTCGACCAAACGACTTTCATATTTGGTTGAAATATCGACTATTTAAGTACTTTCATACACGAACATTCTAACCATTTCTTTGATTTTTCAGATATTATATTTCATTGATTTAATTCCACTTCTTTGTAAAATACTGTGGTAATATCAAAGTAGAAGAGTTGTAGGCATTGTAAGATAAATAGCGATCAATGTGGAATTTCAGTAAAAAAAATTAATTTGTAAATGTTCATACTTCTTCACACTTCTTATTGCTAACTTAGACCAGTATTTACTGTTAAATAAACGCTAACATTACTCAAGAGTATTGAATTTTATTAATAATTAATACTAATTTCTTTATGAGATTTTATCATTATACAGAAACAGATGAATGACTATATTTGAATATCATACGTCTTCTGAAAAGTTTATTTTTATATTTAGATTACTAAGGTAAGCAAATGCGTAACTAACCTCGTGAATAGCATTGAATAGCTCCCAGTCGTACAGAGACATCTGGTGGGCTAGGTCGTGACTACTGAACATTTCTAGTACATCACCAGTTCCTTCTTTTGGTCCTTCTTGCTCTGGAAGAGGTCTCTGAAACATTTTTTTACTTTAAAGATTTGTACGTCCCATATATCATATTTTTATCTTTTGTATACTTTATCTATCTGCAAGATATATGAATATCTCCAGAATTTCAAATACACCTATACTCTTCAACGAATAATCAAATACGATTTTATAACACAATAAAGAATTATTGAAGTGGTAAAAATCTGGCTATAAATTGCAAATAACTATGTTTTTATTGAACTTAACAACTTTGTAAAATTAATTGTGGTTGTTTATAAACTATTTTCCTATAAGAACAAAAGTAACGACATTGCAAAACATGCGTAATACGTCATAAAATGAATATTATTGACTAATGTAAACAGAGGATAACCATGCGTTATGTAAAACATAATATAAACATAAACTGATATATTTGTTTTTTTAAAAATCATAATATAGTGATTAAATACCACATTTCAGTTGTATTTTATAGAATATTTCGCCCTACATTTTAAGATGTACACTTTTGAATTCAGTATTTTAATAGTTTTGAGCTGTGATTACTTTAATGTTTGGTGGTTCAAATACGTATATAGAAAGAATAACAATAATTTCGTGATGCACAAATTTAATTTTCCTCGACATGATTGGAATCTCAGCGTATAACGAAAACTTAATAAGAGTTCTTTTCAGTCTGGAATAACTGGGTAGCCCACCGCTAAATTCAATCTTTGCTCACTTTGTTTATCTATATCTATTATCAATTGCACATTTTGAAGGGGCTTGCAAAGGTAACTGAAAAGAACTGCATTTTTTTATACTATATAGATTAGTTTTATCATACCTAGACAGGCCTCATTCGTCTCGCCCTGATGTGACAAAGACTACACATCATCTAATAAAATCAAAACAAATGTTACCACTAATCTAGTGTTGTCTGTTCTTGGCATTAATTTACACTGTGGATAAAGGTGGTGTATTATTATTGTCATAAAATTAATAGTTGACTGCAAGTGATACATAATTTGTGGAATGTATACCTAGGTATCTATAGAAAACGACATAACATTCCAAATCACAAAACTTGTGACGATATACGAGAACTAATTCAGACCTAACTTTGAACAATTTACAGATATCTAGGAAACAGGTTATATGTATTCATTTAACGGCATCACGTCTACTACATCAAAATACTCTAAATTTTGGTTTTCATAAACTCTATAGATAATGTACAAATTAGACTAATTTCTCTTGTTGTCAACGTATAACATGCTGATTAATGATACACTATGAATTCTAGAACTATTTGAAAACTTTCAGCAAATTATGCTGAAATCCAACTTTCTGTACTTTACCAGAGCTATCGATCTCTAAGCCACATGATTCTGAGAATGATGAACAGCAGACAGATGCACATTGCGTACAGTTATGAAAATGCTTACGGCCTGATTATCTTTAGTTTTCAAAAACAACTATAAATGATATGATTTTCTTTGCACCTTTTATCAAGTCTGGACGAAGCGGATAAACAGCTTCAAAACGGCAGTAGAATCATAATGCTGATAGTTAAGTCAAATCTGGCTAGTTTAATATTAATGATTCAAATAAGACCTTGTGTAAATTCATGCATAAAATGAATTAAGTAAACATATAATATTAAATCACTTATAAACTGATCATGATAAACTTGTATGATTTCAAGAAAATACTACATTGTCCTAGAAGCATTCTTCTATCGTTCATAGAATTTGAAATGTTGATAAAAATCTAATTATAAATATGATAATATATTACACTTACAAGAGCATTCACTTGGTCCACATTTGAAAGGAATATTCTTCCATTAATAGTAAGCCCTGTTGGAACACTGACTTCAGAATCTTTAAATGGAAATATTTCTGAAATAGTAAAGTACATACTAAATATACCCGATAATATGTAACGTTACTGAACAGTTTGGCTTAGCCTTAACGTGGTAATATTCATATAGCAGTCCACATATGTTCTATCTAGCTTAAGCCGGTTTGGTGTCTCAAACTTAGAACATCGTATAATATTTATCATTTTCTATTTATAAATACTATTGCTTTTCATACAATAAACATATTAGGCCTTATACTTTACATATCCTACTAACAGAAACTAACCTTAGAATATACACATTTTGATTCTTCTAATATTTGGTAAACAAAACTAAGTTTTGTCTTCTTTAATAATTGACTTAAAGAGCATTTCCGCGATTAAGAATCTTAAAAGACAGAAATTTAGTTTAAACACACATTACCTCCTACCGATCTAACTTCAGCTAACACCAAATCATCCTTCAGCCCAAGCTTCTCTGCAGCGATTCGTTTGATAGTTTCAGCTGTAGCTACGACTGAGGTCTTTAAAGTTGTGTAAGTGTGGTCGCTACAGTACACTCTAAATATAACTGGAAAATGTACGAAAGCCATTTGAAAGTACATGAAATTATATATATATATATACACATATCGAAAGCTTAAAAATGTAGAGATTGAAAGAAGTGAATTTAACCTATTTAACAAAATCTCTCTTATAGCAACGTTAATCCAATGAGTGCTTATTCGCCGTATATGGTATAGCCCGCCTCCGATAGTAAATTGCGAGTGTACTGTATACAGTGTTACGACTCGCATAAATTCCGCGCACATTTAAAGCAGCCACACTCAAAGGGTTAAACTGCAATTTTTTAAAATTATATTTAAGGACTTTATATGTGAGAACAAAGAAAAATATGTGCTTTAGTTAATAGGAGTTTTAATTTTGAGAGAGTTTGTTTTTTGTTTTGAATTTCGCGCAAAGCTACACGAGTGCTATCTGCGCTAGCCGTCCCTAAGTTAGCATTGTAAGACTAGAGGGAAGGCAACTAGTCATCACCACCCACCGCCACTCTTGGGCTACTCTTTTACCAACGAATAGTGGAATTGACCGTCACATTAAAACGCCCCCACGGCTGAAAGGGCGAGCATGTTTGGTGTGACGGGGATTCGAACCTGCGACTCTCAGATTGGGAGTCGAGCGCCCTAACCACCTGGCTATGCCGGGCCGATTTTGAGAGAGAAAAAATATCAAAGCTAAAGACTAACTAAATACGAGTATCCAAATCGTGAATGTTGCTTACATAGGCGTACGAGGCGAGTGAGCTGAAGCGGCAGCCTCCTAGCTTGCAATAGATACTGACAGTCGGGCAAAATTGGAAGCAAAAAATATAGTGGGCAATTTTTAACTTCATTCGCGAAAAACTCATAACCCCTTTCAGACTTCTTACACCACTTTCTTACGATCGAGCTATACATGCACTCCACTTTCCCTTCAACCTTTTTAGTTTGTACATATTCCTATCGGGATCTTTTCTTTTCCTTCTGTTACTCTCATTTTTTTTCATCATCTTCATCGGGATTCGGCCCATGTTTTCTCCCAGGGAGGGTCAGTTCAGCGTATACCTCTTCTTCCCTCTCAGGAATTGTTATTTTGTTTGCACTATTACTGAATCCCAGGTAATAACCCTTGTTACGTTGTTGCATTACTCACAGTATGTTAAATTTTGTCCATTTCCGCAGTTTTAATTACCATACCCTTTTCGTGCCATGTCTAAGTGATGGGGTAATATTAAGTCGTATAATTTTACCAGCTTCATTTACGTATGATCGCACTATTAGTCCGTGTTCACAATACAGTTCCACTTAGCACTCATATACACACACGTAATCATATTTTTACACACAAAACCCTTTTAAAATAGAGCTACGTTTGTGTCTAGGATTCAATTAGCCTAGCACTGTTTGGCATGCAAGTTTCTTATTTAGGATGTATAGAGGGGAGTTGTGTAGAAATTGTGAGTTGTTGATCATGGGACTCTATATGCTTTCGTTAAAATATAGTTTTGTATTTGCTGTAGTTTGTTGATGTGTGTTATACAAGCATATTCTACGACTGATCCTTTGTATGTTCTGTAAATATTTAATATGTTTTCTGGTGAAGCTTTTTGTTTGTTGCCAGTCAGGCTCCTAAGGTAACTCGCTCTTTTCCAAATTCTGATTTTTTATGCTATTAATGTGTGGTATTCAGTTTAATTTTGATTCAAATGTAATCCCTAAGAATTTTGCTGATGTTTCTATCTGTAAGAGAGTCCCGTCTAGATATAACTGCGTAATTAAGTTGCTTGTTTTGTACGATTTTGTAAATAATATGTCTTGTGTTTTGTGCGTATTTATTTTAATTCTCCACTTATTCCAGTACAATTATATTTCGTTTAGTAGTGGTTGTATATCGTATGTTGCTGTTGTTGGGTTTGGGGCACTCTTCCAGACTGCAACATCATCTGCGAACTATGAGCAAAAAATGTGGTTTGGGTCTTCGAGAGGCATGACATATATGATAAACAGTGTCGAGCTAAGTACTCCTCCTTGAGAGACACCCGCCTCTGGAGTGCAGCACCAGAGTAGGTCTGTTACTCCTCTGTCTTTTATATTTCTCTTTCAAAACCGCGCCAAACACAGTCTCTTTCTTCCTGACTTGTACATCTAATATGATAATAATGTTTCAAAATCATAAGGGGGCGTACTGTTTCCATACTGCTGAAGAAGAAAGACAGCCGCTCCCTCTGATCATTTCCTAACAACTTAATGTACTGTAAGTAGTTATCCGGATTGTTGCAGAGGGCGACACGCGTATCGACCTAAGGCAAAAGGAGAGGGGGTAGAAACGATGTCGCCATAGTTCTACGAAGTGAAACCAGAGGGCGAGTTACTAGGCGGAAGTTGTCCAAAGAGTATGTTTCTAGGGGCATGTTGCTAGAATGATATAACAAGCGAAAGTTGTCCAGAGAGTATGTTGCTAAGAGCACGTCAGGCCACCATGGCAGGCGGAAGTTATCTGCTGCCAGAAGATGTGTTGCTATGGCCACGAAGTGGAACCAGAAGATGCACAGATAGTTCGCGGATCGTCAACTTTATAGTAATAATCTTAAAGTCTTAAAATTAATAATGTAATCTAATTTGCACAATGTTGATTTTTAAATTATCAGTACTGAAAAGTTTATATTACAATTACAAGTTCGCTTTATAAGTATAACTTATATTAAATCTGATATTCTACTCGATAGTTTTTATCATTATGGGCAACTTTTTAGATTTTGCTTAAATATTCAATTGCATGACATACTTTTTGCCGTTTCTAGAGCTAGATTGTGTTAGTATCACCTGTGTTGCTATAGGTGGATGCTACCACAAGGCTGATGGTGTTTCTATAGACGGATGCTATTACCAAGATTCTATAGGCGGACGTTGTTACTAAGGGTAATGTTTATTTAAACAGATGCTGTTACTAGGCATATTGTGTGTGTGTGTTTTACAAAGGCGAACGGTGTTACTATACTTCTGTAAGATTGCATACAGATTTCAACTTGTCTCAACTTATGTTTATAGTTTTCATTTATGTATTACATGTATTTGAACAGGAGGATAGTGTTACTAACACATTTAAGGTACTGCTGAAATCCTTTTATATTTTTTAATATTGAACAAGAAAGATTATTGTATTTTATAATTTAGTAAGCATTTAACATATTGATTATAGTTTTCACTTCTATATTTAATCTTACTTTTTACATTTTCTGACGTTTTATATGTAAACTACTTATCGCTAATTCATTTCTATAATTAATATATAAGTTCTATTCACCATGAAAAGGACGCTTAGTTAAATCTCATGTTTAGCTTTATAAGTTTATCATTAAAGTTTATAAGTAACCATGTTTAACTATTACTATTTGTAGAGGTGTTATTCTTACTTTCCTACAGAAAACTTTTCACGAGTCTTGTTTGTTGATGGATTAGATACAATGCTTATTGATTTTTATTAAAACATGTCATTACAGTGTGACGAATTTGTTATGTATGTTATGTATTTATTTTAATATGAACGTTGTTTAGATTTAGTTTATATTTAGAAACATACATGACTCCCGCCTATTATCCAAAGTTGTAGAAGATTCTCGAGAGTAAGAATCAACAATACATGTATGTACGTAAACGCTTTAACTAATATTGTTACGTAAGACTGAAATTTCTAGAACGCCTCCACAAAGTTATAAATATAACCAACGCGACGCGCCAAAATGAGAGTGTCTATTAGTAGTTCGCTATGATCAGTACCTATAAACTTCGAAAGCTATAACTGTAACTATTATAACGCTTATCAATTGGAAAGCTTCAGATATTTGACTAGGAATCATTACAAAGTTCGAACATTACAAATTATTTAACTTCAGCGGATTCTCATCGGACATTAGTATTTTTACGAACATATTACCTAACTTCAACGGTAGAAAATCTAGCGTGTGTGGCCAAGGACAAAGCTAGCTAGCTTCCCGGAGAATCTTACTTACATCAACTCGTAATTAACTCGCTCATCGTAAACCCTCGATAAGATATCAAGGGAGTTCCAAACTAGAAAAAAGATTTTATATTATTTGTAAGTTTGTAAAGCTTTTGTTTATAAACCATTGTTTGTAATAACTATTTGTAATAATTGTTACTGTAAATTGTATTATTGTGTGTATATTAAAACGTATTTGTGTTAAAAACGAAAACGGTGTGTATCAGTCTTGTTGGCAAATATCGTAAATTGACTAATATATCAGTATATATTTAGATACTAAATCCAAAGTACAATTTAACTACTAAATTTTAATTTATCAGTTAACTCAATTTCAGACCATTTGCAATTCTAATACGTAACAACAGACATAAGCGAACTTTCTTCTGCAATAGATATTAAGAACACAAAACAAGGTCTGATAGGTCACGCTTTCAATATATTACTGATGCATACCAGCTGATGGCAAGTTTAGAAAGTTTTGACTCTTGGGTCCCCCTAAGGCTAAAACATATAATGCTTTCATTTCTATAAAACTGACAGACGAACAATAAATTCTAGTTCCGTATATTTAAGAACTTCTCTTTATGTACACTATAACATTTAAAATGTTAGTTCACCAAAGCATCAAATACATTTTTCACAAATGAACATAACTGAAAAAGAATTAACAATCATAATCGTAAAAGGACCTTTAATTATAAATCAAGTGATTATTCTTCGAGTATTTCAAAGCAGATATTTTCCTCACAAAGATTTTAAAACATTTTTAGGTAGCATACGATGAATTATATTTCACTGGCACTTTATGGAAAGATCATTAAATATATATTGATCATCAGTTACAAATTAGTGTTCTGCGATTTTCTTTATATAAAACTCCCATTTCATCATAGCTCAATATGCTATCATTAATATATCTGAGTAAAATAACAGACTTAAAAAAGTATCGTACATGCTTAACAAAACTTCAGGTACACTAATATACTATTTACGTAAGCATTGTAGTTTATAAAATACTGGATTAGCTTTCATGCAACTATTTGTACATTATGTCCATATTACTATTTGATCATTTCAATGTGTAAGATTTTATATAGTTGATAAACGATAGTGTACAATTCTTCTATTTCAACTGCACTTTACACCAAAAACATTTTACTCAATACTGTACCCGACATACAGCAACTGGGCAAAAGTTCAAATAGGGTCAGTCTACAAATACAGCTTAGGTTTTTTTGTTCAAAATGAAAGATACTTTCACTATCATTGATTCCATTTTACTTTTAATATTTATGATGTCTACTTAGACTTAAAAACTACATCAACTTTACACACATGTGAAATGTATGAGATTTACAATTTCATTATACAACACTCGAATCGAGAATACTTAATTGTTTCTGGATAGTGTTTATAAAGTCAGTTACATATTCAGACATATCAGTCTACAACAAACAGAATAATTTTTGTTTTAAATCTTAACAAGCCTCTGACAAGCATGTTTCAGACTCAGAAAATGTAATTTTTCAAAACATAGATTTTTGAAACAATATTACGGTATCATGTAATAATTTTTCACCTAAAAATCAGTTTTACTATATATCAGACAAAATATATTGTTCTCAAGTATTATATGTTGAGTCTCAAGGTGAGGTCGATTTATAGATACTTATTGACCAGGGTCACACACATAGAAATGGTGTGGACTTCTTCAACATATTGCAGCTGATAGCAAGCTGACAGACAAACCAGAAATTCCATTTCCGTATCTTTCACAACTTCTCTTTATGTGCACCATAATATTTAAACTTATTAGTTTACCAAAGCATCAAATACATTTTTCATAAATGAACGTACTTTATAACCGAAAAAAAGAGTTAACAATCATAATCATAATCGTAAAAGTACCTTTAGTTATAAATCAAGTAATTATCTTTCGACTATTTCAAAACAGGTATTTCCTCACGTGGATTTTGAAACTGTTACGGTAACATGAATTATCTTTTCATTTAAAAATCATACAAATAGTCAGTTATAAATCAGTTTTCTGTGATTTTGTTATGTAAAACTTACTTTTCATCATAGCCTAATATGTTATATTATGTAAATAAAATCTCAGACTTAAGTATCACACATACTAAAATATTTGTTAACAAAACTTCAACGTACACTAATATAATGTTTAATTAACATTTAATTCAGGACAAATCTTGTGTATCCACAAATTTTCTTTAGTGCGGAGCATTTCTTTAGAACCTGCACTCCAAGATGTTAAAGTGTTTTGAAGTGACATTTGTATTACAGTCCTGTGTCAAGTATAGGTACTTTCTCTTGTAAGTTAGCAGGGATTTTGTTGTTTTTTATCTCATGTAACTAATGAATTTACGGTAAAAATAGTTTTGAATTTTCCAAAGACGTGTCCAAACTGTTTTTTGACGAACCCGTCTATATTGCCAGTCTTGACATTGAATCCTTATATACAAATTTACAGTTAATGATGTAATTGAATTAAGTAGTAATTTAATTTTACAAAATTCTGATGTTGTTAGGGGTAAAACTAAACCTGTTTTTATAAAATTATTAGAACTTGTCACCACAGAGTCAATTTTTTTTAATGGTTGTCGTTATGAACAACTTGATGGGGTGTCTATGGGTTCAGTTGTTGCACCAAGTTTGGCTAATTTGTTTTTAAGTTATTACGAAGAAAAATGGTTAAAAAGTTGTCCGGAAAAGTTTAAACCATTATACCATAGAAGATATGTTGATGATACATTTGCAGCTTTTAAGAATAAACCTGATATTCAAGAAATTAAAAATTATCTGAACAATCAACATAATAATATTAGATTTACAGTTGAAGAACAAACAGCTGATAGTTTACCTTTCTTAAATACCAAGAATGTTAATTTAGGTAGCAGTTTTAACACTAAGTGCTATCATAAGCCAAATTTTACAGGACAATATTTTCATTTTGATAGTTTTTATACCTTTTTAATTTAAAAAGAACCTAACTTATAATTTAATTCATCGGGGTTATAAAACAGTTAGTTCTTTTTCATCATCCCATGAAGAAATACAAAACATAAAGGTTGTTTTACATAAAAATAGTTTTCCTGTACAATTAATTGATAGTTTTATCAGGAATTATTTAAAAGATTTGAACACTCCAAAAATTAGTAAACAGGTTGAAAACAAAAAAAGTAGTTTATTGCATTTTACCATTTACTGATAATCATTCTGTAGAATTAAGGAAAAAATTAAATCTATTCTGAATAATAAAATTTATCCATATATTAAGCCTAGAATTTTCTTTAAACTGATGTTTCATTTAAGTAATTATTTTATATATAAAGACAGGATTGCTATAACGCATCGCTCTTGTGTCATATATAAATTTATATGTATTAAATGTAACTTTGGCTATGTGGGCTCTACAGTACGTTGTCTGAGTTCACATATTAAAGAACATGTGCAAAACACAGCATATAATCAGTCGTCCGCACGCTACTGTTTACAGGACTGGGACGCAAATGTCACTTCAAAACACTGTGTACAGCAAAGAAATGCTCCACACTAAAGAAAATTTGTGGATACACAAGATGCGTCCTGAATTAAATGTTAATTAAACAGCGTCACTTTTGCTTCTAAAAATATAATATTTACGAAAACATTTTAGTTTATAAAATCCTGACCTGTGCATGTCTAGCTTAGTCTTTTATGATATGTTACACACCATGAATATTAGTTTCTAACATCTAATACAAGTCTCCATTTATATTTCATATATAAAACTCATGCTTCATCATAACCCAACGTACTATCATCAGTATACGTAAGTAAAAATCACGTATTTAGAATGCATACTGAAACATTTATTAATAAATCTTCAAGGTATACTAATATATTATTTACGTAAACATTTTAGTTTATAAAATACTAATTGTAATAATACCTGCAGTATATACTTGTTTTAGCATGTTAGTAGTCAAAAGAATAAATCACCATAAACAAAACATAAGAGGCATTGAAATATTTTTGTCAATAACTTTTATTGTTATCCCAGGTATTTTACAGGTTTTGTATTTCTTAAAGTCTTCAAAGGTAATGGTAGAAAACTGATTGTTTCCCAAGTAGTGGTCGATGACATGCATGTAACTAATAATCAAAGGTCAAAGCATTGCTCATATAGTTTTACCCTTTGGTGCCATTTCTTGGAGAGTTCCTTCATTTCAGATTATATATATATGTGTGTGTGTGTGTGTGTGTGTGTGTGTAAAATTGAAGTATAAACGTACTTACAGTCATGGGTTATAACTGCATATTTTGTGGTGGATATTTTCAAAATGTACAATCATTAGTTTTGTTTATAGAGACGTATTTTATTTACATAGCTATTTGATTGAACATTTAGATATTCCCCAATTGTTACTACATTGGGCCAACTTAGTGAGATCAGCTTTGTTAATACTATTGGTGTATATGAGCTTTCAAGTACGTCTAGATGTTCATTTTGTATTGTCTCTTAAGTTTATCAAAAAAAGTTAACCTAGACACATAATTATCTAACCTTTGACAAAACGAATAATAAAACTGGGTGTTCTTTGTATAAGTGTAAAAGATAATACATCACATGTCACTGCAACATTATTTCAAAACCTATGTTAAAATGTATCGTGATAAATTTAGTGTTTGTTTACACATATTGTTACACAGAAGAAATATATAAACTCTAACCGAAGTAGTAATAAGAGCATAATGTACAAAAGTTGTATGAGAGCTAATACGGTATTTCATAAACTAGAATGTTTATATTATATTAGTATAAATAATTGTTTCAGTATATACAAATTAATAAATGATGTCCTGATATTACATTATTCTATTCCGAGATACACAAATATTTTAATGGAAACTTACTTTCGTCTCTAGACTTGATTGGCTGACTTTCCTCCTCGTTTTCTTCAGCAGAACCACTGGATGTTAGTCTTTCTATTTGACCGCTGTTTGAAACCTTCCATCGCTGAGGTGCAGTGCTTGCTAATTCCTCCTGAAATCTTTTAAAGATTTGCGACTGAGATATTAAAATATTACCCTATGTATTTGCAGTTAGTAAAGCCGTTCTTATTTAATATGAAATGAAAAACGACTTTTTAAATGTAATAAAAATGACGAATCACTAAAAAAGATGATTTTCGAGAAAAAATATGCTGATTTTATTATAAAATACGTGCACTTTAAAGCAGTAATTAAAAACAAAATTTAAAACTGATATTTAGTTATTGGATTATGTAGACGATTACTTTGTAGATGCATCTATCTTTTCTAAAAAGTTGCAATTCTCTCTCTCGAAGAGTTCAAGAGTCTTTCAATGGCTCAACAGTAAGTCTCAAGGCTTATAACGCTAAAAACCGGGTTTCAATACTCGTGGTGAGCACAGCGCTGATAGCCCATTGCGCAGCTTTGTTTTTAACAACAAACAAAGAAAAGAGCTCAACAAACAGTCCGTCTGAAATATTTTTAAGAGAACAAATAGGGAAGCACTAAAACAACTTCTATTCATACCTTCAGGCAAGTTACTTGTTCGTTTGTTTGTTACCAATTTTCGTTTAAAGCTTCACAAATGTTAACCGTCCCTAATTTTAAATTGATATACTAAAGGAAAAGTAGTTCGTCAACAGCACCTATCGTCAACGTTTATGATAGTTTAATCCAATAATGATATTTGACCTTCATTTTATAATGCATCCATAGCCACAAACTGCGTAGCGCGATATTGAGGCAACGGGATGCGAACCATTGACCCTCGTATCCATAGTCTGATTACACTATTCGCTATGCCACTCCCGGTCCACAGGAAAGTTAAAATATTCTTTATAGAATAACACTATTCACATGTTTTGTTTTTTGTTAGATTAGGTTCGTCTTCGGCATAAACAGTTTTGTTTTTTAAAAACTAAACCTTCTTATTAACGAATTATGTGTTCTTTATTTTAGCATGTGAATACAGCAAGTAATGAATTTATTTTTAGTTAAATTTATTAGCTTCACATCATCTTACAAAGAAATAAGGTAAATTTCTGCTACAAACCTCCTTTGTTTATAAAAAAAAAGTCAAACCATTTTTTACTTTTGTATTCTTAGCTTTAAATTAAGATTAAAGATGATACAAATATTAGCTGTAAAACGTTAAAGTAACTTTCTCTAACCTTTGTTTGGCATCGATCATTTTAGTCAGTAGTTTAACTTCCATTTGAAGATGTCCAAGGTAGAATTCGCAGTCTTGAAACAGTAACGCTTGCAAGTCCTAGATAAATGGAAAGTGTACGTATTTTTTTCTGTATTAAATCATGTTGTTTCACATAGTACACAATTTTACAGATTTGTAATTAGTAAAGTAAAGGTACTACTAAGGGATTATTGAATATACAACTTTCTTTTGACAAAAATTAAAATTATTTACAGAATTTCCGGCTTCCTGTCACTTATTAAACAAGTTAATGAAGAAATAATAGTGTATGTTTCAATTTACTAATTTATGACCAAAAATAATTGAAAACAAAATGTACCACAAATTATTTGCGATGAAATTAATATTTCATGATTAACATTGATTCGAAGTTTCGTATTATTAGGATTAGTCAACTCAAGAAAGTATTTTATAACATTTCCGGGAATAATTTGTAAGTTAAGAAGTCAGCATCGGATTCTTTTTTTCTACAAAATTTATACACAAAATAGATATCTGTAACAACGATATATATGTAAATAATATGATACTATAAAACGATATTAACTAAAGTCTTTAGCCAATGTGTAACTGTAACCACTCAAAACTTCACATCAAAGATGAAAGTGATAAAAAGAAACTTTTTCTTTATTTTTATCAAAGAAGTGCTATAAATTACGAAACATAAGCTACGGAATCATTGCAACATAATTTACATCTACTATGTTTTAGAGGTAAAAAAGTTAACAAAACAATTACTTTAAACACAATTTCTGTGTTTCTGTATATTGTTGATTAATATTTATAACAACTTTCCCATACATTAACAATATCAAAATCTGCTTGCAGTAAAATTTGTACTATATATTAGTAAACGGTCAACGAACGCGAAAATATCCTCAGAAATAAATGTAAGTGTTTATAAACAATTACACGTTACTAAGCATTCTTTTAATATCCGAACTATGGACCTCCCGATGTTCATAGTTTTAAGTTCTGCACCACATTTTAGGAACATAAACTGTAAAAAACTTTAAAGTTATCTGATAAAGAATTCCTTGAAAGATCGGGTTGTCCAACAATTTAAATGTTTTTGTTTCATTTATTCTATTCTTTGTTTTTTAATTTGCCTCAAGTGTTAGAAATAATATTTAATAGTTTATTCTTAATGATTCAGACAAAGGTTTATAATTGTATCTCATGTCACTAAAAACTTTAATTTTCAGAAAATCTTTATTTCTAGTAGTTTAGACTTAAGGGTATCAAATATTTTTCTCCATCCAGAACTTACATGCGCTTCAAGATGTAAGTTGAGGACTAAGAATGCCTTAATGCTCTAAGTAATGGCACAATGTTTGTAGGAAATTTAAAGATTTAACCGTCTTTAATCCTTACATGATTAAACATAAGAAAATACGTGTGTGTACAGCACATGTAACCATTGCCTTAGGAAACAATTTTTGAGTTGTCAGGCCATTTTTACAGCTAAACAATGTGACACACGATGTGTTAAAAGCACACTACTCGACAAGCAAAGCAAGGCATTTCTAGTGGAGTCTGAAAAACATGCACCCACAGAAAATGTTTGAAAATTTAAAGCCATTAGATTGAATCTTGACCCATTTTCACTACAAATACTGTATACACACAACGTAATGTATTGAATTAAAATAATCAAGTTGTAATAGATAAGTTATAGCTATCTATGCCATGAAAAACAAAGTGGCCAGGCAATGGCTTGACTGGCCTTACCGTTTCCTATGGTCCTGGTAACATATTTGACCCATTGAATTCTAAGTCTTTCGAGCCAATAGTACTAACCCTACAATGTGATACTGGGTAAAGTTGAATGCTGTAGTGCTTGTGTATGCAAGCTCATAATGAGGCCACAGTTTCTCTAAAATTACTCAAAAGAGTTATTTTATGCACTTCCTTATCATAGCATTACGTGGTATTGAAAATACTTATACCTTAGAACAATCTGATAAGAGGTGCTTAGGAAACTCAACGACTCTGTTCTGTGTGTGTGATAAATTACAAACGTCAGGTATTCCTGTAATATATGAATAGCAAGCAACAACTAACATATTCTATATATGAAAAATTATTACCGTTTTTATATATTTATAATGCTAGTAAAAAGGATAACTGCCATTTAAATCTAAGTAGCAAGCACGCTAGCGAGAACGTGTTTCCCTTTACTTACGTCTAAAAAACTGCAGAGAGTTTGATCTTCAAAGAAAGCCTCTCGTACAACAATGGCCCAAGTGTGAACGAATTGTACTACTCGTCGTTTGTTGGCGACAATAAACTCTTTCTCGTGACGGGAGTTGGCCACATCTAATTTATAAGTTGATCAGTTAAGACTATAATATTATTTTGAGTCACAAAAAAGTGGTATCAGATTTTTAAATAAAGCATGTAAAGCATATACGTCACACAAGTCAAAGTTTTTGAATAATTAAGCTGTTTAGCCTGTGAGAATAACGATGCATTAAGGCTAATAATATCAGATTTTTAAACAAAGCATTTAAAACATATACATCACACAAGTCAAAGTTTGTGAATAATTAAACTGTTTAGCCTGTGAGAAGAATGATGCATTAAGGCTAATAATATCTTTAACATCTCACTCTTATCACTTCCAGCATTTCATTAAGGAAACAGAAGGAATAAGACTTCATAGCAACTGCGTAAAATAAAGCATAATTGAAATAATTTTAATATATTTTTCTTGTGAAGTCCATACTTGGCCATTTAAGAATTCTGATGTTCCAATATTTACTAGAATGAAACACTATATGTAAAATCTATCAAGTTCCTTGGGAAGCATTCAATATGTAAAGACATGTGTTTTGTTTTGAATTTCGCGCGAAGCTACCTAATTTACTAGTGCAAGACTAGAGGGAAGACAGCTAGTTATCAACACCCACCGCCAACTTTTGGACTACTCTTTTACCAACGAATAGTAAGATTGATTGTCAAATTATAACACCCCCACACCTGAAAAGACGAGCGTGTTTGGTAGGACGGGGAGTCGAACCCGCGACTTGCAGATTGCGAGTCCAGCGCCCTAACCACTTAGCCATGCTAGGCATTAAAGATTTGTGATAAATTCTTCATGGAAAAACAAGTAGTTCTTTCAAAGTAATTCTCTAAGTAAAAACATTTGATGTACCCATATATTATTAACGGCGGTTTTGTCAATTAGCTTATCCCAACTATAATTTGTAGCACTCAATTCCAATTACTCGCCTTCTTACTTATCATTCCAATATGAATATTAAGTAATTGTTACTTGTTTCCACACTCAGTTTTCCAAAAGCATATTTAAGCAACAAATCAGAGAGACCCGTGTAATTATAATTTCTAAATTCTGTAGTAATTGTACGTTTTCACATCTGTACAGTAAAAGCGTCATAACTAATCATACAGGAGCATCATTTGGTAAGTCATTTTGTTTGTTACACTTAAATTGGATTTCGAATTCATGTGTACTTTATTTTTTGCAACAATATAATGTTTTTAAACTAAACAGTATAAACTGATTCATTTTAAACAACAAATAGCTTTATTCCATCCTAACTTTCATCTCCAATCACGTAATAATTTGAGAAATAATTTTTTTTTGTAAGAGATGTTGAAAGTATATAATATTGTTTCATCTCAAAACAAACAAAAAGTAATTTTTGTGCCAGGAATCAATGACCTTATAAAGGTACTGACACATGTTGTTATCGTAATGTATTTTAGTAACAAGTATTATTAATATCCAACGTCAAGGGAACAAACTTTTTACGAAATTGTTTTCCCTCTTTACGTAACTTATAAAATTGGAATGTTTATTGAGAGTTGGAAATGAAAAGAAAAAAACCTTCTTCAGTAATTTCACACCATATACGAATACTTGAAATGATTCACTGCTTAGGAATTTTAAGTTTCTACATTTTATAAGATATTCATTTAAATATTTCATTTAGTTGCAACTATTAATCATGGCCAATTCTTTCAACCTATTTTATACATCTGTTTATCGTGTAAAATACTTAGGAATCAAGAAATATCAAAATCACCTTTGTTCTTCTATTTTCTAATAAAGGAAGCAAACTATTGGACACTTAAAAAACTAAATAATAAACCTATTTTAAAAAATTGGAAATAACTAGCTAAAGTTATATTATTTGTCAGTGATACTCTCCCTGAGATTTGTGTTTTTTTACGACAGTAATTTTTACAGAATCACATATCTGAACATATGAATTAAGAGGAAATTTTTCATCATCTCAGATATTTGTTTATTTTCAATATTTTATTACTCAACTAAAACAATATGTAGAGCATGCGTTTTCTTGATATTAGTTCAGCTGTGAATATATATAAATATGACAAAGACTAAACACGAATAATACTCACAACTGTTCCTGTAATATTATTAATAATGACAGTTTTTAACTAAAAACACGTAATATGTACAGTTATCTGTAATATTTGGATAAAACGGAAGTATATTACGACGATTTACATATAAACATAGCTATACATAAATTACCATAAACTTAACACGTAATCTTGTTTAATCCTCTAAGATTTTCTTATTTAAGATAAGTATGTCTGACAGTGTACAACGTGTAGTATTTATTCATAATGTGTAGGAGCAAGATAAGGCAGTTTACTTGATAATCCTTTCAAGGTATGACATTAATTTCTGTCGGTTTGGACTAATATCTGGTAGAAGCAAAATCTGAAGTTATGAAAATTAGAATTACTTAGTAAGTAATTACATTTATTTCTCAGGTACATAGCTCCCATTTCTTTTTTTTTGTTTTAAATCAATCTGAAAAAAAACAAAAAAAAACAACAGAAAGCAGCACAAGAGAGGGAAGTCCAGCACTTAACAGTATTATTAAGATACTTCATATAACAGGTACTTGCATTTCTTGACAAATCTGAGTAACAACTTCCAAACAAATATGGTATGAATGAAAATATTTCATGCCTGTTTCACGATTGACACAATATTATCGTGAATCAAAAAAAAACAAATTTTATCCAAATATAAGTTTTTATAATTAATAGTTTGAAATAACTTATCCAAGAGTTAATAAAACAAGATTTAGCATCTTTAAGAACCAAGATTTCCATAAATCATATATTTTCTTAAATAGAAATATACCATAATCGATAAAACAGAACACGTATCTAATTTAATCCTAATTTTTCCAAAAGGAAAATATATCTGTTCTATGGTCAAAGGAACCAGGCAATCAAACAGGTATGCAACCATGTACTCTAGTGATAAGTGAGTGATATAGCAAGGATATCATGAACGTTAAAGAAACGTATAAAATGCAAAATGGTAATCTATCTCAGTCATTTTCGAGTTATCCAGGCTTATGATATCTAACGTGTTAGAGTTGCAAGTCTGTTTAAGCATATACAATAATCGTCATTGCTCACAAAATACCAAGTAAAAATATTTTAAATTCGTAGGTAAATACAGCTGACAGGAGTTAGTGACCACATGGCCGACACTTAGGCGTTGATCTACTTAGTTTCCTATATTTAAAATGGAAGTATTTATCATTATCTATTTTAGGCACAAGTAATTACTGACAAGACATTTTCGGTCGTATTTAACTTATATCTAAGAGTACTCGTATCAGTCTTAATGTTCCACATATCTCAATTTAAACGACAATGACTAAAATACGAATCAAATTTAATCTAAAATAGTCAATAAAGGAGGGAAGAATTAAAGGTGTGAGGGTGAAAAGATATAACAAATAATTGTTCCATCACAATGAATAGAGTTGTTTTATCACATTTAACATAAGAAAGTACACCTGTATGTGCTGTTTCTCATCTATTCATCTCATGCGAAGAAAAAAGTTTTTCGTATTATATTTTTTTTTCTGTAACCTCTGTACACAACTCAACAACATAAACCAAAGCAGCTCTCAAAAGTATCTCGATTTTATTACTCATCAGAATCTCTAACAGACTACCCTAAAATTGAAATTCTTTCAGGTAGAATTAGAGTAAATTAATCTATGAGACCTTAGGCATGGCCAAATACATCAATCTAAATGGTTTGACCTTCTGAGTTCAAAACTGTAATTAGATCTCAAAGATGTAAGAAAATCAAAAACAAAATCAGAGCCGTTCAACGAGCCACTATGCAGCGACTAAAAACCACATTAAATGGAACAAACTGTCACAAATCTTGATATTAGAGAAACTAGTTTCGATACATTTGTGTGTTCTATTCAAACTCAAGTTGTCTTCTGGTAGGCAAACTGTTCAACAACGCCTATGTGATTTCGGAACCTCAAACTCTTTTACAGACACTAAAGAAAAGGAAGTTGTTCGAGGTTGTTGAAATTATGAAGACTTTGATTAAGTGGCTTTCGACGATTCTTCTTTTAATGAAGTAATTATTTTTCTATAAAATTATTGTTGATTTTTAGTTTCATGGTCAGAATCTCTCATATAGAGTAAAATGGCATTGCTTGTATTTCTATATCTAATACCTTTTTTATGCTTATAAACTCTTACGTTAACACTTTTTCCTGTTTCATCTACATAATATTTCACATAGCATTGGCATGATATAATATAAACACCTTGTTTTTTATCTTCATGTGTTGTACTACTTGAAGTTATGATATTTTCCTGGAGTTCGGATATATCTCAACGTAAAATGACTGGTATTGCAAAATTTTATTTTTACTTCCATTAGTTAGTTGAATATGCTAACTTCACATTTATGATACGTTATGGTGTGAGTTATAAATGTATTGACCCGTTAATCTGATAATTCATGAATAAAAAAAGTTAAACATCCCCCACTTTTATAATAATAGTATATTAAAAGCATTTGATTGTAATTATGCACAAAGCTACACAAGGGCTATCTGTGCTCTGCCCACCACAGGTAATTCCGCAGACATGCCGCTGTGCCAGTGGGGGGACTATTAAAAGCAATAAATAAATATAAATAAAAATCAATGACATTAAATTTACTAAATGTTATAACTAATATCGTTTTTGAAAGTTATAATATATCATACCTTACTTAGAGGACATAGGAACACTAACTGTTGGCTTGAACGATTGTTGTAGAAGTAAATTTGTTTGAAAAACCTAACCTTCTTATAACATGCATATTTATTCTACAATTCTCCTTAGCACGTCTTTTGTCCTCCAGTGGCACAGCGGCATGTCGACGTACTTACAACGCTAGAAATCGGGTTTCGATACTCGAGGTGAACAGAGCACAGAAAGCCCTTTGTTTGGCATTGTGTTTAACTACAAACAGCAACAGCACGTCCTTTGACCGAGGAAAACTCATTAAGCCACCCCTATGAGCTACTTGTTTTTGTTTAAGATGTATATTTATAGCAAAATCTAACGTTTATGAAAATTCAAAGCTATAAATAAATAAAAAAATACATAATACTGTACTGTGAAAGGTAATACAAAGAAAACAACATGCTAAACATAATATGTGATACATTTGAAGCTTTGCCACTATATGCTTTAATTATCTCCAGTAACAAGTACCTAGAGTTAGCTACGGGAAGTAATAAATAATGTGAAATCTGAAAAGGAAACACGATAAATCTCTAGAAACCAGAAAGTTCTATAAAAATAATACTACTGAAAAATGAAAGCTGCAACAGTCATTAATATGGGAAAGAAAGTAATAATCAAAAGCTAATGACGCAAGTTATACTATACACGAAACGTTTATATACATATCATTAATAATAATAACCAGAGGTAAAAACCAGTGGTGTTCAACACTAAAGTTAAGACTGTTCACTAATGCTATGAACAATATTTCAAGGATTATTATAAGTATATTCATTCACAAACAGCCTCTTAAGTTTCCTCGTTATAGATCCACAGAAAGAACATACAATGTATGAAAATAATAGAGAGCCAAAACTTGATAAAATTCTTGTTATTTTCAACAGCTAGTCTGCAATAACTTATATGTTTTGTTCTCTTCCTTTTATTACCAGCTTCTGCATTTTCTATTCCTAGTGTTTAATAAATGACGGGAAAATTCATGGAACCTTTTCCTTGTATCGTCTCTTAATGTTACACCAATAATGAAATCTTTCTTTTTTTAATTCCACTTATATACCGCAGATACCGCAAGACATATACCGCAGATACATGGTTGTTAATTTCCTTAATAAAACATCCCTTGGTAACGTAGAAAAATGCAATAAACTGAATTTAAAGAAATAAAATCTAATGTGTAGTGTAATGTTTCTCGATCATTTTAAATAATAATGTTTTATACATAACGCTTCAGTTTTGCATTACAATGATTTATTGATGTTGGATTTTATTACCAACATTTTACTATTAAAAATCTTATATCCCTTTCCATATATTTGCTAACGCAACTCCTTTTAAGTGATGATATTTACTGCAATAATTTCTGTGAAGGTTATATCAGTTTTTAAATCTATCAGTTTCTTATCAGCGTTACTTGATCTTCTTTTAGCCGCTTTTTTTATGCCACACTAGTCTCCAATAAAATAAAACCAACCCAAGTATTAGTATTCTTATATGCACAAAGAAATTGCAATTCCGTAAATTAATTGTGAGTGTGAATAATATTTCAGTATACAACACTTTAATGCCTTATAGGGTCCTTGGTACACTTGTATATTTATATAAAGTATCGGATTTCTGCATTTCCAGCAGGGATTTTATTCAGTATCAGTGTTGTTGTTAGTATCATGAATGGTTTTATTTTAGCAAATGGCAGTGCGCATACAATTAGTATTGTAATCAAATTTAAAGTTTAGGTCAATTTCCAAAAGCTAAAGCTCTTATGGTATTATAAGTGTAAACTTTTGGAGAATATCAATTATTTATGTAATGATTGAAACGAATATTGTATAACGTAAAATTAAAATTTCCGTTTTACAAGTAATTTATGCTAATTCAAGCTAAAAAAATTATAAATAGACATTACACAGAACATTGCCTAAGTGAATTGAGAATTCAATATTCAAAATAGAATAAAAGTCTGTTAAGTAACAATGCCTAATTATACACAGAGATAATGGAATATTAATGAGTTCGTCTCTCGTATTGAAATAAAAGAAATACATTTGTAAAATAAACTGTTATTTTCATGAACGCTAGTGTGTTATTTTTCTTTCTTAGAGAAACATTTCTTGAAGGTCTCTGCAACTGATTTTACACATTTCACCATATAGCAATGTTATGAAGTTACGTTTAAGGAACATTAGTTGGAGATGAGAAAGTGGCCAGCAATTGGTGAGTCTCTAAGGGATTAAGGGAGTACAATATTCTAAGTCATTCGAATTGGATATCACTGAAAAAAAGTCAGTTGACAAAAGAATGCAGGAGAAAAAGATGACATATATTTAGGAAGGAGTCACAATACATGATTCTTCTAACCTTGAGTTTAGTGAAAATACGGGAACTGGGAGTGGTTTTCGCGAGGGGTAACATGGTAACGATTTAGAACTTACTAAGATAACATTAGAAATGAAATATTTGGAAACTGAAAATAAACATTTGGAAAAAGAAGCTAAAAATAAATGCTTGAAAATAGAAGCTGTGAAGAAACTTTTAGAGCTAGAGCTAGAAGATTGAGTGAAGAATAATGTACACGGGACAATAGACAAACTAGTGTTACATCCTCTCCTGAATTACCTACACAACTGTCTTTACTATCACAAAACGCAACCAACACTTCAGCTACACCTGACTGTACTTCTACAGGAATAGATGGAACATACTGCATGGTAGAAAAGAACCAACTCCATTATATCTCTCATCATATTTTTAGTTTTCACTGAAAAAAGTTGGTCATTTTCAAAATTTCACATATTTGATTTTATACCTTCTGTACATCATAAGTTTTTAATATGTAAGTAAATACTCAACTAGTTAATAAATTCTTTTCAATAATGCAAAATTTCACTTTTCCTTTCGTACAATTGTGTGCAATCTTCAATAAATTCCAGAGGATTGCAATATATGTTCATGTATTTCATTTTTTTACACTATTAAATATGCTTGCAACAACCTAAATTCGGCTATCAAACATATAATATGTCATGTTAATAAGTAATGAATTATAGCTAAATTTGCAAAATATAATGTTTATTATTTCAGGAGCTGTAAAACAAAATTAATTTACAGCAAGTAGTAACTGACAAGAAATAAAAGTTGAGAGATAGCTATATGGTGCAAGAGATAGAGGTGGCTGTCATAAAATTATGGCACAGAAAAGAAAAGAAACAAGTAGAACACTAACCGGTCAAAAGAAGTGTTATTATTAATATTTTTTTCAGTAGATTGAGAATAACCTTTTTATAGTTTGATTATATTTATCTTTGTTTAAGCACAACAGGATAGCATTATATGATAAACTTAGATAATTGTTTCGCATATTGAAGACGTTTTGCTTTTTTTTTTAAGTTGCTCTTGGAATTATATTTTCATGCTAATTGGAAGATTTGCTTTCAGCTATATATTTATACCTGTTTTTATTCAAACAAATGCATTTGTCATTTGATTCTTGATTTCAAGTTTATTGATATTCAAACTCTTTAAAAAGACAGTAAGAGCCATCTGCAGGCAACACTTAATGCGATCTTATCCTTTTCTCATTTGTTATTGTAATATATATTTATATCTAATTTTTGTTGGTAAAACCAGATAATTAAAACCCAGTGAATGGACAATGTATCACATAATTTGCACAATCTATTAAAAGAACATTTCTTGATAAAACTTCAGTTGTCAAATTTGAAGATAATTTTAAAAATAAACAAACATATTATTTACCGAACGTAGATTTAATATATATTTATAACACACAATGTAGATGTATCAATACAAATTTAATGCTGAAATCATTGAAATGAGACAAAAGAAATGTGCTGTGAATGAAGTATGAATTAAAAATAAAGTCTATAAAAGATCTAATCAATATGTTTTAATAGCCTTTAGTTGCCCTCTTTTAAGATACGTTCATGTATGACATTCTTTAAAATCAACCAGGTGTTATTGAAATGTGTTCTGTGCTTCATGGGAAATACTGTACAATTATTGTCTTGTTTGTCAAAACATTGATACGAGATGAAAATTTTATTTTTGTCAAGTCTATAACTCAAAGTGTCCTTGAACTATAAAGGATTACGTCTGAATAATAGTTTCCAGAAAATGGTTGAAGTGTGTGACTTTTTATATTGAAAAAACTATGTTTCTCCTTTAAAGTAACGTATATATATCACTTTATCAGTATGTTTATCAAATCACTATGCTGACAAATTTGTGAAATTCTCAATTGATATATATATATATTTAAGAATAAATTGATTCTGTTATTGAGATTGTAGATAACTTTAAATATTTATCAGAAAAAACAATACAAGTTGAAAAGACACATTAAACACACAAAAATGAAACTTAACTTAATCAGATTTAATATTCTAAAATATAGGTGCCACTTCATATGGAAGCAATGCACATTGTGAAATGACAGAAAACATAAAATTAATGATTTATCGTAATACATGACTGTTTCCCTGTCTATGACCACACCCACTTATTGTCAAATAGTACATAATAAAACAGCTTTTCACTGCATTATAATTACAGCTTTAAAATCAGTAGTAATGCCACAGTTTCCTTTCTTCCTACTATAATTTGAGAGAAGGTTGTTTGTTTGTCCTCTAATTCCTCCCAGGCTTTTGGACCTGTCAAATATGGTTTAATCAACTAGTAATGATTATGGATGTGTAAAGAAGTTATTATTTTAATTTTAAAATACATAGATTTTATAGCTCCAATACTGGCTAGATACAAATTAGTCAGAAGGGTGGCCACTAGGGGAAATGATGAAATTTCTCCAGTTTCCTCTTTCATTACATAGGATATGCATACATTCCATCTACTTTCAATAATTACTGGCACACGTAGGACAAAAATAGAAACACTATTGATATTCATAACTGGTTGGCACACTTATATTAAGTGAGATGTTCTTAAGTCACATAATTAATTATTGCTTTTTTAATAAAAATATAAGATAAACTATTATTTAAATAACCAAACCAAGTGAACATTAAACATTTTATTCTCATGTATTTATAATTTTTAAATTTCCACTGGCATATTTTGGACAAAAAAAACTTCCATAAACTTCTCACTGTGCATCGCACGGGTGCGTCCGCTAGTGTATTAAATTCAAGAAATTTCATTATGGCTCTTTAATGGTTCGCTGTTATATAAGCTTCTGAATCACATATATAATAGCTGTTTTTGTTGTGTTTTCATTGTTTCGATAGAGGAACAATATTCAAACAATTCGTTACAGCAGCTGGGTCAAGACATGTTACAAAATAATTTGTATGTACCATATATATTTTTTTTGAAACATGTTTGGAAGAAATAATACTGAATAAAATTAAATAATGTGTGGATGATTCATCAAAAAATACAAATAATTGAAAAGATAACTAAATGTATAAGTAATTAATTATAAAAGATAGATATTTCATAATATATGATACAGTGTGCAGGAATTCATGTTTATCTAAACCAAGGGCTTCATTGTGGTCCAAATGGGCAAGCCTCACTTGGGCATAATTGGCGCCAAGTGATAAATCTACATGGAATCCTGTCTAGTGGACCACTTGGGACCTGTTTGGTAGCCCGCATTGGCCATTTTCGGAACCCTCTGCATATTGCAGGAAAAGTAGCAAAGAAAGTGGACAGAGATCTTTTAGATATTATGAGCAGATATGGCATATTAAGATATTTGAAGGATTAATTTCTGAGCAACAAGAAGAATTGTGTGAAATTGTAAGAGAATTAGTGAATGTATTTGAAGATAAGCCAGGGAAGACCTGGTGAGTTAAGCGTGGAATAAAAATAAAGGAACCCAAAAGGGGTGTGCCAAAGTACTCGACGAGACCTCTGAATATTAAGATAGAGAAATTGTTAAATGGAAAAATATGGAATCTTCTAGCCCTTATGCATTGCCTATAGTGTTAGTACCTTAGTCTAATACGGTAAAGTTATGTATTGATCTGAAAAGGTCAATGAAGTTACTATCGCTGATACCTACCTGTCATCTCACATGAATAATACTATAAACGAAGTTTATCTTTCGAAAGCGCTCCGGTTATAGGGTTTTTATCATTTTGTATCAAGACTTTTTGAACCTACGTGTTTTTCTGACATCATAAATGAAGTTAATAACGCACAGTATATTAGTAGCATTGATTAATTAAAAAGTTATTCCCGAGTCGAGTTATAGTAAGAGGATAAACAGAAAACTGCATTTTTTACACCTTATGGATTATTTAACAATGCTCCAACAACATTTCGAAGGTTAATGCATAACGTCTTACAGGGCTTAGGTGAGTACGCCACAGCTTATACAGATGACAATAGCATATGCATTAATAATTTGGATGAACACCTAAGAAGGAAGTACCAAGCAGGTTGAATAAAGAAAACATAACAGCAAAACCAGGTGAATGCGAACTTGGAATACACTACATAGAATATTCAGGTCACAATGTGGGTGGGTAAAGAATTAATTGTCACTGTAGAGGCAAAGGTAAAAGCTATTAGAGATTGGGAGAAACCTACGGCAAAGAAAAAAGCTACGTCTTTTATCGGGATGGTAGGGTGTTACAGGAAGTTTGTTTCCGGGTGTGTCTGGAAATAGCAGCCCCACCCAAAGCATTAATCTATACATCAGGCACAAAACTGAGAAGGCTTTTAGGAAATTAAAGGAGCGGTTGTGTATAAAAAAATGCTTAGCTATAAGGAGTTATTAGCAACCATTGGACAAAATGATGTGTCCGATGCAGCTACATGGGGTAGTGTTTAGTCAAATACGTGATGTGTCCGATACAGCTATAGAGGTAGTGCTTGATCAAATATGTGATGTGTCCAATGCAACTATAGGGGAAGTGTTTAGTCAAATAGGTGAGAATAGTATGGAACATACAAAGGTGTAGTTAAGCCGAAAATTGCTAACATGCAGGAAAGCTTTAGTCACCATTTAAAGAAAGTGCTTAGTAATCGTTTGGAGGCTTGATGAATTAAGATCCTTTTTCTTATGTGAAGCATTTGTCGTGGAAACGAATCATGACCCTATAATCTGGTTGTACAGAGAGAAGAATGAAAACAGAAAATTTCTCTTATGAAATCTCTTTGTACATGAGTTTAATTTTACAGTACGTCATAGACCAACGATACTCTCTCCCACTTGAATTATTAATCACTGTGATCATGTTCTGATTAAAAGTTTGTTTAAAGCTAAGCACAAAGCTACAAAATGGACTATCTGTGATATGTTCACCACGGGTATCGAAACCAGGTTTCTAGCGTTGTAAGGTTTCTATTTCTGTATTATTAAAATGGCTTTATTTATTTTACTTTTATTAATATTAGGTTTTCGACAAATAATTTTAACAATTTTATTTTCTCTACAATGTTGTGTATCTGTAAAATGTTAGTAGACAAATGATGGGAGTATGTCCATGTTCTGCTATTCTAGTATATAAATTTCTATTAGGCTCCCCTATATAGATTATTACAGTCCGTACATTCTACTTCTTTCTCAATAGTAGTCGGTTTGACTCTATTTTTTAAGATTATATTCATCTTTTTTTTTTCCTGGCAAAACAACAAATTTTCATACAACTGGAAGTTTATATATATCCTTTCTATTTATTTCCAAAGTATTTTTATCGTATTTGATAAGCCAGGTACATAAGGAATTACAAAATAAACCAAATTATCTGGATGACCTTTCTTGTTTTCTATCGACTTATGAGTTCTTAAGTATTTTTAACTACACTAATAGGATAATCATTCCTCTTCACCAATGCATTTTCTAGATAATGTACTTCCTTATCCAGATCTTCTTTTGCACTGCAGTTAGTTTTTGCAATATTACAAAGAAAAAGACTGTGAAGTTCATAAAATATCTAGACAAAGATTGTGAAGTGTAATATGATATATGTAAAGACAGTGAGTGGTAAATCATTCTAAAGAAGAGTGTAATGATACGTTGGAATTTTGGAAACTGGAATAACATTGAGATTACAAAGAAACACAGCCGAGTCTGAATACAATCAACATTATTGAATATATTCAGAAAAAGGATGGAGATGTGTTACGGAATTAGGTGTAAGAAACATTGGTTGAAGTTGAGAGAGGCGAAAAAGTGGCTAAGGAATTATAATAATACAGCATCTCTAATTCATTAGAAAATGACTGGAGAGAGCGGCCGCCTTTCTAAATTCAGCATGTGCTATGACTACGTTATAATTTGATATATGGATAACAGATAGAAGGTCAAAAAGAAAGGGAACTGTTCGGCGTTGGTTTGAGAAATAAATATAAATATAGGAGTTCAATGAAAAATGATGATGATATAGTAATATTGTAAGAGAGCGAATAGACCGAGAGAGGCAAAGAAAGAAAGTAATATTTGTAAATTATGTGTTATTGATTACCACTAATAAACAGCAATTTGTATTGTTTACATTCTTATGAGTCAATTCCTTATAAAAATGGGTACAATCTAAATAAATCTGATGAACATAAGAAGGAAAAGTGAAGTGCAAGAATAGCACAACCGTAAATAGCAAGACGCCCTTAAAGTTTATTGTTTACAACTAAGCAATTGGCACAAGATCTGTATGTCATAAGAAAAGCACTGGGCGACTCAGCGAGAGTGAAGACACTGTAATCTCAGTAAAAGAATCATTAGTGTTACATACCTGAACTTTCTGGTGAATTTTTTGTGCGCGTAGATGGAAGTTGATGATGTGTTTCTTTCAGCAAGAATGCACAACCTCACACATATACAAAGTTTGCATATTTTGCTCATGAGGTACTGAATAACGTTATATTGAAATCCTTAACTGATCTTGCTGCACCTTTTTGCCAAGCTCTCCAAGCTTAACGCCACTAGACGTTCACGCAACAAGTCCACCATCTGTATCCAATACATCCCGGTCTCGAGATACATTTACAGTATTGTGATTATCATGTATTTGACAGATGGCGAAGACGATTGAAGAAGTGCATGAGGAGGTACAAAATCTGGAGGTGCGTAGACTAACATCCTTTACGGCATATTTCTATCTTTTTCCTTCGTGTAAACTCTTATTACATTTTGAAATGTTCAAACTGTTTTCACAAACCTGTATGTGCTGAAATGTGCAACCTATTGTTGATATTTCCAAAAAAGAGTAAGCTGGAAGAAAAAACAGGCCCCCAGTGGCACAGCGGTATGTCTGCGGACTTACAACGCTAGAAACAGGGTTTCGATACCCGTGGTTGGCAGAGCACAGATAACCCATTGTGTGGCTTTGTGCTAAATTGCAAGCAAACAAAAAAGGTAAGACGGTAGCATGCGAATTATGTGTTAAAAAATATAATCAAATGATAAGAAAGGCAAGCTGGCACATTGGGCTAAAAAGCGCAAACACACGTATATATATGGTATTTATATAAAAATGAAAGATGCTAAAATAACGTATTACATATATACTTAAGAAGGCCATGAAATATCTAGTTTCTAAATGAGGAACGTAGATGCCATGGTAACATAAATTGCAATCAAACATCTGAAATCTTAAAAATGGTGGAAATGAATGTCAGATAACACGAAATTATATAAAATATGAAACAAAAAGGCTTATAAAATACAAAACTGTAATTATAAGTTATTAAATAATAATAAACAAATTTTTGAAAGGGATAAACTCCACATACAACTCACGCAACCAGAATCGGCAACTCTCTTACTAATAATATTAGAATAAATATTTGTATTTGTATTCCATTTTTTAGATTGTTAAACCAACATTTTACATGCATAGAAACTCATATTAAAACTACTTTCAACATTTTAATATAATACGCATTTTTTGTTCGCCTTTTAAATTTTCGTGTGCTTCTGTTTCGTCTCATTCGAAAACAATACTTTTCGTTATTTTAGCTTATTCATACAAGTGGATTCCCCTTAACCAGGAATCGTTTTGAGAGTGATTTGTATTCATTGATTAAATTCCAATCTTTTAGTAATGAATGCTTTTACTAAAAAGGTATATTTTACTTCTTGAACTTGTAGATTTCAGTGTATTTGTGCTGTTGCATTGTTATGAAGGTCTACTCTAACACAGCGTTACGTATAACCGTGTAAGTTATGGAGCATCTAAATCATTTTGTTATTTAAAATTCAACTATCCAGCGTATTAAACATTGTTGTGTTTCTTATATGTTCCTCGGGGAGACAGTGGTAAGTCTGAGGGCTTATAATGTTAAGATCCAGCGTTCGATTCCACGCGGTGGATATAGCAGATAGTCGAATATGGCTTTGCTCTAACATAACCAACCCTTCCTTACATTCTTGATAAAACTTGCCGGAAAAAAGTAAACCTACTAAATTACAACAAAATGTTTTGTATATTAAAGCTCCATTAAATCCATCCAGCCCCTATCCATGAGAATAATTATTCCATAATTTTTGATAATGTATGTATATTTTACAAAATTTTGCAGGCTTTTCTACACAAAATATCAGGTTTTTAAATTAAGTAATAAGATGTTTTAATTAAAAATTTTCTCGCAACATTTTTTCTTTCATAATGTTGACTATCCAACATGCAAAGTAATTTTAATTTTAAGACTAAAAATATTTTCGTGCATTAGAACATTTTCAAATTTCACATGCAAAATTCTTATAACCTCCAGATAATTATCAATTCTTTTAGAAAAAACTATATATTTTATCTGTTATTTTCGCTACTGTATCTCTGTAGGGGTTGGTTCGATTTGACCGACTTCGTAACCTCAATGAAAAATTAAGAAATAAATACAAGTTATGTTTTTTCGTTTTAGAATGACTACAGCTTATAACACGAAAACACAAGTGTTTAGTCTAAATAGCTTAAATCTCATAACGTTATACACTTAAATATATTTAGTAGTTTTATTGTATTGACCTTTTAGCCGTGCCTGGCTAACAATATTGAAGTTGCAATGACGCGGCGCATGTTTACTGATGTTACCGTATCCAAGACTATAAAGCTGGCCTTTACAAAATGACTTGTCTTGGCTGTGTTTTAGTGGACTAGTATTTTGTAAAATACAGTCATATTTCAGTTTTAACCAATTATGTATGTATATACATTATTACTATTTAAAATAAGTTCTTGAACCTCAGTTATGTTTCTTAAAACATAGAACAGTAAATAAAGAACTATAGAAAATAATTACATCCTCTAGTTACGAATTTTAAACTCGTTTGCTGCTTGCTGTAGGTTGCTAAGTCTTATAAAATTTTGCACGTGGAGGATGTGAAACGAAATATTTTTTTAAAAAGTTTTATATATATACATTTTGAAATAACCAAAAATAATAAATAACTATATCAATACCATAGAATTCCACTATAATCTATCAAACTTAGTAACTAAGCTGTATTTGGGTCTAAAAAATATTAAATTCCGAGCTCACTAAAGTTTCACCTTATCGTTTCGAATCCAAGCTTTAAAATAACGAGTTTGGCGTTGAATACTTCAATTAAGCTGAGAGAGCCACTAGGGGAACATTCTGAGCTTTCGATTGGTTATTCACACGCTTAGACAGATGTAAGTGTAGGAAGCATGTGTAAGAAGCGGGGTCTCAGTGCTTGTCTGTTCAGTACATGTCGCGATATCTCAGCAAATAGAAAATATAGGAGGTTCTTATTTGATATTCTAACTTGTCAATATCGATAATTTGAGTTCCTAATTCGTAAGAAACCATAGACTTTGTATTTTGACATCACAAACATCTAATTTGAACCAATGCTGGATTTAACATACCACGTGACACTCACAAATCGATATTTAGTATTTCTATTTTAATATTTACTTTTAAATTAACTAATAGATCATATTAAACTTTAAATTATAATCTACAATTTGATACCAAACTTATTGATATACATCCATAAAATAGTAGTTCAATACAATTTTGAATGCGAATCTACAAACGCGATGACATGGCCGTTGACCCGTGACCATAGGAAGACCCATAGAGATAGGGTTACGTAAATAATTTTTCGTAGATAAACAACAAGGATTACTAGTTATAGTATATAACTTAAATATATTGTAAGAATAAAGACATTTTCCTTGTTTGACCGTACCAGTTCATAAAGACTCCAGTATAATTTTTTTTCTTTATAACAGTAAAAACATTAATAATAATATGAAAGATTATACCTTTGCTTGAAACTAGTTATATAAAGACATTATAGGTATCGTGCTGCCTAAATAGTATAAAACATATTTAATTCTAAGCTACTTACAAGTGTATGAGCACGATTTTTCTATAATAATTTTTCAGCACTCCTGTTTATAAATTCACTTATTTATAGGAATCTTTCCTATTTTTTTTTGTAATTTTTACAATAAACTTAGAATATGGTTCCTTACAGGGGTAAGAAGTTGTCTATTAACAAATTCATCATATTAGGTCGTCAAGAAATCAATGTCCCTTTTTTTAGCTGAAAAAACCCGAACAACTTATACATAAAAACAAAACATTTATTAAATGAAATATTCTCCATTCTTATCGATGATGCTTTTCCACCTGCCAATCAGGTTGTTAATGCCCTGGTTAAAGAAATCACTTGGGTTTAAATGCCATATCTCGAGAATATGGTGGGTGGGGGAGCACTTCCCAACCCAACTCCATAATATTGTGTTGCACAAACGTGTCACGTGTGGACGTGCATTGTCGTGGAGAAGAAGAACACCTTTCCGATTGATTTAAACGTTCCAGTTGCTGACTATAGATCTCTGTATTGACAGTTCGCTGTGAACTGAGGAGTTCGAAATGAATTATTCTTTTGATGTCCCACCAAATGCAAAGCATCACTTTCTGCGGATGGAGTCCAGGTTTTGGGGTCGGAAATAGTTTTTGTCTAGGACTGAGCCATTGTTTTTGACATTTAATATTCGTACAGAGAATCCATTTTTCATCACCGTTGACAATTCTGTCCAAAACTAGTTCACGCGCATTACTCGCCAGAAGAGACGAAGCAACGTTCACACGTTGGAAACGATGATCATCGGAGAGCTCGTGAGGCACTCAAACACCTTCTTTATAGAGTTTCCCATATTTCTTAGATGTTTACATATTGTTTCATGAGAGACACATGCAATTTCAGGGCCATTTCACGAGTGTGTTGTTTTGGGTTAGACTCAACAAGCGTCATCAGAGCATCAATATCAATTCCAACATGTCGGCTCCTTCCATCACAGTTTTTAAGGCTAAAGTCGCCTGAACGAAATTTGCTGAACCATCGTTGACACTTAGGAACGTTCAAAACATTTCCATAAACTTCTTTGATATTCTTTGTGGTTACAGAAGCGTTGTTTCCCTTCTTGTATTAAAACACCATTACATGCCGAATGTGTGTCTCGTCGTGTGCCATTACTATAAAATATTAGATTATACTAAACTTTACACATTCTATAGGCTACACTAACGTGACGTTTAGGCGGTTCGTTTAACTATTATACGTGATGTACGTTTTTTTTGGGGGAGGGGGTAATAAAGGGTTGCAAAACGCGACATTAATTTTTGACGACCTAATTCATTACTTAATGAAGCATAATGTTTACGTATACAATGTGACTAACAATTACAGCAACATACGCTGTATAAACACAGATGTTACATGAAATGGACGTTGCACATCACTTTCTATGAAAAACTTCGACATGTGTGACATAGAGAAACATAGTGATAAAATTCTTTTTAACACCTACATAATTAGGAAGTGCTCATTTCATAGTTTACTTTTTATGGAAAAATGTTTTATTTTGCTATTCTGCTTTTCCTAAAATGTTCCTTAAAAGTGGAGTTTTTACTAACCACTGGCAACAACCACTTTTTCTAAAGCATCATATATATTGTTACCTTGTTGATCATTACCGATATCTTCTCATGATTACTATTATCTAATCAAAGGATATTGTTTCATTAGTTCCGGACACAGCTGGTGGCTGGGCATGAATATCACGTGTGTTAAAATGAAGTCTTCCAGAAATGTGTCTTTTGAGTACGTTAGCGGACCTTGAAGAAAGGGAAAAAAGAAATCCAATAAGTTTAATTAACCATAGTATCATCATTTTATAACAGTTGCCTTAACAAAATGAAATAAATATGAATACTGCCTAGTTTACGTTTTTATTTTATAGAAAATTTATTTTCTTGTTTCTAGATAATATATGTTTAACAGTTTGTCTTATATAACTGAAACGTGCGACAATCTTTTATATGTCAACTCAAGACCAATTTGTTATGTAACGCTCAATATATAGACATATTTCTTACTTTTTACATTTCAAATACGCGTAGAAAATTCTTACTGTCTAAATATGTAAGAAAAAAGATAAATATATACTTGCCTGTGCCATCTTCAACTCTAACGTCTATTCTTGTTTCAAGCAAGTGTTCAAGCATTTTCTGTGGTGTTCCGGCCATTACACTGTACCTAAATTAGCAATAAAATTACAACCGGACAGAATGGTGATATATTTTAAAAATATATGTTATATCAAGCAATCGTTAAACACTGCTAATAACGTACAGTGGCCACAGAAAAGCTTCTTATGACCTTATTAGTGAACTAAGTCTACTTTCCCATAACCAGTAAAACAAGGTAAATTAGCATTGTTTTCTAATGCTTTAGTATGTCCATAAACACCTTTTAGTTCATGTGCAGCTGTCTACAGAAACAAAATGGAACTCTACAAAACACATTACTCTCCATATAAAACATATTACACCAACATGTAGAAAATGTATACTCTGTATACAAAGTACTGTTGATTATTAATTACAAAACAACACAAAAGATTTACAAGTGTATTCCTTTAAAGTCATTTAAATTAAATTAGATGATAGTTTCGTAATTAAAACATTCGGCTCACATTAAATAAGAAAACGTACAATATGACCTGTCGAGAGTTGCATTATCCAGTTATATCAGTATCCTTTATGCCAAGAGGGTCAATGGTGAGAAATTGGAATTTATACAAACCTTTGATATATTCATGAGATACAGTTACTTTTATTGAAATATTAGCTTGTTATAAAAGATGTAGAATGTTAACTGTAAACTGTAATTTTAATATACTGTTTCAATATTCAAAGTATTTTACATCATTTTGTTTAATTCAATTACAGTACATTTCTGTTCAATTTTATATTAGTAAATATTTGCGTCACTGTATTACTGAGAACATTCTGCTTACCTTGTCTGATTTAAACTAACGTTTATATTTCATATCTTTATGCTTACTTATAGTGAGAGGAGCCCCCCTCGGCACCTTTTAAATCAGTGAGAATTTTCTGAAGCTGCAACACATCTTGTCCGTGTTCTTTTAATCTCACTGTGTTTGCTTCAGCGTCCTGGAATAAAATGAGTAAAATTAAAATTTATTGTTATTCAAAATTGGAAACGTATTATTCGAATCTTCTTTGTCTTAAAATTGAATTCGATAAAGACTAAATTAATAAGATGTATAGTTTTTTCTAACTAATCCACATTAAATAGTTACGTGGACTTAGCAAAACATATTTGATACTATTGTTTTCACCATCAAAATAACATTATAACTAAATTTTATCTTATACTTTATGTTCCTTGTTTAAGTAAATGTCTTAAACATGAATACTTAAATGTAGCTTCTATCTGTTATTGTATTTCATAAAACAGCTAGATTCTATAGTGAAAAGTAAATAAAATAGTACAAATTACATAACACTAAAGACGGAGTGCGCTATCAGATAACAGTGATCATAAAAAAAACAGCGGAAACATTTCTATTTCATCTTTTTTTTATATTAATCTCAGTTTTCATTACCTTCTTCTACACATAGTCCTAAAATATTCGACTTAACCTCAGAATACAGACCTTCGTTGTTAACTACCAAAAAGAAACAGAAATAGAATATAATCAGAAACTGTATGCCACGCTAGTAGTTAATGAGCAAACTGCGTGATGTAACATACAATAATAACTGACACAACGAGAAAGTAGAAAGAAAATATACATAAATTTAGCATTTCCAACGATGTGTTATTATTACATTGCGTACACACTACAGATCTGAATGTTAATTATTGTACTATTGCATGACGCTCCTTCAGATTGTATGTCACTATTTCGTATAATAAAACTCATATCTTTCCATGTAGTTTTTCAAGAGGTATCACCAACGTCTTTGCATAACATATCGTTACACGATACATATTTAGCCACGTACGAATATAATAAATAACCGAAACTATTAGGATGTTTTCGTCAAATTGACTACAAAAGAAACTAACCTGATATGTGTCACTCAAACGAGAGTTGACCTCAACGTCTAAGCTAAACACAACACTGAAACTCTTACTTGGAGTCTTATTCATATTAATCAATTCTACAATGTTATTTATAATAGTTTATACCATGTTTAAGGTATCACATTTGATAAAGAAGCACATTAAAGCTAAACACAAGAAAATATTAGCATTTAATTTTTAGCTTGATCCCAGAACAGATTATGTTTCTCCAGCTTTGAAATTATCATCCACTCAAGCAATATGTAAAATGTTGTTAGTGGCTATAAGGAAAATATCCAGTTACCCTAAGAATCCTGTTGAAGTCATTCTTGTCTACTCGGAGAAAATGACAGTTGTCTTCTCTCGTCACTATAGTTGCTGCTCTAAATTATAGAAAATGTCAAATATCATAAGGGTTCTGACATGCTGATTCCTTAAAAAACAAACTATCAAATATTGTTGAATAGTTTTAAATCTATACAAATGACAGAAGTTTTAACATTAGCAATGTTATACACATGTATAATGACATTCTTAGGTCATTTATCTAGAGTTTGTGACTACTATATATGAAATAATCATTATAGAATACAATCAGATATTCTATTTTCTAAAGAATTAAGATCTCAGCACTTTAACTCTCATAACACTATTGTGTTTCTATTTATCATCCTAATGAAGTTTTCAATATTTATAAATTTCATAAAGTCACTTTTTTGTGCATTGGATCACAACAGACAACCTACAAGCAACTTCCAGAAATATCTATGATCCATACACCAAAGCATTCGTTAAACTTTGCAAACAAACTATATGGTCAATATATTTGATGAGAGAGTCCAAGTATGACTCAACCCCCTGAAAAAACTTCAGGTTCTCTAGGGCAACTGAAAAATAGTCTTGTATAAAGACGTTTACTTCATTAGCGAAGCGTCCTCAGTTGGTAAAAGTAAAAGCTTGTAAATTACGAAACATAAAAATATTAAGTAAGAAACAAGGCATATACAAAAGAAAAATTAGCAACATTTAAAAAACTTATACATAAGCCTAGCATTAATATATATATAAAGGGTGTCCCCTTTACTTTCTAACACCAGAATACTAGAAATAAACGACCTTATACCAAACTGTTGTTTTTATTTTATTAGACACTCAACGTTTCGCTTTACAACTTATTCAGGAGTGTTCCACTATAACACAAACCATAACTGACAGTACAAAACTTCATTCAATACCCTATATCACACGTGACTTCTGTTGAAACAATTTAAAAGCCAATGTATATTCTATCCACATTGAATACGCCAGCTCAGCCTAGATAAACGTTGCAAACTCTATCCTCTCAAAATTACAATCGATTCAAAATTCTTTACTTTTGCAGCATACAGAGTACTCAGAAAAATATTCAAATAATTATGTGAAGCTTCTAATGTTTCCGAAACTTTTGTAATTCTCACTATGATATTTAAAAAAAAAGCCAAATAAAAACGCTCTCTTAACTGATCTATTAATAGATAACTATATCATACATGATGGAAATAGGGCCAAGCACCAGTCCTCGTTCCCACTAAACATCTGCTCAAATTTTCTTTAAAGGTTACCTAATATTAGTCAACAAAAGCTCAAATATTTATATACATTAGAGTCAAACTATTTGTGATGAACGTTGTCAGGGTTTTAAATGTGAGTGGGATGAGGATTCTTCTACAGTAAGTGTCTGTGACTTGTTGGCGATAAATTCGAACGATAAACGGACAGCACACAATCCACTTGTTTTAAAATAATATATTCAAAACAAGTCAAACTATGTATACAAATTCCTTACAAATTTAAAGTTTGAGATAGAACTGTGATAACTATGAGTTTATAAGTATATTTATGTATATTTAAGTATATTTATCCATGGATACGTTGAAAAGAACCAAATTATTAATTAGTCATGTCTGTGAGCTTTAATAGCGTAGCTTTTATTTTCAACCATTGGCTGCATTAGTGGTATTACTTATAGGGAAGCATACACCCAACACCATGGAGGAAGTAAGAGGTAAACATATGCATCTCACCATCTCAGGTCACCCAACATCTTGATTAAAGTCAAGGCACAGAATGGATTTTTTTTCCAATTGAGGAATCTTTGATAAAAAGTAAAATGTCTTGGTATAGGACTCTTTCACAGTTGTCCGAGAAAAGCTGAAGTTTTCATAAAACCATATGTTCAGCTATTATTGGTTCTAATCATAATATTCTGTTTCTGAAGATGATCTTTCACTTCTTTATATTATTTTGTTCATCCCATTCCCAGTACAATATTTCATGCAGAGTAACAACGAGCAGTGCAAATATACATATAGATCAGACTTGTTATATGCATTACTGCGCTATGTTGTAATAGTTGTAATCGGAAGTTGTTGTTTTGTTTTTGAAAAAACAACAACAACAAGTATTAAATCATATCATATGAAACAGTATACAATATTATTAATAATCAAATTTAGATAATCATAATTTTTGCACTGATACATGCTTCTTTCAGAAACCAAGAGTTGTCACTTTGTCAACTGACATAATACTTTTATGGCCAATTCAGAAGGCTAACATACAGATAATTCATTTGGTTGTTATTTCAATTGTCCAACAATGTGTCACAGTGTCCTAAGAATATCTGTAGAATGTTTTATAACTGAACTTTTTTGTTTAATTTTCACCTTTATTGCCCAATAAACTATCCGAGTCCTAACAATATATATCATAAGTTGATTATATTTATATGTTGATTACTTTGAACATCTACCATCTCCTTAAAAATAATTACCTTTTTTATAAGGATACCAGTAACAATAAAGTTATAATCTACTAACTGTGGTTTGCTTACTGCCATCATAACCATAATTCTTAACGTAACTATAATAGTCATACAGCTATATATTACCTCTGAGTTAATGTATATATAAAGCACAAAAAATCTGTGTCTGAATGTTTGTCTGTCTGTCCATTATCTAACTACTCCTAGGTTGCTGGGCCAATCTCAAGCAAACTGTATGGAATAATAATTTGGAATAAGATGCATGTTAATGGAGATTCATAACCTCTCAACCTCTATTATTGCTGTTATTGAGTATTTATTATCTTTGATGTAAGTTAATGTTAACTACATTCATAGATGGCGCCAGGCTCTTATACACGCAAAAAAAAAAATATTTCAATTTTCTATGTACACTGTGTGGGAGGAGGGCACACAAACACCTTATACCTCTCAGAAAGTGCGCTAGCACTCTCTACGGAAGAATGCAATGAAAAAATGGCTGGTGCTATTGCAATAATACATAAACTCAGCTGAAGTTTCTACTCTAATAGCCACCATAAAGTTGACATGATGAGCCGTATCTTGAGTTATACCTACTTTCTACTTTGACCCGTTACCTTTCAACTTCGGCCCGTAAAACACTTCTGGGGTCAATGACTGCCAATTAATTTACAGGTGAAACATTGTGGAAGGGCATTAAGAGCTGGGTGTTAAAAGCAGGTAACAGAAAGCACCCAAACCGCCACTACATTTACTGCTGCCTCTTCATACGAAGTCACCCTGACCAATCGCACAGTGTATACCATGTTTTAACTATATACATATTGAGTTATTAAAGCTTATACAAAACTTTTAATAAAATAATAATGAGTACTGTAATAATAGGTTATGTTATAACTAAATAATATGAAAGTTATGTTTTTGTGTTATTTATCATAGCATTCGCTCACACAAGTTCATAACCCGGACAAAGGACCAGTATATCAGCTTGTAATCAATAAGTTATCATCCAACCTACTAACAAAGTCCTTACACTGTGTGTCACATCAAAGATTAACGAGTTGATTATTTCCGAGCATTCTCAATCCTCAACTATATAAACCAAACCGATTATCTTTGGGTTAATAATAACATTAATTTATACTTCAACAAGCATTCTTATGAAAATCTAACACACCAGAGTTCTTATTTGAGGTTTATAAGCGTGCCTGTTTCAACCTTTACCATATTCTAACCACATGCATCAGAAGTACTGTTACCAAACTACTAACAGTTTAACTGGTTGAGCCAACAACCTACCTACTTTCTAAGTTCTTACCACAAACATCAGAAAAAATTATTAACAGCTCATTCACCAAGTCCTGAAGTATACCCTTTATGACTAATAACTGCTATTTCCACCATTAGCTACTGCTTTAGCCATTGCCCAGTCACAAGTCAGAAATATTATTCCTGTGTGAATAGAACCAGATTTTGTTTTGAGAATAAACAGAATTATAATGATAGAAAATCACAGTACCTTGGAGCATCATTTACTAAGGCCAGTTTTCCAAAGTCGTCACCTTCATGTAAAGTACAAACGACTCCCTTGAAATATAAAGATATATATATGTATGTATGGAAATGCTATCTCATCAAATAATTGAAACTGGTGTTTTAATACCAATGCTCATAATGTTATATGAAATATTAAATTAAATTTCTTGAAATACATATTGGAATGAGTATCAACAATAGTTGCTAATAAGGAATTAAATAACACAATCAAGTCTACGTTTTTAGGCTTATCTGAATCTGTTTAAGTGAAATATAATTGAGAATTTAACCGCATTAAATAGTTCTTGTAAGAAAAACTGATACAAGTTATGGAAAATATATAAATAAATATTCATTTGCCTATAACGATACAAAAAATTAGCAATGCATTCAAGTAATTAGTTGGAACATTCATTTAGAATTAATATGCTATTACAGTGAATTTATTCGCTGCTATTGAATATACGCATAGTTTTTACCTCATAAGTGCCCCCCAGTGGCACAGTGGTATGTCTGCGGACTTACAACACTAGAATCCAGGTTTCGATACCCATGGTGGGCAGAGCACAGATAGCCCATTGTGTAGCTTTGTGCTTAATTACAAACAAACAAACGAACCTCATAAGTAATTATACAATTTACCCCACTAATTACGGGTTTGTTTTTACACGGTTCATTATCGCCGGAGATCTCATATTGCATCCTATTGAGTAATTTTATGTCTTTGTCAGTTACATTTGTCTGTCTTCTATAAAAAGCACAACATAAACCTTAACTGTGACCAGAAAGGTTACTTCCAGTGTCCCCCGATATCATTGTGGTAAGTTTACGGGTTTACAAAACTAAAATTCAGGGTTCGATTCTCCACAGTAAACAGAATGCAGATATCCCCTGTGTGGTTTTGCGCTGTGAAAATATCATTATTAAATATTATTTTAGAAGCATGAAACCCAAACATTGTCATATTTTCTAAATTACTTAATGTGATAGCTTCTGAATTGGTAATAAAATAATTCTGGTCTACTTACGTTGATTGGTATAACTGAAGTGTTTTACCAAACAGTTGTTTGTTCTTTCCAACAATGAAGTGAGACCTGAGGTGTGAGGCATTAAACTGACTAATTCTTAATTAGCTAAAGTGTGTCCTCCAGCTTTGTCAAAATACATGTTTCAAAGAAATTAAATGGGAAAAATATAAATATTATATACTAAATCGGTAGCCAAAGAGTCTACTTTTATAAGAAACAAGAATTAATGCCATATAATTTTAATGTCTACGAATTTGAAGCAACTTTATCAAATTAACCTACTGAGAAAATACAGTTTGTAGACTATTTCGAAGGATTATCACATCACCCTTTTTTATTTCCAACAGCCCCGCCATGAGATTTCAGCAGTGCAGTTGGTCAATACAAATTTTCTGTCATCCCATGATCGCTGTTATCCTCTAACAGCCACCTTCTTGTACGCAATGACAAGAAATAATTTGTCACGTGATCGAGAAGTATCATCCCCCAATACTGGTAGACGAATCTGAGGATCAACAATTGTCCATCAACATAAACAGTGTAGAAAAAAAATTAAAGCAGCAATAGATTAAAAATCCTGTTTATGTAGCATATCAAATATGCACGTGAAGATGTAATCAACGTAATTCTGAAATTCTCAATAGTCATTTTTCTTTTTCAAGTTTCCTTTCGCACTTGATTATGTGCAGGTGATACAATGATTCGAAGTTCTATAGAGTTCTAAAGTAATTATCAGTTGCAGTCTCTTTCACGGCTTCACCTACCATTGATAAAAAAAGTTTTAATAAGCCTCTGTTGACCTTCCTCATTCTGGAGAGCACTTTGGTGAACCTTATTTCTTTGCTTCATACTTAACTTTTACAACAATTATTGCACAACGGGCGCTGAAGCTTGCAAATAAATATTATATAACACTCCTGAAAGAACGTTGTGCAATAGTAACCTTTCCCCCCTCTAATAACGTACTTGCACAAGGGCAAAGCAATTTACTTATTAAGGTTTGTTTGTTTGTAGTTAAGCACAAAGCTTCACAAAGGGCTATCTGTGCTCTGCCCACCACGGGTATCGAAACCCGGTTTCTAGCGTTGTAAGTCCGCAGACATACCGCTGTGCCACTGGGGGAGGGGCAACTTATTAAGGGTGTCTGTTTATTTCTTCCCCTCCTGCTATACTTTGAAGAATTTAGAAATAACATTACTAATCATACTTTTAAACAAATATTTTTTCTGATATTTTTATCATCTATATGGGCCAACTGAGGTAAAATAATTAATAGTTTAATTAAGACTTGCTATGATCATACGTGAGTACTCTTGTGCCTGTACCATATGATATAAATGTAAACAAGTGGGAATCCTCAATAGCCGCGAGACTTTAAATTATTTTAGACAGGATTAGGGTAAATTAATCTATGAGGCTTTTTATTTTCCTTTTTATTAGCTCTATTTTGGGGGCATGGGGCGCGCGGACATCCGATTCCATTTTATTACTCGTCAAGATCTATACCAGACTTCGCTCAAATTGAAATTCTTTTAGGCAAGATTAGGGTAAATTAATCTATATGTCCTTGGGTATGG
>NW_013665615.1:1941618-1947474 GCF_000517525.1 Limulus polyphemus
AAAACTGGCCATTAAGGCTTTCGAATTTAGTTGTTCTAGTGTATATTTAAAATTGAAGGCATATACACTTTGTAGTAAGTACTACGTTGTAGTTTGGTGTCAAGGTCACTAGATGTAAAATACAAAAGTAACAATAAAGCTGTATAAGAAAACAAAGGAATAAAAATGGACAACTTCCATAATCATTCTTAAAAGTTAAAATCTTAATTCCGCCCTTTATATTTCAGGAAATTATCGATTCCCCATTCAAAATTATGCAAAGTACCGCCTTCACTACCGCCGACTGTAGACCATTCCATCAGTTAATTACCCCATTAGAAAAATCAAACTGTCCTTTCCCATGTCTTAAACTTGTGTCCTCTCGTCCTATTGGCTGTACAGCATAAAGAAATCAGAGGCCTTCATCGTTTAGATCTCCTAGATAAACTTTTAAATTTCAACAAGATAACTTCTTACCTTTCTACTCTCACGAAAAGATAACTTTAGAAATATTTTCCATCCTCAGAATCATTCTACCAGCCTTCCTCTGAGCCCTTTCTAACAAGCCAATACATTCTTTTTTAGATAAGGAAACTAAACCCATCCATAGTATTGTAAATGAGGCAAACTAATAATTTTTGTAAACAATAATTACCTCTTTTGACTTGTAATAAATAAAATGCACCATAAAATTCCATTAGATTTGCTATTAGCAACTTAGTGACTTATCCTCCACTATACCAAGATGTTTTTCTACGGTCACACTATTTAATAGGTTCACATCTACATTAAACGTGTGATTTAAATAATAACCTAACATTATCTTGCACACTATAATTAAAGGCCATTTCTGTTAAATGTTTGTTCAACTAACCAATTGATTCAATTCATTATGTAGTATCTCAACATTCTAATTACCGTTAGAAATACCCAAGAGCCATCTACAACTTTACTAATTTACTCATGATGCCACTATCAATAACATTAATATAAATAAGAAAAAGCAAAGGCCCAAGTATTACTCTACTAGTAACAAGGCTCCTTTTTAACTGGCCTCCATTAAATAAAACATTTAGCTTTTCCTAATTCTACAATTCAATTTACTACTATTTCCCCAAACCCTACTATGTTTTGTGTGCTACCATATCAAAAAGTTTTTTTGAAAATCCACGTACACCAAGTCCACACCCTTTCCGTAATCCAGACAACATTTAAAATTCTCGAAAAAGTAATCGGATTAGTATGGGACAATTTCACTATAGTGAATCCGTGGTTATTTTCTTTTTATTATATTATATGTTACTAGCTGATTTTACAAAGCTTTTTTTTATTAGATTTTCTGGAATTTTTCCTTCTGTAAACAATTACGTAGTCTATAATGTTCAGAGCAATACTTATCTCACTATTTAAAAATATAGATCCATTTACCAATTATTCAATCTTCCAGCATATATATGCACTGTCTATTGACTTATCAAAAAGAATAGAGAAAGAGATAGAGGCTCACACATATGATCTTTGACCTTCATTAAATCTCCAGGAACATCATTGGCTGGTTCTGTTGCATTATTTATTTTCAACTTCTAAGTTTTCCTTTTACTACCAAGAGATTAATATCAAGTTAATTCCAATATTTCCCTTAGAATGGTGAGAGCTAGAAGTATTGCTAATGTCCTCTCTTGTGAAAAACATAAGAAAATATTTAAAAGCTCAGCCACCTCATAATATTAAAGAAAAATCTTGCCATCGAAATTCTTATCTGAACATTTTATTTACCCTTAGCATACTTAAAAACAATCTTTGCTGTTAGTTTAACAGTATCAGCCAACTATTTATCATACGCTCTTTCAAATTTTCTAATGTATTCTTTAATCAAATTCCTATCTTTTTACAAGTATAAACTTTTACAATTTAAATATTTTGTCCTTGATTTACCCCTTAATGTCTTTGATAAGCCTATTAGTCTTCATCTTTCTGGATGCTCTTTTTATTTTTTAAGTACGTGGCTATTTCTCCTACTTCCACTCTTGCAACCACATCCTCATTAATGCTTAACAATAAACGTAAACTGCAAGCCCGCTGGTGGGCTCCGTCATCAATTGATATAGAAAACCATCCCGAACCACTTCAAGAAACCTTTTACCTTTCACTACGTGAATCCGTACGATCACAAGCAATATGCCTAAAATTAACGTATGCCATACGTATTGCATAAGCATCCTTCTCAATAACAATTCTGATTACATTTTCAGTTTCTCACTGGCATTATCTGTATGTTCAAGAGACTTTCAGAATTTGCCAATTAAAACTTTTCTACCCTCGAAACTCCATTTTGCAAACCATAAAGAATACCATATTTTTGGTCTTTGTTCCCCAAAAGATGTATCCCACCCCTTATATAAAGAAACACCACACATATCTATTTTACAAAGTCTATCACTCTTAAATAACTAGATTCACAGAACACAATAAAAACTGTCCCATGTTTTCCACCATTTCAACTAAAAAACATAGTATATCTATTAAAAACACAGTAATTTTAAACAAAGAATCAAACATAAACAAACGAAAAATCAAGGAATCCACCTTAATTGAACAAAACAACCCGACTCTAAACCAACACCTTGAGGTGTCAAGATATCTCTTCTAAGTCGTGCAACAATATCCGGTCATGTGACCTCTTTGTTCCATACTGTATATATATCTGTGTCAGTGTAAACTACTTGTACCTGATGATGACAAAGCCTTGTCGAAACGTTGTACATTTGCTGTTATGTTAAACTTATATTAAAGTGTTTCTTCATTACCCATCCAAGCCGTCTCCAAGCATCATTAGTCTAAGTGGGTTCCTCGTCATCGAATAGGTATTAAACTAAGACAAACAGCTAATTATTTGCCGGAATTGTATTCGACCCACTTTTCTAGACAAGGATAACTGTTCTAAAGAATTTCAAATCTAAAGCACAAAGAATGCAGAAAATGATATCAAAAGGTAAACTTGAGGATCTATTGCATTCCACCTCTGTATATCTAACTAACATTGTTGTCTAGACATTTCTTCCCAATTAATACAACGTACTGATACGTAGGCTACAATGTAACCGGAAAACATTTTAAGCTTCAGTGAATACTTACTTTTCCATAGATAACGACGTCCACACTACCTCTGAGGATGATATACCATGATGTACCCTCATCACCTTGGTTAAACACTAGCAAAATTCAAACATATTTATACATTTTGTTGATTTTAGACAAACTATGTAAAATGCCAAACAAAAATAAAACTGCACTCAGTAAACACTTCTACATTTAATTACTACAGTATAGTTGGTACAAAGATCGAGAATAACATCTTTGTAACAGATAATAAATGATGCATTTGATTTTCTTCAATATCTCACGAAAAACAAACTTTAATATGTTGTTTTAATTTATTTTTAATATAGCTGTAAAATCAATATTCATGAGCATCTCTCTTACTTATATAAATGAAAAACTCGGACTAATTTCAATAGTTTATTATTTCTAGTCAAAGTTAAATGACACAGATATTGGATCAACCAGGGTACTTATACATATTAGTTTACTAAAGAATTGAAATTATTCAACTACTATAAATGTCTTTCGAAAAAAATATTGAAACAAAATTACTGCTATAACAATTTACTTGATTTTATTATATTCAATGAAAGTTCATTTTCTCATGTTGAAAGTTAAACAAACAATGACGTATTTCTTGATCAACGTGGTTATATTCTTTAGATAACCACAGCTAATGCTGTGTCACATATTGCCGAGTTTGGTGAATAAATTTAGCAATACTGGTGACGTTACTGAAATTATTCGCAAGTTTTATATTGTTAATTATTGTTTTTTTAATGTTATCAAAACATTCAATATCCCAATGCTAGCTATTCAGTTGTCAAAGCACTAGAGTGTGTTTGCCCATAACCAAAATTGACCTTGGAATGTAATATCTGTATAGCAAAAATCATGCACATTTGCAATCAATTAAGATTAATTCTATTTAAACAGTTAAGTTTTGAATCTGGACCATACCATTTTGAATCCAGTTAAACGTATTGTAAAAGAACAAAATATACATTATTCATCCTAAATAAACAACATATATATTATTGGTTTTAATTTAATTACTAAAATTTGTATTCAAGATTTTTGACCTCATAGCCCAACTTTCTATGGTAACTCATTTTTGATGTTTCCAAGATTGGAATAGTACCAGATTCTACCACTCATGTAAAAACAGAAAATCAAAAATCTGATATTACTAAATTTGTAAATGAGGTAATGTAGTATCCAATACTACCATGCTTATAAACAGGGTGATATACTATTAGGCAGCACCATACTTGTAAGCATGGCAAAAAAGTGCCTAATAAACATTGTATTACCACGCTTGTAAGCAGATCAACATAGTATCCAATGTACTATAATTTCAAGCAAGGTAACATTGTATCCAACACCATTTACAATAAGAGTAATAAAATATCAGATACCATCGTAATCACTGTAATGTAAAATTAATAAACAACAGCCAGCAATAAATGTAAATATTTGAGTCATAGCGTTGAAATTCACTGTTTAATCAAACATGTAGAGATCTTTCATTGCAGTTTCTTTATAAGTGAAGTTTAGTTGAGAACAAAACTCGGAAATAATATTGTTTTTCTCTAATACAAAAATGTATATTTTAGTTGCTGTAGTTTGTATGTAAGTATGTACAGAGTAGAATTAGCAGAACTGTAGACTTTTCTTTAAAAGACAAAATTAATTAACTCGTAAATTAACCGAAGTAAAGGCCCGAACTATTAAAAACGGTAGAGGAAGAGAGAAGATACTTTGTGTTAGGTCTAGTTCAGATATTTGTTTCAAAAATAGAAGCATTGTATGTTTGTAGAAGCCAGGCAGAGTTTGCATTATTTAATTAAGACCCGAATGAAAGCTTATACACTTGAAACATGAACATGGCATAGAAAAGTAATATAAAAAAGTGACGTATGATGAGCAGGAGCATGAATGAGAAATATTAGCAATAGGGAGATAGACACAATCCTTTCTCTACTGAGAGATTGTTTTATGTTCCATTGTCATATTCATGTAAGGAAAAACAAAATCTTTAGATGGTACGCTCTGACTGGAGAACAAAAGATTAATAATAATTGATGAAAATCAAATCATCAAGACAGTAATTAGCTCAAATACTTTACGCATGACTTATATGTAAAATATGTCACCGCCAAATTCTCTCATATGAAAAGTATTGATACTAGATAACTATGGAAAAGGTCTAAAGAGTTCAGTTTAAGTACATCACGAATTATATGACATTCCTTCAATGAGGCATATGCCTTTATATCACCGATTATGTAATATAAACTTCTTAAAGTATGGCTAAATATGTAATGAATTATACAATATCCACTTCAATAGGCACACGCACGTGTTTACATTATGGAATGCACAAAATAAATCTGGTGTGACATGTTTAACTAGCCATGTTGCAGCCCACAATAAATATCATAGATTGTAGATAAACTTACTATGTAGAAAAAATTAAAATAAGTGTAAGTAAAAATGTCTAAATTTGTCCAATCTGATTTTTGCATCTGACAGTAATATAAGTTTTAGGAAAATCAGTGAAATAAAAAAAATTGGCGACTTTTTGTGACTTTGGATATCAGAGCACTTTTTGTGTAAGTACCTACAATGAGAGTTCATTCCTGCAGTCGCTTCTGTGTGCATTGTTGGAAGACGATACAATGCTTACAGACAGTTGATACAAGTAGTGTGACGAGTGTGCGCGTGGTTACACAACTTTGTGATAGAGAAGACATGTGCGTGTATTGTGTGTGC
>NW_013665615.1:1948474-2026253 GCF_000517525.1 Limulus polyphemus
GAGCGGTGTAAGCTTCTTGTGCTTTACCAGTTAAGACACTTTGTAATAATAATGACCATTTTCCGGTGGGACATTCCATGGTTTGGTAAACCTTCTCAAAATGTTGAAAATATGTATCTGTTTCATTTTCATTGAACGGTGGTACTTTAACATATCGATTAAGCTCAAAGTTGTCATTTTGCTTTGGTCAATTAGTGTTGAGTCTAATTTTCATTTCTTTCAGCCTAATTTCTTTTTCGGCCTCAATACGAGCTCATTCGTTCTCGGCTTCAATACGAGTTTGTTCTTTCTCGGCTTCAATACGATTTTGTTCGAGCTCGATTTCTTTGAGTTTTAGCTGAATCTCTAATCTTTCTTTATCACTCATCCCCGACTGGCTAGTAGGGACACTAGAGTATTCCACTAATGCTTCCTCAGGCAACAAATTATCATCGACTATTATTTCGATCATATGATTTTTTAGTTCATTTTTTCTCATTGACCTTTTAACTTCTAGTTCTAAAACCTTGGCAATTTCGAGTAATTCATTTATGTTATATTTTTCTAGCTGTTCTAGGGAACGGTGATACACGAAAATACTGATGATCAGAAATGATCAACTCTTGTCGGCACTGATAAATATAAATTCAGTTATGATTTAAATTTTAATTTAAATCGAATTTTGTCTCTGATTCAAATCTCGGACGAGCCCCCAATGTATTATGTTACGTATTGAGGATTTGAAATAATCCTCAGCCGAGTTAAATAATATAAATTTTAATAGTTGAAATATACCCTGGATTTATTGCTTAGAAATATGCCGATATTTAATTTAATTTACGCTATTTGCCAACAAAATTGATTCACACCATTTTTGTTTTTGACACAAATACGTTTTAATATATACACAACAGTATAATTTACAATAGCAACTATTAGGATTAATTATTACACACCAAGTTTCATAAACAGAAATTTCATTACCTTACAAATAGCCTAAAATCGCCTTCCTAGTTCAAAGTCTCCTTGATATAATCGGGTTAACTTGAAGTCGATGTACGTACAATTGTCGGGAAGCTAGCTAGCTTTGTTAGGCACTGAATTGTTGGACTATCGGAGTAAGTTAATATTTTCATAAAACCACTAATGTCCGATGAGAAACCAGCTAAAGTTTGATGAGAATTCACTGACGTTCGAAATTTGTAGCTGTTCCTGGTCAAATGTCGTATATTTTCTGGTTGATAAGGGTTAGAAAAATCACGGCTTATAGCGTACACATGGTTCCTAGCATACTTAATTGTTTCTTCTTTGGCCTTGATCTTTTTCGGACAATACCGGTTACGGAAGTGGATATATTGTTGATACTGTGTTCACGAATATTCTACAACCTTGGAGAATTGGCGGGACTTTCGCCATACCTAACTAACACGGTAAGCTAGACACGCCCTCAAATAGAAACTTGTTCAAAACAAACGTTGACATTAAAATAAATATATAACAAATTCATTATACGCAACACATATCTGACACTACAGGTCATGCATATTTCTAAATTCATATTCAATCCAAACAACATTCATATTAAAAATAAATACATAATAATAAATTCGTTACAGTATATAATTATTTGTTTGATGCTGAATTCGTGCATAGCTTCTCGAGGGCTATCTACATTAGTCATTCCTAATCTTAAGATTATAGACTAGAGAAGATTAAAGAGAAGTTATCTAGTCAACATCACTTATCTCCAACTAATGGGTTACTATAATAGAAAATTGGGATTTGACCACCCATAACACACCCATGACTCATAAGTGCGGAGAGCTATTTTTGTGTGGTAACGAGGGAGTGGGGAAGCGAACCACACAACCTTAATAAAGAGTAGTAAGATGTAACAATAAGAGCTCGAAAGTCTGGCAACTTGTGTCTTTTATATTCTTACGTATATGAAGCTAGTACAGAATTTTCACAGACTGGGAGATTTGTTAATCGCGTGTAGTATTTTCGATATTTTAGTGCTGCTAAAAATATTAATATGTTGAAACATGTTATTTAGACTTAACAGTGTAATGTCTTTGTATTGGAAGATTTTTTTTTAAATAGTTGTGGAAAATTATTTTTTGGATAACACACGAATACGTTTGTTTTAATTATAGGAAATGTAGTAAAATATTTTATCCAATTTTATGATGGCAAGAAATCACTTTCGATAAACCCTTTTCTAAGAGTGAATATAAAAACATTATTATATTATCTACTAAATTGACAACATCACTTCACGTGTTCAATAAATCGGCTATGAACAATTAAATACCATATATGTCATTGTATGCAATGGGTTTTACATTGTGTCACTTATTACTTACTACTAGGAATATTCTTTGGCGTGTCATCAATTAAAGAGAACTTTGAATGCTTGACACTTTTAAACTGTTTTGTTATTATCATGAATATAGCTAAACGTTGTAATTAAAAGAATAAATTGATTTGAAAATCAACAAAGTTTCACTGAAATTCTCCAAGCAACATTGGGTTTCAACAAAGATTTGTTGAGTTAACTTGAATTATGAACTATTTTATATAATATCATCACTCTTATTTACAAGTACATGATATAGTTCAGTTAAAATATATCTCTAGATCGCATACCTTTAATTGAAATATCTTATTATGTAGATGAAACACGTAAATTAAGAAATATTGAGAAAAGTGTACCATGTCAGACATGTTTATATTTCTTTAAGTGTTATCTGAAATAATTTCATTTGGAAATCAAACAAAATACGTAACATACTTACAAACGGTTCCTGCTCTCAGATGTGTTTCAAATAATAACACACCAGCTAATTCTCTCTTTATGCTGTTTGACAAGTGTGATAAAGCTTTGATATGGAACAGTTCTTCGTAAATTATTTCTATGTCGTCTCCTGTTCGGTCTTCAGGACTACATGAAATGGAATTTAAATAGAAATTCAACATTAATATGTGTATTATATAGATTCGCTTACGGGTTTTAGATACCGGAATAGAAATAACGAGAAATATTTAGCTCAGAATAAATAAGAGAAAGTACTATCTCGGTGAAATTAGTTGTTAAAACGTTTGAGTTCTCTCTATCGAGTAGATTTTAAAAATCTTACATAACAAAATAACAGTCTATCTGTTTACATAAATTGTCTCTTTATTATGAATGCATATCTTTTCCGTTCTTTATATTGTGTTGAAAGTTGTCTGTATAATCATGTTCTCTAAGTATCATTAACAAAGAAATTTGTGAATGGAGGTTAATAAATATGTACCAAAAAGTTAGTATTACGTTCGTACATACCGAAAAACTTCAAACAATCATGATGCTTCGTACAATGACAGTAATCCTATAATAGACTATAGGCTTTTAGTTAATGTTACTGGCGAGAAATAAGTTCATATTTCGTCTAAGTTATAAGATTATACCCAATATATGTTGCTGGTCATACCATTTCCTTCTAAAGACTTACAAAACATGACAAACATGTCATACGCAAAATACTTTTTTTCATCTGTCAGCTGTGAATTTTTACCTACTAGTTTGTTTACCTCCTCTTAAAACCGGATTGATTTGGCTATTTTAGCTTGTGAAAATAGGAAAAAAATTCAAAGCTATTCTAAATACATTAAATATCTTTCACACGGAAAATTTAACCGTGTAAGAGAAAGGAGAGTGCTTAAGTATGTTCTATATTTTCGGACGGTGGTTAATTAGTATCGCATTCTACTGTAATAATAATTTTACAAAAAGAGCAGTTACAGTTAATAGGTATAACTGACATAACCAGCTGTTTTATTGGATAATATTTAGTACTACGATATACACGGCACTTTGGTATCATTTTAACTACGTTTTGAATTTAACTAATTCTATAAAGGTTTTATTAATAGTATTGAATGTGCATGGCACCTTCAACTAGCGGAGTTCATTTGTTTTTGCTCCTCAACAAAACTGTAGATATATAATTACCAAAAGAGAACCAAATATTATTTTCAACAAAGAAAAAAATTCCAAATTTATTTAGACCAGGTATAATCACAATTATATCTTAGACTTGCCTGCACCAATGAACACAATGGGATCATCCCTAGGTGATGTAAGTCGAATTAAAACTCATTCATCTTTAAATCATTTATACAAAAGATTAGACGTCGTATTTAAATGCCGTATTTACGATAAAAGATTTTACATTTAACATCATAATAAAAAGATTTTGATCATCTGAGTCAGTGGTGTTTCACTTTATCTATCATTGTTGTTACTAAAATTGAACATTTACATATTTATGCATCTTCCGTTGCGCAGATCAGGAACAAAATCTGAAATATGGTTTAATTCAGAGACCTTAAGAAATTACAAATATTACTGTTACAAAAACACATTAATTAATAAACTCAGAAATAATATATTATAAGATATTTTACTAAAGTAAATGCATTTCTGTTCTTATTACTAGCACAAAATACCCGAATTCTGTGACGGGTTTCATTGTCCTTCTCATGATTCACAGAGGTCTCAATTTACCGATCAATCTCCTTCGTTATCTCCAATTATTTCAATAGCTACCTTAAGGAAGGGAGTCCGTACCCAAAATGAACTCCCTAAGGGGGTGTAAGTAAACACAGCTTTAAAAATTGAGCCCCCAGAATTCGTAGGAGGGCCAGGAACACAAAATGCGACATCAGGTTCGAGTTCAGCGACCCTGCAAACGTACTCCTAGACCTCAATCATTCCTGGGCGATCTTCCAGATGCATTTTAGCAACTCTTGGTAGAGTATTATGACATACAGATAAGGCCACCCCGAGTCTGTCTACTAAGTTTGGTCCTGCTAGCTTCAAAACTGTGGGAGGTGCTCGTGGACAAACAAACTCACAAGCAAACAACATGGATTAATATAGGATGCTTGATTGTAACTAGACTTATTTTACATGAATGTTATAACAGTTATGGTCTCAGAGCTATAGATTTTAAAGAATTTCTATTTAACCGTTATCCTATTGTTAAGAACCAAAGTGCCGACCAAGTAATGATGAAGCTTTGCGGTAAATGACGATTTGCACATATTCCAATTGTGATGTAGCTAACACACTGCAATGTGCATCAGCAATACAGCTAATACGGTATACCAAATTGTCGGCTGCAATGGTGTATCTATCGTTTTCCATTCTTGAATGTAACTGGCTGTTTCATATAGGAATAGAAATATGAAAAATACCTTTTGTACAGCAAAAAAAGAAAGGAGCGAATTCTGTGTTTACTGCGTAGCTCTATCGTTGTTGCTGACCATTCAGAAGCTAAGGATGTCCTTAATAAATCAAATGTTCAAAAAGACCTTCAGAAGACAACGTGAGACTGAAGAGGACGCACGAATGTGTCGAAACTAGTTTCCCTAATGTCAGACTTCTGACAGTTTGTTCCGTTTACTGTGTTTTTTTCACTAATGGCTATACACGATGTGTTAATTTATTATTACATTATATGTAATATTTATATTTATAATATTATATTTATTATTATTACATTATATTATTTTGTACATATACTACAAAATTTAAACATATTTTTATGCTTATATCACAAACTAATCAGAAATCTTTTAACCTTCTCCGTTCTTTATGTATACTGAGGAAACAAGCTGACATACGGTTTGCGCACAATACTTCTTAGGATAGCTTCAGGTGACAATTGGAGTAATACTGTTAGAGATTCCTGGATTTCTTTCTCTGCTAAATGACGATCATCCTGAGAAGGTGTTGTACCAAATCCATCTTGATCTTCTCGAAACCGATAGAACAGATGTTTGTCTTTGAATTGGTATTCCTGTGAAACTAGATGATTCATTTGATATATCAAACAATAAATATAATTGTAGAGTAGTATTAACTAATGTACACTCTATTTCATAATTTAACTGACGAAAACTAGCTATGTATATAGCGCAATATTCCTTCAGAAGTTAAAATCTGATTTACAGATTTCATTACATACATATTTACATATTTTTTGTTAGTATGACCACTCTGCATAAGTTCTCATTTTATTTTGTCTATGAATTTTCTTATTACTTTTTTTAATTAACATATTGCAAGACACAAATAAAGAGCTGATTACAAGAAATATGTCAAATCCTCTTTTGGTGTAAACTTCACCAGCTGTAAAGATATAGCTGCAGAAACAAAAACAAAACAATTGTATTTTATCTTCCAACAGATATTCAAGTACTGCATCTATATATCAAACCTTATTTTACAAACCTCATCACGTATGCTAACATGTATTTTAAAACGTCTACCTCTCTGCTACACGTGGCTTCAGAACGTATTCACTACAACTTGTTATTTCTTAGAGCACCTGCCACTCACCTATTGTGTCTAAACAGGCAGTTACAGCTACGTCTTTGAAAAACTTGTTTCTCTGTTTGCTATACAATCACTAATGTGTACTTTGAAGAGGCATACACTTAAAGCGCGTACGTGAACTAACTGAGTGTATTATGATGGTGTTGCTACAAAGTACAGTTTTTTTGTGTTGTACTCTCCGAATAACATTCTCTGTGAGTGTATGTATTAGGGTAAATATGCTCAACGAATTACAGTACTATAATTTTATTAAAGATATTTTCATATAGATACTTAGTAGTGAATACCTCATTCGCTATTCAAATAATTAACCAATTATCAAAATAATGTGTAAGTATACCTTCAGCTAAAAATTCATTAAAAACATAAGATTCAAATTTAATTCTCAACGCACCTATTAATACTATATTATTTTCGAATATTGAAGAACTTTCTCTATCTCAGCCGAATATTTTAATAACTATGCAATAAACAGAAACAATGTATACAGTTAATATGTATTCATTTTAATTCAAGAATTGTTTAAAATTGTTAACTTCATATATGTTTCTGCATGTGGTTTGGTCAACAATTTTGTTTGGGTAATGCATTATTTAATTTCTGAAATTCATATTGGAGGAAAAAAAAATCTTAATTTTAGAAATAAACAGCCTTATAACGCTAAATTTAGTTACTGCGTGTAATTTAATTCGACACTCAACGTTTTACTTCACAGCTTCTTCAGAAGCTTTCCACTAAAAAACAATCCATAACCGACAGTAAAAAGCTTCAGTTGGTTTATACAAGAAATTCTAATCGGTTAGTATATAGCGTGCGTTTGATACTAAACGTAGGACAACCTATTGTTGAAAATGTATATTGTAAAACATTTGAACTGTTCTATTAAGCCTTTTTATATTTTCTATTGTTATATTCGGGACTGGTAGATTCATTTTAGAAGTTACTTGGGCATGATGAGTTAAAAATGATCTGCAGCTACGCTTCTCTCATGTTGTAGTTTGTGACGAATGTCAAGATGTTCTCCTATCCTTGTAGGAGAAGGTTCTTCCCACAATGTATGTATGATGGCAGATGTTACATGTAAGTTGATAAACAACATTGGAAGCAAGACATCCATCTTTAGATTATAAAAACGTTTTGGTAAAACAGTTGGCTTTATTGCACTGTAGAGTAGTGTACTGGGATTTTGAAAGTTGACTTCTGAGAGTTATCTTTGACCGTTCTGTAACTTTTATAAGTAGTTCAGATTTCTGGATTATGGTTCTTATTTTCTTGGAGATAGTTTCGTCATTTAGAGGTACTGGAAATTGTCTTATTTCTTGATTTCTCTGTGTTTTTTGTGTTAAAGATGGTGTGATATTAATTTGTTTTTCCTGTAGTTCTTGAAAATTTTTATATGTAAAAAGGTAGATATTTGTTGTTAAAAATATAAAGAATTTAAGTTTTGAACACTATTCCTTTTCTGTAACAAGTTTTACTACGTATAATATCAAACACATGCTGTAGAATCGCACGCTATAGAATCGTTTAGAATTTCTTATAGAAACAACTGAAGCGTTGAAGTTGTAAAGTGAAACATACTATGTCTGATTAAATAAAAAACTACACTTGAGTGTTATGAGATCGTTCATTTCTGTAATTTTGTTTTGGTGTTCCGTCGACTTTAAGAGTTAAGTAATAATACTCATTCTCGAACAACAAAAAATGAAAAGAGAGCACAGATTAGCTAGGCTCCAAATAGGACGGTTATTATTGCTCTAAAACGATGTTATAGACTCGTAGAATGAGTTGTCTTTGATGGTATTAGTTTCTTTCTTTCTTACCAAATATAAAGCTAAACAATGGTCTATATTTGATGTACCGACCGAGAGTATCGAAATACGATTTTTAGTGTTATAAAGTTTTAGGCTTACCGCTGAGAGTCTTAGCGACGGAAGCAGGAACTTTGCAAATGTTTAAGAGGTAAAAATCAATGATTTCCTGACCAAATAAAGGGTGAGTCTAAATTTTTTGTTTTCTCAAGGGAGGGTACGCAAGGACAGCCTTGAAGGACCAAATGTTCCCTTGTTGTCCAGTGTTATGTTATTCTTGCTAGTACGCATTAATTTGAGGTAGTTAAAGATATATGCCTGCTACTTTAGTATTGTAATAAATATTGATATTCTTAATAATTAAATCAGGTATTATTTATAAAATCTAAACTATTAATATGGTCATAAATGAGATAAAAACTATAAAATTCCTTTAAAATCATTATAACGAAACTGGAAGCTCATAATCAATGTAAAACATTGAAATGAAATTAGTTTGTAAGAAGGACAACGTGTTACTGATATCTAACCTCTATGAACTTTATGTTTAAATGGATTATAAGTCTCTTTCTTATTATTTTATTTCAAATCGCCTTGTAAAGTTCTAATTATTGTTTCAACCCTATTTGAACACTTATTGTTTTTGTTGCTTACAACACTATAAAAACTTTGTTGGATCGCTATGCTTTTGATTAACATGCCGCAAATTTGTTCGCTTTAAACACTGAAATTGTATGGATAGCCTTTAGTAAATTGTTCACGTTCAGTGCATTGAATCTGCGTGCGTAACCAACAATTTGAGATGGTTGATGTGCAACAAGGTGATTACAGTATATAAGTTAAAAACGTCAGTGATTTGAATATCTCCGTAAATTATTTTAAACATTTATTTTGTTTTAATGTAAGATAAATACGCAAGTTAAGTGTCACCGTTGTGATTTCATGAAACCTTCTCTGTTGTTTCAAAATAGAAAAATAGCTATCGTATAGTTTCAGTTCAATAGCTAATGTGTTTGTTTCACCATGATGTATTAATAAGTCACTTATGGTTTTTTCATGTCTGAGCATGGGAAGAAAATGTCATTTAATGAAGAAAGTAAGTAGTGGCAGACAAAATGTGGATCTCAAGTACCCTTTTCCACCAGTCTGATATTAAATTCAATATCTAGTAAGGAAAAAAGCGGGTCGTCAAGCGCTTTTGAGATTCTGATTGAATATTTATAACCCTTGATTACTGCGTGGGTTCGAGTCCGGCAGTAGACACCGAATAGATAGCACTATATGTAGTTTTGTTTGAAAAACAAATACAACAATATACACAAAGTGGAAAAGAGAAATATTAATGATTACAACTTATATAAAATACAAAAATGCATGTCAATAAAAGTAAAAAGTTTGAAAACATAAAATATAAACTGAAATATATAAAAAATTAAAGATTTAGAAAATATTAGATATGAAATATTGCATCAGCTAGCAGATGCCCGTTGAAACAATTCAACGGTAATTTTCTTAAAGATAGTGATTAATAAATATAAAACGTGCTGTCAACCTAATCTTAGATCTGATCGTATATGACATATGATTGTTTACAACCATCTTTTGTTATTTCATGTGTTATTTCAATAAGGAAATATTGCATTACGTTTTTTTTTTAAGCAAAGGAGACTTACTGCAATGTATGGTTGTAAAAATAGTTTGGGTTTCGATGCAATTGGTTAATAAGTTTTGTTTTCTCAATTTTCTCAAATGAATAATTTTCCTGTAATGTACTCTTGAAAAGAAGCATTCTGATATATAACTTTTTCCACGATTAACTTTTCAGGAGATACAGAGCATGCCTTTTCGTAATATTATGAAAAATCCAAATGAAATTTAAGCTTGCTTTGTAACGAATTTGTTGTTATGTATTTATTTTAATATGAACGTTGTTTAGATTCAATTTGTATTTAAAAATATGCGTAGCTTATAGTGTTAGATATGTATTGCGTGTAACGAATGTGTTATATATTTATCTTGATGTCAATGTTCGTTTGGATTGAGTTTATATTCAAAAACGTGCCAAGCTTACAATGTTAGATACGTATTGCGAAACTCCCACCAATTCTCCAAAGTTGTAGAAGAATCATGAATGTAAGAATCGACAATATATCCATTTCCATAACCGGTTAACTATAGCTCAGTATTGTTGTCTGAATTTTCGAGAAAAACCTTTCCCGCGCTTATAAAAACAGCCAACGCAACGCGCCAAAGAGAGAGATTATTAATAGTCCGCTATAAACAGTTTGCCATAAAACTTCGAGAGCTATAACCGTGATTTCTATAACACTCATCAATCGGAAAATGTAAGACATTTGATCATTACAAATCGTTTAACATCAGTGGATTCTCATCGGACATTAGTATCTTTATGAAAATATTACTTCAATGGACCTACAATTCAGTGTGTGCGGCAAGCGAGACAAAGCTAGCTAGCTTCTCAGCAAATCGACTTCAAGTTAACTCGCTAGATATCAAGGGGACTCCAAACTAGAAATAATATTTTTATATTGTTTGTAAGTTAGTGAGATTTTTGTTTGTGAAACTTTGTTTGTATTAACTAGTCGTAATAATTGTATTGTAAATTGTACTGTTGTATATATATTAAAACGTTTTTATGTTAAAAACGAAAACGGTGTGTATCAATCTTGTTGGCAAATATCGTAAATTAACTAAAATATCGGCGTATATTTAGATACTAAATCCAGAGTACGATTTAACTATTAAATCTAAGTTATTTAATTTGGCTTCGGACTATTTGAAATTCATAATACGTAACAGCTTTTATAAATACAATGAGTCCGCGATATTTTCTTTTATTGTAAAACGAACTTTTATGTTTGTTTGTAAACTATTAAGTGCATGTCCATTGCTGATAGCTAAATGGAAAAAATGCCGTGCTTTCATCTATTATCATTGAAATTGCATGTTAGCCATAACTCCCGGGTTCAAGTCCTTGTGTTGGAGTTCTTTTTCACTTGTATAAAGTTGGCAAAATTAGGCTTTCTGAACGGAATATTTGTCAAGGAAAACGTTAGAATAAAGTTATAATTTCTACATTTGAGCAGGCTATTTAAAACTGTTGAAATCTGATGTCCTACATTTTGTATGTGGTTGGAGATTTGTACACAACTAAAGTGATAAAACTTTAAGTTATAGCTGCCTAATGTAGAGAGTGAGAACTCGTTAGTGCATGTGAAGGCATAATTACTTTGAATAATACACAGAGAGGAAATTAGGATTTTAATGATTTATTATGGAGTCCATGTGAATAATGAGCATTTGTAAAATCAATACATCTATTTGAGATGTATATCTGCTTTGCCAATATTCCTAAATAAAAGTTTAATGCAGTGGTTCACAATTATTTTCCATACTGGTCCACTTTAGATGAGAGTGGGGTGGTAGAGGAAAAGATTATTCCCCTAATACAGTTACCTCTAAATATAGTGCTTTTCCATTTGAACAGTGTAATATGTGTTCATAGCCATAATTCATGGAGTTATGATCTAGCTTATATTTTGGGATAATTTAAAACTCGTCTCATATTTGAAATATAGCCTAACGTATAATACAGCGGATTGTAATGAATGTTTTTGTTAAATTTCTGGACGATCAAAGTAGAAACAGTCTTGATCTACATTTTTTCATTTTCACTTTTACTTTAAGGGAAGGACCTGTAACAGTAATTTGTATGTTCATGCGATTATACACCTAATTTTGAAACTGAATCTCTAATATTTCTGAACTTTGCCTCGCTGTAGCTAATTTTGTACTCTATACTACTGCGTGAGATTTTTACACAGTCTTCACAAATAAAATATTTCTTACTAGATATTAATCTATAATGATAGGGTTAACATATTTCTTGCTTTGTTTAGGTACTCTTGAACCCAGGCATCATAGAAATAAGTTTCTTACTTTTATATACATTCCAAAGGTCAGTATATATATATATATATATATATGAAGAGAAATATAATAATAATATATGTATATATATATATATAGTAATATATAGCAAGGGAAATCATTTGTGCTACTGAACTGCCAATAAATATGTATGACCGACCGACACGTCATGAAATATATATTTTCCTGTTTCAGTCTAAAGCCTAATATTGTAAACACATTGAAACTTAAGTATTAATGATACAAAGTAAACTGATATATCTTTCCATCTAAGTCATTCTTTCACGAGTCTTTATTATGATATAAAAGCATATTAATATGACTAATTCTAATTTTCGGGTTACTTAACTGAAGCTATGCAGTGTGTAATTTATTTTGAGACTCCTGAGAAAGATTCATAAAATCGATTACACTGACATTGCGTATTTATCGTAAATTAAAGCAAAATTATAAATCTATATTAAAACAAAATTGTCAACTGGTTAAAAAAAAGTACAGGAATATTTAAATCACAAAAGCAGCTGATTAAGAAGTGGCTTACCAAAACCATGTTCTAGCACATCAACTATCTTGTTGGTTAGGCTTGTATACTCCACTTACTGATTTAGTGTTGAAAGCAAAACACTTTGACTACTTAATAATCAAAGACACTAGTAACTCAGCGTTACTTGGATAAGAAATATATTATTCGCTGTTCCTATAAGACAGAAATAATATGTAGAAAGTTTCTAAAACAATTTATTATAAAATAAAAAAAGGTTTATAACGATTTTACAAATAAGAAATGTGGCAGAATGCCATATATGCTCACGTACAAGTAACTTGTTTCGCTCCATCCTCCATACATAGATAAATGAAACAAGAAATTGCGCCAAAACAATAGATGTATATCTACACTTCCTATAGAATATTACTGTAAAGTTTCAATAAAATCCAATAGATACTGTTCGGGAAATTTAGTTGGAAAGATCCATGCCATTTCTTCAGGCCCAATGATTAAGTTGGGAATAATCCAACGGAGCTCATTAGAGCGACAAACAATGTATCAAATCAGTTCAGAACATTTAAGCTAACATTCATTCAAAATTATTTAATAGAGACGGTTTTTACGGCTTCTTTGCAATTTTAGTCCATCTTTTACTGTGCTTTTGTTAGGGAGAAGAGAAATTTGTTTGTTTTTTTTGGCTTGGAAGCGACATGATATTTTTCAATAAAGTCTTCAGGTTTCGTCTTTGAGTTTTTCTGAGAAGCAAAAAGAATCGGAGAATTCACACTTAATATTGCTTTAAAATACACATTGTTTTTTACATTTTGCCAAAAAAACAATTTTTCCATCAAAATTGCAATCACATCTGCATGAAGGTTACATAATCCCCAAAACTATTAGTGGGGGAGGACACAAACCAATTCTTCACTGGGGCTCTCGGTGGCTCTGCCTTTTTTTTAGGGCGGAAGAATGAACAAAGTGAAGTCATAAAGCATCTGGGCAATCCTAGCCATGGAAATTCAAAAAGAAAAACCATAGACATAAATTTCAGCTGCCTGTTTAACATTGGTTAAAGTTTTGTTGGTTTGATCTATGACAAGTGAATAATTGCTATTTTATGCTCTCCCTATTAAGGTTTGGAAAGTAAGGTTTTAAGCAGGTGCTGCTTGAGGCCAATAGATTATTGTTTTCCTTTTGCTTCTTTTTACAGTAAGTGTTATTTACCCCAAAAGGGGCTTTGGCATGTTTCTTGATTTCAGCTCCTCATATGAAAAAATATTTTACTTAATAATTTATTTTGTAATCTTTGAGGATAAAATACATCCTAATGATCAAAATAAATTAATCTGTCAAATGTCATTGTTAAATGTTCAACTCTAATAATTGTGTTGTGTTTCAAAACATTAATTACTCAAATTTTACCTTAGGTAACAAATATTTGTTATCTCAGTAGCTAAATAATCTATGCATGCATACACCTCTGAAATAACCCGTCCCTCATGGAAAAATATCCTAATTTCTTAAAGTGTTTCAGTTGTTTATTTTTGATTATTTAAGTAATCAAAAAACATTTTACTTCTCGTGCGATGGTCTGTGATCTTTAAGGTACGCGTGGTATATCATTATTTGGGTAAAACAAAATCTTCTTGCATACTATTTGTCTAGATAATAAACAGAATTTTCAAGATACTAAGGAGAAGTTCTAAAGAATCATAGTAATAATATTTAAGTTTGACGTAAATTAAAAATATTGTCCTTCTTGGTCATTACTAAAATTTTAACACCTCTTACAACAATTACGATGTCTTACTTATCTGTTCGTTACCAAGAAGCGAACAACTCTGACAATAATTAATATTCACACGTACCTGATAATTGTTGCCAAAATCCGAAAACGTTCTGACGACAAATAAAATTTTTACATTTGATTTAATTAAACCCAGAACAGTTCTTGTAATAACTAAGAAATTTTACTTTCCTTGTCATATCATAACCAAATGCCGAGTAGTCCTGAAATCAATTAAGAGGTCTTTCTAACCTAATCATTACCAAATTGCGAATAATTCTGATGGCAACATTATTTTTACCAACCAAACATATATATATATAGTTAAAATGCAGTAAATTATTATCAGATATCTCTTAAGATAAGATAGAAGCAGAGACAAATAGATTACTCAGTCGAGGAATATTTGGACGTGAAATACAGAATGATTTTATAATTATGTTCAAGAAATTTCTCTGCAATTCTGGCTAGGAAATATATGCACTGTATCAAGTGTTTATGTGTTTAAGTATAAATGATAAATGTTCTATTAATGTCATAACTATTTCTGGATAGCATACACATGACTATTTTCGTGGGATTTTACAATAAAGTTATTTTTGGAAAGTTAAATGTTATATGACGTACCTTTAACGTTGCTACAAGGTAACTCAGCATTCTTAAAGGATTATTACATTAATGCTTAGAAGCTTATAGAGTTTTCGCTACGTAAAGTAGAACTAAAAGCTATCATAATTTAAGAATTTATAATAAAGTACTGGTAATGAGAATTACTAGTGTAAAATTTAAAGTACACTTTCTTACCACACGAAATATAAAACCGAATATTCGTACATCTTAAATAATACCATTAACAGTAGAAAAAGTAATTTAAATCAGTGTTACATTGAAAGCTATTCCAAATACTCTCGTTTAAAATAATAAATTTTCTTATGAAAATCTTATGCAAGTTACATATCTCTACATTTCGTAGTTAAAGTATGTTTAATTAGATTAAAAGTTGTTATAATATATTACTCATAAGTTAGGATGTTAATATATCGTTTTATTATGTAAAAAGTAGATATGTAACTGTTTTATGTTTATTTTATTGGTTTCAGATACTCGCAATGAAATGCTAAACCTATACAGGTACACAAGCATACAATTACATAATATATGTTTGCCATGTGCAGAAAGTATATAATTGTATAAATTTGAGTATATGAGATTTAAGAACCTCACAAAATGTACAGGAACTGAAAGACATAAACATGCCATTTAGTATAGGACATCATTTAGCGTCTTTAACAAAGAAAATAATACAATAGCCATGTTCACACAAAGAGGTTGCAGAAAACATTGTTGGAAATCTTATAACGTTTACTATGTCATTGTCCTTACCGTGTGAAATCACCCCTTCCTCTAACAACGCCTGCCACATGCCAATAGCCTGGGCTCGAGAGTGAATACGCACAGCACCTCCAATTGCCTGCTGGAGGAGCCAGTCCACCATTTCAGTGCCGACAAGACATCTACGTATAGTCTTTGTATGATACTTTCTGTCACGAATAAGATGAGATGCGTGGCTGAGAATCATTGTACGGAACACCTTTCCCACTCTTCTCAGTTGTGCAGAAGGTTCCTAGATAAATCATCAAAGAGAATTCAAAAACTATGAATAATGTTTATAATTTTCAAATAGGGTTTCGCGAAAAAGATAAAGAGTATTGTTGAGTTATATTGATGATGAGTTTTATTTTAAATTATTCCTAGTAAAAAAGCTATTTCATACCCATACACTGTTTTTTTCTCTGCAGACTTCCTCTGGATCTACATTGCATTAGGATACTTACAACGTTTCTTCGAAGTGTCTGCGCCAAGTGCTCAAACAACACAATGATAAATGTACATTTCGATAATGGAAATAATTGGTCCCATGATTATCATTGCGCAATGCTTGCAAATGAGGGGCTTTGGTGAACAATCCTTTCCCATCTCGCATATGACCCTGACCTACCACCAAGTGACTTTCAACGTTTGTTTCTTTTCCTGGGTTGTCTCTGTAGACAAAAGTTTCATACAACTGATGCTCTAAAAAAAGTTGTATGTAACTGTATTCTTCATTCGCATACTACGCCTGAATCTTGCCAAATTGCTATGATGAAGCTCATGGAGCGATAAAGGAATTTCATCATGCATGAAAAGGACAAGAGTAAAAAAATATTTTTGGTCGACCACATTCCATGCCACTGGTTTAATTTTGTTGTAATTTGAAATTGGGTAAACCACAGGAAATACATTTCCATTTCTTTCTGACAAAAGGTTATTCTCATATGTTATTTATACTCATTATAAATTAATTTTTCAATGCTATGAAAAAAAATAAGCGAGTATTTTCCCGCCATATTTTGATGAAATTTCATCCAAAACACGGCATATCTTACATTAGTCTAGTTTTATTCAGTTGAATTTTGTGTAGCTTCAGCATCCTTCCATAAATAAATAGGTTTATTCAACATTTCTTCTTCAATATTTTTGTGTAGGTACTCAACATTTAGTTATTTGAAGTAGTCGAAAACAAGATGTGGAAAAGGACGTACTCTTGCATTAATCCTCTATTTTATAGATACATTCCACAGTGGTCAGTCTACAAAGGCTTATACTTGCTTGATACTGTTTATATATCTGCACTCCTCATGAACCAGACCATTATCTGGTTGAGAGGAAGTATGGAGACTTGTAGAACTTGATATAAGCTGATGGTTTACCTTTCTTGAGAGTATAATTGTAATGATTTTTGACGTAAGTAATTTAGGGTTGTAGGGTATTGCACTATTTAATTCTGTTCTGACCTAAAAATGTGATATATGCTTGTATGTGCTAGGAAAAAATAGTTCTAAGACATCTTTCAACACCTCAAGTCATTTATTATGAGTAATACTCCTATCAATTTCCAGTGGTTGATGGAGCTTCCACTTTGAGAGCTGTGGGAGAGATGTCTCATCTATGTGGATTACATATTCGTTGTTGGTCACACAATTCAGAACACAGCTGAGAAACTTAACGTTGTTCTCAACACATAATGAATTCAGGTTTGAACTTAAACCAGAATATTTTACATTCATTTGCATAAAAGTAGCTTCTAAATCATATAATAAGTAAATATGGAATGTCCATTTATCCTACAACAATTGCAACAGTCTGGCCTGAGACAGGCCAAATGAAAAGATGCAGCTTTCAGTGTTTGGTGTCATAGTATTAACATTTTGTGGTAATTTTCTTCAAGGTAAAGCACCGTGATTTGCACTGATTAAAACTGATACGTGAAGTATGTCTTCCAACCAAAGCACTGGTTCCTTGTTAAAAGTGTTCATTCATCAATAATATTGGTACCAGTGGCAGTGAAATTGAAGTAGTATTTTCACAGGTACAAGATGGTATGGATCATTTAATTACTTAAGCAAACTGTGCACTAATATCTCACGAGCATCAAAACTGTACAATAAAAAAGGAACTGCTTGCAGTTAGCATTTGTATATATGATCACCACTTCTCATATGGTAGGAAGTTCACTATTCAAATGAACCATGAATTACTGATGTGCCTTATAAACTTCAATAATCTAAAAAGCATAACTTCATGTTGGAAACTATGCTCAATAGTACAACTTCATTATGCAAGACTGTCTTGGTCAACAACTTTGTAATGTGAACATATTGTTTCGCCAGCCAGCGAGAATACATGTATTTGTTAAGTGACCAAATCTTAAACACAATGCAGCAATCAAAGTTTGACAATTTTTCTTGTAAATGGACACAACAAATGAGTGATTAAAAATTTTTGAGTAACATAACTGAAAGAAACAGATATAACAGCAAGGTGAAGCATGATTTTCACAGGTAAGTAAAGGTAGTATTGAAACACATAACATTTGACAGGCATTCAGACAGTTACAAGTGCAGTACCATTATTAAGATGTGGAAGCTAATTTCTGACGCAGCCAGTGCTCCCTAATACTCTATAGAAGGGGATACTTTGGAATATATTTTAATGTAAGGACAGAAGGTCGCCTGGAAGTGTCATACACTGTTCCAATTGTCTGACCACAGTCTTCTAAATACATTAGGAGATTATTTAAACACTGCTCTGTTCAAAGAAACATTGAACTTATACTTCAGGGAAAATTTTGGTCACATTTTTATAAATACTTTGAGAGATGATTTCAACACCACTCTGCCCAAAGGAACATTGAGCTGCTATTTCAGAAAAACTGACAGAGTTGTATGTACCTCCTACAGGGAATCACCCTTTAGTTGTTCGTCTGTGCAAAACTGAGAAAGATAATACGTACATGCTGGCAGTTGTCAATCACTTCACTAAATTAGCTTAAGCACAGTCATTGTTGTGTTGGCTGAACAATGGATAACATAGTTTGGAGCACCTGAAGAGGTTCATGTGGCTCAAGGAATTGACTACAAAAGCAAGTTGTTAACAGAGTTTTGTCAAGGGTTTGGTGTGACAAAAATTTACACTTCACTAGATTATTCTCAGTTAGATAGTTTACTGAATGGGTAGTAAAGACTGTCAAGTGCATGCTTATTGTGTTTGTGAACTCTAAATGAGCTGACTAGGATGAGCACCTTGCATTAGTTTTGTCATGACGGTATATTTTTTTATCAACTAGCTGTTCTACAAATCTATTTATGTTGGAATGATAAGTACATCTCTCACTGGATCTTAGTACGTTCTTCCACCTAGTGCAAATATACTGTAGTGTCTACAAGTATATATAGAGTGGCCTTATTTGACAGTTGTTTAGTCAGTTGAATTTGCGTGAGAACAGATGGATCAAAAGACAATATGTAAAAAGGGATTTTATGTCAAAACGGTAGAGAAACAAAACTTCAAGCCCGATGTCAACTAGCTGTTCTACAAATCTATTTATGTTGGAATGATAAGTACATCTCTCACTGGATCTTAGTACGTTCTTCCACCTAGTGCAAATATACTGTAGTGTCTACAAGTATATATAGAGTGGCCTTATTTGACAGTTGTTTAGTCAGTTGAATTTGCGTGAGAACAGATGGATCAAAAGACAATATGTAAAAAGGGATTTTATGTCAAAACGGTAGAGACACAAAACTTCAAGCCCGATGATAGGGTATGGCTTGAATACACACTTGTATAATATAAATAGTTCGGTTCCAGCATGTCCAGTCCATGTCTTATATGTTGATAACTCAATAAGGTGAATTATGTCTAACAGTAATGTTCCATGATGCACATAAACACATTAAACAGGCAAAAACCGTCATTAATTAGTTTGTGGAGAAATAGTTGTCAGTATTCAAATATAAATGAGTGGGTTTATTAATAAGAAGAATACCTTTGTGTGATCTCGAATTAGGTGATGAGAAGCAAGATCCATGCAGTGCACATCTGCTGGAAGTTCATGACGAGTTAAATGAGGAGATAGCAATGGAAAAGCAGTTCGACGCTTTGATGATTGGCTGAGATGCTGACATTTTCATACTAATTGTTATTGCTGAGATTATCTTCTTGATTAGCTGTTAGGATGGTCAGCTATTTGAAAACTAATGACTGAAAATAAGTGATATACCTTGTTTTCATGGTGCTTCATGGTAACAGGTCCACAGGGTATTGTGTAAAAACCACTTGATTACAGCAAAGCTAGGAGATTCATATAGTTGGAGGATTTTTAAGTGAAAGGATATTGTGACCCTTACTTTCTGAGCTACAAAAGAATATTTGGAAGTGAGTTATTGGTTTATCGTTTTTATAATCACTTAATTTATCTAGTGAGTTGTAGTGGCATTTCGGTTAGCAAATCATGCAGTATTTCTTATGCTAAGAAAGATGAGGTTGTCTGCAAGTTCCTAGAACATGTACTTCTCCTACATTAGATAGTATATATGTGTGTATATTTCCTAACTGACAAAACAAAAAGTGACCTGGATAGACGATTATAGTGGGATCACCTATTTCTGTTTATTTCTTTCTATGATTACTTTTATTTTCGTAATATCATTCAAAACATAATTTCTGTGTTAGTTATGTGAACAAAACTCTGGATTTATTTTAAACGGGTAAGTTATGAAACCTACTTGGTTAGAAGTTTTGGTCAGTGCTAGTAAAGCTGTAAGGTTAATTTCAGATACTAATACGAGGGCTGGTTTGCAGTTTGGTGTCTATTTCCACAAGAGAATTTGTACTCTGCTCTTGCAGTCTGATATTTTTACACGAAACTCTTATTTTGTAAGATGATTGTATTCACTGATGGTAAGCTTGTTGCTTTATTGCTAAAGGCTGGCATAGCTAAGAGAGTCTGGGTAATGTAGCTGTAGAACAATGTCTCATGGAATCTATGTGGATTGGAAATTCACTAGTAATTGTAACTAGAATTCTAGCTATGAGATGTAGCAAGTAAATTACATCCCATAGGTTAACTTTTTTTTTATCCTAGAAAAGGTCGAGTCAGGTTTTAATTGGCTGTGAAATTTAAAATTACATTCCTCATTGAATTCTGACCTATCAGAAGTCATGTTAAGTGTAATATAACTCTTATAACTTATTTTTGAAGAAAAAGGCCAATATTTGTAATTACATCACTTCCCGATCGACGCTCCCGCCTCAGGACAAAATAGCTACATTTAATTAAAAATATTATTGCTAATGAACTTGTAGTCGTTCTTCCACACATTAAAAAAACTTCGAAGTTAAAATGTATTCAGTAAAAACGTTTTACTTATTTCATTTCTATATAAAACAATATAACAGATCTCTAATTTTGACTTTGAATTGATTTCTGTGTACTCTGAACAAATTCAATAGTGTTTACGAATTTCCAAACCTGTTTTGAACAAAATACGCTAACTTGGCCTTTTATCTTGATTACAAGTGTAGTTTTATTGATTTTTAACTAATCACCGTTTCTCAACCTCTGTTGTCTTGTTGTAATGTAATTGCCTATATCTCCTCTTCGAGAAGTCATAGGCTAGTGATCTGAGCAAGTAACCAAGCAGCTCTTTTAATATTCTTATCAATTGTATAAGCACTGTAGAGTACATAGTTAGAAGGTGATGTTGAAATCTAACTGTGATTTCCTGAGCAAGTTTGATATCATAAAATAACCTTTAATTTAAGTGAAACTTTAATTTCAAGACCAGTGATAATGTTTCTCATAATTATTTGTTATCAGTTTGATTGGCATAGCCAAATATCCTAAGTTAAAAATATTTTTAAAATATGGATACATTGTCTCTATTTTGTTAAGAAAAATGGAGTTGGCCTAGTCTGTATTATTTTAGTCTCTTTTGGCCATATTTTCAATATATAAGCAAGGTTAACACTGTGTTATCTTAGGTGAATTTATGCTTTATGTATACAGATTTTCTCTAACAAAGACAAGTTGCACTAAAACTATAGTCAATGTAGAGCAAAGGAGAAACTGAAAGTATAAAAAATACGTTATTTGATACTTATCAGTTTCCATCCTATTGAAGGACTACCTGACTGAATTTTTCACGTATACAGATGCAATCAAACTGTGAGATAATACAGTGAAAAAGGAAAATCGGAAGACTACTCAATATTGCTAACTTTGTAGAGAGCATTTTTCAGATACATTTTATGAAGACCAAATTGGAACATGGAGGCAAATTTTAAAGAAAGATGATTACTTATAATATTATAAAGCTTTCTACCATATTTGCAGAACGGTTTATAAAAGAGACCTCTGAATAGAATACACCATTATTCTGCAAAAAGGATTGGTTTGCTCTAGACTGTTTATTTCTATTTTATAAAAACGTAAGTACGTTGATGTACCAACCACACTGGTCTTTAAGCCCTTAATAGCTGCATGTACATAGGTATATTTATATAATAAGATGTTGAATGGTGGCCTTTGAACAAATTGCAGATACTTTTTAAATTACAATAAATAATTAAAACACAAGTGCCGGTAGTGCATAAATTGCAGATAATCCAGTGACAATAAATAATTGTTTATGTATTAAGGTTTTTATTTAATTATTAAACCTATTATTTTTATTATAATCATTGCCATCATCATCAAGCTATCTACTAATTTAATGTTTCCCCATTTCACTAATTATGTCTTAAAGTGGGGTTGAGTTCTTCTGGTGATGGTGGCTAGGGCGCTCAACTCGCAATCTGCAGGTCACAGGTTTGAAGTTCCGTCATCGAACATACTCGCCCTTTTAGATTTGGGTGCATTAGAAAGTGACGGATTTCCAAGAAAGTATCTCTTCCTTCAAAAGTTTGGTGTGTGCATGTGTGTGTGGGGTTGAGTAGGGGGGGGGTGATGTTATTACCGTAGCATTTAAATAAGATTTTTGTTATTGGTTTCCTATGTGCAACGCAAGTTATTAGTGTTGTAGCAACTGCTGTGGTTAAATGTTCTCCGTCAGCATTCGAATATATTCTACCATATATTTTCTTAGATTCATATTGAGCTTTTTAATGCATACAATCAGGGGGGATGAAATAACAACCCCATGTCATTAAACTTAAAATATGCTCTACGAAAACTGTTTTTTTTGTATCAGTGTTGTGTGGATCGGAAATTGTACCAACATTGTTGTAGTTGCTTCAAATTTTGTATTGATATTTCGCTCACCAGAAACAAGTTTAATGGAAATAATCCCTATTGGTGTGGCAAAATATTGTGCAATACATTTGTTTGGTTTTTTAATGATTAATAGCACAAAATTAATAAAGCACCAGAAATAACTTTTTAAATTAATTTTCTGAGAACCCTTTTTTACAAGATCTACATGAACTTAACTTTTACTGACAGCAAAGACATATTACTCACTAATCAATGAAATCACTCTTACTCTGCATTTAAGAACTTTACTTCAAGTGTCTAAAAAACGTGATCTACCTGATCTTTCTGATGCTGTTTGTATATAATGTTTCGAAATAAGTTTGAAAAAAAAGATGAATGTCAAATATATCCATAATTGTCAATTGTGTTTTTCATAGAGTTCCTTTTTAAAAGCCACTGTTTGAATCAAATATACCTATCAGCCATGAATTTGTTTGTGAAGTTGTGCACGAGTCACATATGATGCGAAAAATGTTTCATAGTTTGGTAGAAGCAAGGTTTCCGATATACGGAAAAAAAACATTCTGAAAGCAACAAATTCGAAATATTTTTCCCTGTGTCAAAAGTTGAATAAGCTAATTATATTTTAAAATGTTTAGCTCTACAATTTTTTCATTGAATATGGAGGTAAACAATTTGTATAACAAGTATTTTGACGTGATGCTTTCCTTTCTGAGTACCATTTTATTACTTGTCCGTGACTAGACGAAAGTGTCCCATTGATTTAACATTTGCATTACATACGGGGTCTATGTGCATAAAATCACAATTATGTTGTAAATGCAGTATTATTTAGAAGAATTTTTGAATGAGTGTCTTAATCTTTTCTTAAAAGCTTTCATGTTATCAAAATTTGAGCATGAATGAAAAAATTAAAGTGTTCTCTAGCATGTTATTGGTATTTATTATATAAACTAATTGTGATCACTACAAAATTGTAACGCCATTCTTATAATATCATTGTAATGAAACAATCTCACACATCGTTTGATAAACCATTCTAGAAATAAAAACAAAACTCGTAAGAGTAGCCAATATAATATCCTCTCAAAAGAGAACATTCTTAATAAACAAAAAATGTACTTAATATAAAAAAGTGCCATAAAATAAACATTTCAATACTAAAACCAATTCACTCTCAACTAAAAATAACTAAAATATAGACTTAAGTATCACGGGAAAGATACTTCGAAGTGTATATAACACTAAAGTAAATCATATATATAACACAAAATCTGAGAATATTACAAAAATATGTGTATACAATCCTCGACTGTCATACAGAGAGCAAATAATCTAAAGATTATTCAAATGTGGTATAAACTCTATATGGTCAATTAATAGTCATATCTCTCTATTGCTCTATGTCTTTCGCAGTTAGCAGAGAACAAAATGCAGGAGTAGTTTGTTGAAAGTATATAAAATTGAATAACATCAACATATAGCTAAAATAATATACGATAATGAATGAAAAACTTCGATTAGTTATCAATGTTCTCCTGATTTACATTTCTTCTATTTTAACAAATCATTTGATCCAGAATATCAGTGATGGTGCTGCCTATGAAATTAGGAAAGTTAAATGTGCCATTTCTTTTTAGACAGAATAGAGTTAGCTAACTTATAATGTTTTTATCGTCTTTTGAAATAACTTCAAAGACTAATATCAATGTAGTTGATTGGACATTCGTAAATTTACAGTAGTGCATTCTTCCTTGATAAATATTGATAATTGGTAAGAGTTATTGACCCGATTCTTAGGGATGTAAATAGCAGATGATTTCAAGAGGCATTTTTCATACAGCTTTAAAGCTACTCGAACTTTTATCTTTTACCCTTTCGCTTGTCTCTTCCTTCCAAATGTTTTTGCCTTTGTTGTTTACACACGCATAAATATATGTATCTATTATTGATTAACTTATTTCTTTATCAAGTTGTGTTATATTTTCTCACCTGTGTGATAGGTAGAGCAGGATTTTGTGCTTCTGGGGAGGTGGGGTCTGTATTTTTACTAGCCGGTGGAAGGTTAAGGTGTGTTCCATTTGTAGGTTTCTTATCCGCTCGTTTGGGAGAATCTATGACCCAAAAATACAGACAAATTAAAAATAAGTCATATCTATTATGCATAGTAATAAATATCCTTCTACTTATACGCATAAACCAGTTGTTATAAAGTATTAATAATTAAAATAGTTATTCCAATTTTTTCAACAGGTTCCTAGAAAGATAAGTATCCTTGTGAGTATAATGACAAGATAACTAGGAAAGACTTTAAAAATACCTCTGAATTTTAACGAGTGAATTAACTTAGAATGTATTCTTAAAGAAATGAATTATTTTCGTTTACATGGAAGCAACTGTAATTTAATAGTGGTGTAGATCTTCGAGATTTGCCTTTAGCAAGATTGCTTTGTTGAGTCATTAAGACAACGTTATAGCATTTCAATGTATCAACTCACTGAAGACAGTCGTATATATGTATTATCAAGTAAAACAAAACTGTCTGTAAAGTGTCAATATAGTAAGTAAACATTTGCGGCATAATTTTTATCTAACCTGTGAGAGAGCGGATAGTGTTCAGTGGTGACACAATATCTTCCATCAGCTGAGGATTCTGCTGTAAAAAGGAAATTAACATTCATAAATTTCGTCAAGAATTTAATAATATATATCTGAGCATGTGCTATTAACAGCTTCTGATCAAAACAAACTGACCCTACAAATCAGAACTAAAAGCTACTTAAAGTATAATAAATTAAGTTTTATATTTTCTTTTGGATATTTGCAGAAAGTTACTCAGGGAATATCTGAGATAACCGACCTTAATTTTGAATTAATATACTGACTTGAAGGAACGCAGCTAGTCAACAGCACCAAACGTCAACTTCTAGGCTATTTTTTTTCTCAATGAACAATGGGATTTGGCTGTCATCTGTATAACACAATCACTTCAGCATATGCATTCGCTTCTGTGATAATGCCTAATGCCTGCAAAACAGCTAAAATAACTATACTTTTTGTGCTTGTTGTAGTACCAGTAGTACCATGGATTGTTAACATTTCAACAAAATTTGAAAAACAATTGAAAACGACCATTACTAAATGTACAATGTACAAATGTGAACTCTTTTACCTGTCGTTTTATACATTATACTGATATTCAAAATACTACACAACTTTAATATTTAGGCTTCTTTTTTTTTTCTTCGCGGTTATTAATAAACAAACATTTCATGCACTAGTTTCAAGTTAATCAAATTATTTTTATTCTGTTTTAAGTTTTCTAATATCTTCGGTTCCGTATAAAATATATTTTGGCAATTGCCAGAAGAAGATAGTGACTTTCGTATCTTGATATCTATGGTGCCTACTAACGTGTTTTAATCTATACTGAATCCTAAACTTTCCTGAAGTTTACTCTCAGTGGAACTGACTTTCACTAAAGTTTCTTCACTTAGGATCTTCATTGCTCAGTGTCACCTCACAAGGACAGGCAAATCATTACCAGACAGTTATTTTCACATTCTACATGACGATTGGTAATTGAATAATTTATATTTCGAACTCAAAAATTCATGTTTGTGGACAATTGAAAATAATATAAAGTTATTTTACCCTATGAATATTTGCCAGAACTATTATATTTTCATTTCTTTCATGAGTACATTTTATCTAGAACACTGCCACATGTGTCGGAATCCGTAGTGTCTGTCACTTATGCAAAGGTTGCATTGGATTTTCAAAACTCCATAGTTATTCTGGCTGATGATTTACTAGAATAACTGTATTTATGGTTGAATCAAGAATACAGTACTTTCAGGACATGATAAAGTTATTCCTGAATCCACATTAACGTACGTATGTGATTAAAACGTTTAAAGTAGTTTTACAGAAAAGAAAATTGGATTTTACAGGTCATTTGCAAATTGAACATTCAACCTTATTTGCAACTGTAATAAGTGACGAAGTCAGGGACACCTAAGGCTCAAATACAGTCATTCTCAATTTTATTCTCAACTACTGACCAGAGTCAAAGTAATCAGCAAGCAGCACCCATTGGCAAAATAACATTGTCTGACTCTCCGAAAGGAATAATTGTTTTCATTGTTATTTTTATATTGCACACGCAGCTGACATTGCAGAGCATGTATAGCAGCATGATTTCTCAAACCTTGGCTACTCTTTTCAGTAGTCCGACTTCACTTAAACAAAATAAATAAAGATGATTTCATGTTACTGTAGATTTGTGTCCAATCTCTTTCCTTCATCTTAGGCTATGTATGTCCATCGTCTATCAGTCAACAACAGTAAACTAACTCTCAAGAAAGTGAGGTCACTTCAAAAGTCATTTTGTCTGTTTAATGAATCCTAGTTAAAATCTTGTAATAAGCTTGAACTTATAGTAAAGTTCAAATATATATTCCTTTAACTAAGCAAATAAGTTGTTTTTGCTTGTTTTTTACTTCCAGAAATTGCTATAGTGGAGGAGAGGTGACAAAATTTGTTTTAAGGAAGCATAAGTATTACAGAAAGTTGAAAACTTTAATGAGGTGTATCTGCCTGTTAGAGGAAAAAGAGCGAATAGGCTCCAACAGTATTCTTCAATAATAAACTTTAATGCGATATATATATCACAGTGAAAACACCTCCTGATTAAGACCAATGACATAGGATTATTTGTTCTGAAACATATTAATATTACTGTATACTGTTCATCCAATTTAATTATCATGTTATTAGACAAGTTTTAAACACAAGTCCTAGAAGACTTCAGCTGAATAGTGTTCTAGACAAAAAAAAAAAAAACAGTAAAAGTTTGATAAACTCTTTCAAAAGTAAATTTTATTCCTTCACTTTGTATGAATTTAAACAAATGTACCTGAAAACCCATGGTTCAAAACAAACGAGTCAAATTCAGAAAAGGTAAGTTCGGAATATGAAAGTAAATACAATATGAATGTACAAAAATAATTACGAACTTAACTTTAGATCATTCATTGGGTAATCGATGGTTCACTGTAATGTTCTATATCGAACAAACAGAAGTCTATGGTATCAAATTGCAAAGTTCAAAACTAGTACTAGTAGCAAGTATGCGATTCAAATTTCTAAAAACGCAAAATTGATATATTTGATATTTGGTCATAACAGTATATGCTCTGAATATTTATCTAAGTTACAATCCTAGATCAGAAACAGGCATTTGTCAGGTTATCTATATGTTATTATATGTTTGCTGGCCATTCTGCGATTCTTCCTGTGAAAATTTAACTAAGAATGATTACTTAAAAATACAAAATCTTAAAATTCTGAACACATTTTTCTCATTTGCATTTTCACCAAGATCGAAAATGTGAATAAGATAAAGTGGAAGCGCTTAAGGAAATTGAAGGTTAAAAAAGAAAGAAAGACTGAAACTAAATAACTCTACACTTTATCATCGTAGCTTAACCTCAAAAGTGTCACAGACAGATAAATTCTGTTTCTAATACTGTTGAGAATCTCATCAAATATCTTTGAACCACCAATTGCGCGATCTTTCCTGCCATAAGTTTACATCTTATATGTAGATGTGATGTAATATACAGCAATATTAAATTATATGCAAAGTGCAACATAGTATAAGAAAACAGTGATGACAAAAACCTCATTTAGACATATAAATATCCCTATCGGCCCGGGTACACTTTACTGCGCATGACAAGTTTTAGTGTTTTATATTCAAAATTTTATAAAACTACTTTTTGTTTATGTTATACCAATTAGAATAGCATAACATCTTAGCTAATACTCCATATTTTAATAGTATACAAGTTTTAAGTTCCTAGTTCTACAAGGAAGTATATTAAAAAAATCCTGTATTTCCACTAGTGCGACACACGTGACACATTTTGTCTTAGCATGTCATCATCCCTATTTTATCCATCACCCCTTGAAAATATAAGAAATTCATCGTAAAATACTCTCTATAAAATCGTTATTGCTCAAATAGACCATACTTTTTATAGCCTTCAATTTTGTTTAGTTACAGAGCTATGAATAGAAAATCAGATCCCTCCTGCCACACTCACTTCTCACATCCTCTCTTTCACAATTGGTTGATAGTTCTCTTTTACGTTTTATTATATATTACCTATAACCAATATAAAGTCAAGGTTTTCATCAATCAAATGACGCATTGTATAACATTGTGTTCTGAACAGATAACCGTCAATTTCATTCGGAGTAGCAACATTGTTCCCGTGGGTAAGTTAACGACTAGCTTGAATGAACTTGTAACGGCTTTTGTGGCACAGTTAGAAAGCCAGGACAATTTTTAGAAGTAAGTGAATTTGTCTACTTTTTGCATGTTTTTAGTATATGTTCTTTGGTGTATTATTTAATTAAATAAAAATTGTTAAGTGATTTACCATAATCACTAAAATAAATCAGGCTTAACTCTCCTCGACAATCCAGGGCAAGAAAAAAGAAGATTGGGTAAGTACTTTATTTCTTGTTTTTCATATTTATTGTTATTATAAAAGTAACTAGAATTAAAAGTACGGATCTTTATAAGTTATTTAAGACTATATTAGGTAAAATACATAATAATAATATAATTAAAATGGTTCACGACGCACTCACGCGTGCAGCTAGTAGGTAATGTAATTCGATAGCGTAACGCGAGCTGCACGTTCCCCCGAGTGATTTACAACTTATAATAGCGGGGATAGCAGTTAGACACGGTTCAAAGGGCAATAAAATAATAGAATATGATTATAAATAAATATATAATGTTACGAACTTAGAGCTCATTAAGATAAACGAATGTAGTTTCAGGTTACAATTTGAAGTCCTTTTAGAAAGAAAAGAAGGTTAATTTAGGCTTGTTTAGATTTTTTTGTGGTTACGAGGTCGGTCGAATTGACCGATACCGTTTTGAGATAACATAGAGAAAATAACATATAAACTATAAGGTTTTAATGAGAAAAATAACGTTTGAAATGCATTTAGGAGGTTTTAGGGATTACACAAAAGAAAGTTGAGATTTTTGAGATGACTAAAAGTATTTTTAATTTTAACATGAAAATTACTTTGCACACGGACTTTTCAAAACAAATACTCAATATATTCATATACAAATCTTTATTTTATTTTATTAGAAATACTTCACTAAGAAATATGACTTTTTGTATGTGAAAGACTTGTAATATTAACTGAAAGACTGCCAAATTTCGTGAAGATATACCCAATATATAAGTAAGTTATAAGTATTAAATTTATATCAACTTTAAACGAGTACAAGAGATCACGTGACTTGGTCAAATTGACCGGACCCGTGTTGGGTTTGTTTTTGTTTGTTTTTGAATTTCGCGCAAAGCTACACGAGGGCTATCTGCGCTAGCCGTCCCTAATTTAGCAGTGTAAGGTAGCTAGTCATCACCACCCACCGTCAATTCTTGGGCTACTCTTTTACCAACGAATAGTGAGATTGACCGTCACATAATAACGCCCCACGGCTGAAAAGGCGAGCATGTTTGGTGGGACGGGGATTCGAACTCGCGACCCACAGATCGCGAGTCGAGTGCCCTAACCACCTGGCCATGCCGGGCCACCCCGTGTTGGGAGATATATATATATAGTATAGCTTTATTTATACATTTATATATATAGTAAAAATATGTTTTTGAGTAAATTTCATAATAAATTAAGATTGGCAGAAGGGAAGTCGTGACCTTTAAAAAAGGTTAAGCAATGTTTTCATAAAAACATATTCACTGAAATACTAAGTATATATTAAATAGATTAAAGAAATATGTTATTGTCAATGTAATTATTTTTTACAAAAATATGGATGCTCAATATTGCACAGGGATGGTTTGAAACCAATGAAGAAAACTTATCTTGGTTGTTTAATTCAGATTAGCTTGTAATCATTTTGAAAATAGAATGTAAATATGGTTCTAGAATATAGAGTATAAAGATTAGGCTTAAGGTAATGCATTAGTTTTACGGCAATATCGTTTGTAGAATAGCTTGTACACCTACCTACTCTTTGAATGCATTATAAAAAGAGTTTTAGGCACTCGACTTAAAGTTGCCTTTTTTGGGAAGTGTGAACGGTATCAAGATGAAGAAATAAAATTGCAATTAGTGTATGGTGAATCAAGTAATCGTAAAAATGAAGGTTGTTAATCTAATAATCAAGTGCTTAATTCAGTATGGAAAATTATCATATGAAAATTAAAAATAAAGAGCATGACAGTTCCATAATTTCTGATATAAGGATATTAAATACGGGACATTTGTTGACTTTTTTCATTTATTTATTTTCTGTGTACATCTTCAGGGAAGGAACACTTTCTAGACTGATAAGTTAAATACAATATAGAAATATAAATATCTGCAGATATTTAACTAAGCTAGCTTGGTAGGAAAAACGCCAATCACTATACATGGTCCCTTATTGGCGACATGTTTCGTTCTTAAATAATTTGCAAATGACAATAAAACACTAGTTTAATATAGTATTTTTATATTAAAGATGAAATCGCAAATCACGCCCTGTTTAATTGCTTTTATTTTTCTTGTTCATATTCTGTCAATAGATGGCAGTTAACAGATTGACTGAAGCTGATATCCTTCTGTATATCAATACAGTCTCTTTTTAAATCTTTGCAAAATTCACAGTTATCTTAATCAACTTATTTCAAAATGCATAAAAATTTGTTATGCACGTCATAAACTGCAAATCGCTCACTAAACTTTCTATACGCATCTATTTACTAATATAAATAAATGATGGTTTCACATCACACGAGTGGCACTTCACTGATTTGAAGAAGGTAAATTTCTCACACTTCATAAAATTTCTTACACATATTTATACTGATGTTTAAAAAGTGACATTTTAAAAACTACAATGACTTAACTATATAAACACGTTTCAAAAGTTACACGCTTCTTTCCACAAACAATCCATAAGTTTTGTTTGTTTGAAGTTAAGCACAAAGCTACACAATGGGATATCTGTGCTCTGCCCACCATGGGTATCGAAACCCGGTTTCTAGCGTTGTAAGTCCGAAAACATAACGCTGTGCCACTGGGGGCAAACCCATACGTATCTGATATAACTACCCTATACGATTCAATATATTCCAAAGAAAACTTGCATGAGTGTTCTCACAAATAATAAGTCCATTCATCACTTTAATATCATCGTCATCGCTGCTTTCCATGGTAAAATATTTTGCTACAAGTCATATAAACATACAGAGTGGTCCATAACTTAGCTGTCGCAGAGCAGAGAATCTGGGATAGCTAATTCTTGAAATACGATGTATTTTAAACACTAATGAAACATTCCGTTTACACCAGTTTTTTTCATGACGGAGAAATTGTTTTTCACAAAACCTTCCGCGCCACTTCTTTTGAATTTGAATTTTTCCCAATAAAGAAAAACACATTTCAATAAAAGTAATTTTTATTGTACATAATTATATAGTTTCTTCTCTTTTTTTTTGCTTAAATATATTATAATACTAAAAAATACCTGCTCCTTTTCAACTTCAAATATTTCATACAAAATTGCTCGTCTCGAAAAAAACAACACCTATTCACTCAGTTTTTGACACCTTTAGACTATTCTAAGTACTTTTTATTATAAATATTTTTCCTAATATTACAGTGCCGTTTCAACATTTACCATGCTGCTTTGCATAAGTAGCGAAGTTCAAGCTTTTCTGTTAACAATATATAAGATTAATGAAAAAACACTTACTCCCAAAATATCGATCTGTTTTTCGTGACCCCTTACGATATTTTCTATTGGTTACATGTCTTTGTTCATAAAGACATTTTGCGATTTCTTAGGCCTAAGAATAGCTAAAGTTATAATTGATGGTTAGTTTTTACCTTCTGTGTTTTAATTTCGAATATCCAGATGATGTTTCTCACTCAAGAGAAACCACCGATAAAGAAAGAATGTAACTTTGGTCCAAATTAAAACCTTTATAAACGGTCTTCAAAGTATCTTACTTTTTAATTGGCTGATAATTCGATCTACCAAGGAAAACGCTAGATGGAGGGAAATATCAGCTTATTTTTTGAAGTTTTTACATCACAACAAAGTGCACTTCTGAACTAAGTTTGCTACAATGCTCTATCGATGAAGTTTTAAGTGGTACATAGATAGTTAAAATTTATATCAAAACTTTTATGGCTAAAGAATTGTAGATCATAAAGGTAGGCTCTCTCTGGAGATTGAACCAGCTATTATCAGCATCTTTTACGACACAGCTTAAGAAGTACTTTCAGCTGAAAAATACAATTTGCTATATATAATTGTGCTTAACAGGCCAGAGCCATGAGATATTATTATTTTTATAAATTTATTTTGTTTCTTTAGTGGTCTTTATTTTTATTGAAGCCGACCAGTACGTTTTGTTGTTCAACGTCCACTTGTTTTCAATGTTTCTTTTGCCACAACAATTAACCGAAGTCGAGGATAATAAAAAGTTACTGAATTTGTTTTCTTTGTGATGTATGGACTATATGTACGATTACTTTATTTATAAATAAAAAATCAACTATGGTGTAGAAATGTGATTAGCTCTGTGCCACAGTTATGTATAATAAGCCCAAAATTGTTATAACTGTTATATTTAATAAGTTATATATTGTAAACTATTTTAAAGGCAGGTGCTTAATGAAAGATGAGCAGTGTTACTTTTGTAATTACCATTTAAAAACTAAAGTGTGACGGTTGAAACGTAACCAATTAAATTGTACTTACAAGTAATTCATTGTAACCTATATAAAATATATATATGTATCTTTATTGGTAAAATTACCTTTACATTAATCTAATATCAATAAATCGTATATATCCCATAATCAGTATAAATTGCATTATTAGCATGGGCAATCCAGAATACAAATAATCTCCTTCGTCCTAGACGTATATCCTATACAAAGCTAATCATTTAACCTTTCATACTTATCACCTTATTCAACTTTATTTATATACAGAAAGAAATGAATTGTTCGAAAAATTCAAATAGAGTGGCAGCAAGTGATATCAAATGATATATCGAAATAATAAAATTATTGAGAGGTACGTCTAAAGTTATAAAAATAAGTGATGAAGGATTAATCAATGAATTAAATAAATTAACTGTAAAAAAAATATAATTAAATTGTTGATTTGTTACACAAATTACTTAAAGAAGGAGAGATAACTAATAATGAAGCCGAAAAATATTTTAAAAATATTTTAATACATAATAAATGAGCTACATTAAAGCAGACGTGTATTTAAGTGATGATAAGAAAGAAAAATTGAAAACAGCATACAAACGTTTCTAAAAAATTAAATTAAACAGATAAATAAAGAAAATAGGAATACAAAATCAAAAACATAATCTAAAAAAATGAAAGATTTTCACCATTTTCTACTATCTTAATAGCAACTGGTGGGTTGGGCGACTGAGGCGCGAAAAAGACAATTGATAAAGTTAGTGGATCTGGACTTGCTAAAGTATGTGGTTGTAAAAAGTAGGAAAGGAGGAATTATAATTTGGGAAATACCTCATTAAGTAATGAAGATATAGAGAAAAAATGAATGGGGTTATAGAGGCGATTACCCCATTGATCTATTAGCTAAGAAGATAAAATCATTTGAAAGTAGAAATGTTAATTTAGATAAAAGTACGGGACCTGGTACTCATTGGGTTTGTTATTACAATGATCCAAAATATAATTTTGTTGAATATTTTAATCCTTATGAAGAATATAAAATACACAATGTAAAAGTTTCTAAGGTTATAACATCAAAAGAAATTGAACAATATTCAAAAACAAGTGAAAATGAAATTACACACAATTTGAGCTTTTTTACAAAAACGTGTGTAAAATATGAATATTATTGTATAAAATATATAAAAGAAAGAAATGTCGATTGTAGTCCTTATGAAGTGTTACATATATTTACTCAAACACCGACTGATTTCAATGAGAGTTATGTATTAATAAACGACAAGACTAACAGTTATAGATTCTAAAGATAGTGAGCATTCAGAGGATTTTACAATCGAGTTTTAAAATCCTGTGGATGTTAGTAACAGAAATTATTCTTTAGCATTAAAATTTGTCAATGTTAGTATCATGGAACAACATGAATATAAATGTTCATAACAATACTATAGATATTACGATGGAAATGATCAGAAAAGATAGGCGATTGAAAATGGTAGTTATACTCTACACAAGATAAATATATTTTTAGTTAAATTACATAACGTAGATAATCCTCCAATAGAAATTAACATTCAATTTGTAACTTCAAGTTTATAATCACTTTAGCTCCAAATTATCAGATTTACTTACCTGAAGGGAAGTTGTAAAAAATATAAAGATTAGAACCAAAAATTATTATGTTCAAGAACAGAGGTAAATGTACAGCTAACATCTCTTAAGGTGTAAAAGACATTCACTTCATGTTATCAATGGAGTATTATACAATAATAAGTTTAGCGACATTTTGTATTCCTTTACTCCTTGCAATCAAATTGAAAGGTTAATTAAAACTGAAGAAACAAATCTAACATATTGTTTGTTTGTTTTTGAATTTCGCGCAAAGCTACACGAACGCTATCTGCGCTAGCCGTTCCTAATTTAGCAGTGTAAGACTAGAGGGGGAGGCAGCTAGTCATTACCACCCACCGCCAACTCTTGGGCTACTCTTTTACCAACGAATAGTGGAATTGACAGTCACATTATAACGCCCCCATGGCTGGAAGGACGAGCATGTTTTGTGGAACCGGGATTCGAACCCGCGACCGCAGACTGCGAGTCGAGATCTCTAACCACATGGCCATGCCAGGCCAAATCTAATATATATGCAGATGTTAACAGGTCATATTTTATTTATAGAATAAGAATTAAGGTTACAGATCAAAATTATTATGCAAGTGACTTGAACAAATAAGAATGTTATATAGATTACTTCTGAGGTATAATAAATGAATTATAACAAACGTCGTTCATGTGTAAAAAAGTCGAAAATAATATGAGGAAGGTATTTTACTGATATTTTGAACTAGTCAAAGATAAAGTACTAAAAATTCTTAATAATACAGCAAAATATATTACTGAAAATAAATTCATAGAAAGTAAATTGAGCATTACATTAAGGAAAAAAAACAGTATCTACTATTTTAGATAAGAAACCTAATATGATTTGAGCGCAATTTGGAACTGATCGTAAAATATTTTAATTTTAAATAAATGGAAACAGCCCGAGATCTAACAAGAGTACCTAATTGTTATCAAAACATTACTCAAAATATTTAATACCAACAGCATCGTAAATATAAAGTGCTATTGATGAAAAAGAGTATCTAAACCCGGTTTCTAGCAGTGTGAGTCCGCAGACAATACCGCTGTGCCACTGGAGTGTGGGGGTAGGCGCCACTAATAAACAACAATTCATGTTTACATTGGTATGAATCAGTAACTAATAGGAATAAGCGCAACCTAAATAAAATTGATGGACACAATAAGTAAAAGCGAAGTACGAAAATAGCACCGTCATAGCACCATCTTTCACAGTTACCATTTCATTCAACTCTAACATAAATTATACCGAATAAATCATTTATCACGGTGTGGCCAATGACTATGTCTAGATCACACAATTAGCATAGTAGCTTTTGGATATACATAGCTGTCTTTATTCTTACCTTGCACATTCCAATGATATTCCAAGCATTTATCACACCATAGGAGTTAAACACTGTATGTTATATCTAACTTTTCTTAAATTTTTCTTCCCTTTAAGAGCTTGTTACCTTTAGTTTGTTCCCTTAATGACTCCCTCCTTTCCATTTTCTACTCTAGCTTCTAGACTGTCTTTCTTTAAAAAAGTCACCCTCAAAAACTATGGTTGATTAGGGCGGGTAGAACTATAACAGATACAATAGTGGTCATATATTAACATAGGCTGCGCTTTTTTCTGTAGCTGTAACTTATAAGTAAGATTATTTATTATTAATTCTAATTACTTTTCTAGAAAGTTAGCTCTTCTGCTCGAAGTTATTACATAAGGAAAAATAATTAAAAGGAAAAAATAAACTGGTGTCTTAAGCATACTGTAAACAAAAAATGTGTTTCGAATAAAATAGAATTATATGCTTGAAAACAGCAGTTTTTTTCCTTCATTGGAAGTCCATTTTGTTAATTTTCATACTTGCTCAAATTTTGTTTTCAAATATATTTATTTAAACTGTTTATAAGTTGGATTGTTTTACCTGTTTCACCGACAAACTTGTCATTATTCTTACAAGCTGTGAAGTAATTGTTCAACCAATACAGTTATGTGCAATAGCCGAAACTCACCAAATATGGATAAACTGAATCGTTTCTAGCTGTAGCTTGTACGGTGAAACACAAGAGGACAAGAATTATATTTCGTGGTGACATTAGATCACAAGACTTTTGTGTCATTTCTATAAGAATATTATTTTTGTACAGAGATAATAACTAATGTCATTACAATTAACTTTAATCAATAAGTAGATGTCAGTGTACCTTTATAATAATATCTATACGCAAGTGAAAAACGTGCGCTGTGTACCAGAATAGCGGATTCAAGATAGAAGTTACTTTGCCAATTTTTTATTAAATGAACTAACACGATAGAAAGAACATAAACATCAAACTGTTGTTTGAACTATAAATCCGATGATACATGGTTTGCGGGCAGTTTTCGTAAAAATTTACTTTGGGTTATCGGTGGGCTATAACAGTGATGGTCAAATTCGACTATTTGATCAAACAACAGTAGTTCAAAGGGTTGGTGGTGAGTGCTGATGGCTATCTACTCTTTCTCCAGTCTAACAGTTCAAAATTCGGGAGGGACAGCCCTTTGTAGAGCTTTGCGAGAAAAATTATGACAAAAAACAACAACAACAAAACAAAATAGTGTTTTTCCTGCGACTTACTATATTAGCCTTAAAATATGTTATTTATATTACGAAAAACAATTAAAGAATAATTGGAATGTATTATATTACAAATAGGATAAAGGAAAACAATGTTGTAAATAATGTCAATTATCTTCCTCTTCAGTTCATTTTTACATAAATCAAACAGTTTGTCACCCATCATGTGATATGAAGTGCAAACGATTGGTCATTCAATATGTTTTCTTAAAACCAGAGTGTTGGTAAGATTTGACCACTTGAAAAAGTCATTTTTAAGGCATCTTTTCAGACTGGATTCACTTGACAAGAGCATTTCATAAATCGAATTAATAATTAAAATGCAACGTTTCATATTTACCCAATTAAAAGTTAATTGAAGCTGTCAACAGCTTCCCCTTAAAAACACTTTACATGTTACGTGCTTCGATGCAGAAAATAGGTTAAGATAATATTCGAGATTTTTTCAAAGGAGTGTATTCATGTTACCTGGCTGCACGTTGAAATGTAAATTATCTGCAATAAGAATATTGATTTGCATATCCTGGTCAATACGATGTGCTCTCAACATCATTATAGGTTAGTTGTTTTGTTTTTTGCTGTGAGTAGACTGCACATCACTGGGTATCCGTCATTGATGCTGGCCTTTTAAGCTTGTTTCCAGCTCTCTGCCATCAAGTTGCAACTGCAAGTATTTTATTCAGTCTCGAAGAGGAATAATGCGAGCCAGAATCGACTGATAGCGGTATTTTGCTTGTACTGTGAATGACTATTAGTTTGCTTTTGTAGGTGTTTAAGCAACTGTATCATTGTTTTGGAAGCAGACATAATACCATAAATAAATATCTTCCTTTAATTGTTTTGCACTGTAATTTTAGCAAAGTTTTGGTCACAAAGATATGCTTTATATAAACTACTTAAAATTATTTGGTAGTAAATCATATGTAATTGCATCTATGGTCAGCTGGATTGGGTTTATGATCTGTGGTTAATTTCCAATTCTTGTTCTTTTATATTAGTTTTACGTTTTGCGTTAAATTTCCAACTCTTGGTCACAAGGATTAGTTTTATGTTTAGTGGTAAAATTCCAAATATTGGTTTTAAGTTTTGGGTAAAATTCCACATCTTGGACACTAGGGTTAATTTTATTATTTTTGATTGTCTTCCAACGCTAAATATTAGGATAAGTTTTATGTTTTGTAGTGGGTTATTTTTATAATTTGTTATATAATTCTAAATAATGGTAGTATAATTCATTTTATTATTTGTAGTTCAGTTCCAACTCTTAGTACCAGAATTATTATTAGAATTTGTGACTAAGTCTCAATCCTCGGTACTAGGATTAATTTTATGTTTTGTCGTTAGTTTTCAGCTCTTGTCACTAGATTTAATTTTTATAGTTTTTATGAAGTTCTCGTTCACTAGTATTAGTCAGATGACATCTAATTAAATGCTGCATTTATCTTTTTTATACTTAGATATATGTCACCTGGTTAAGCAATAAATGTAAGTTGTTAGAGTGAGGTCACAAGGAATAATTAAAAGTTTTGTATTATTAACATTGTTTAAGTGAATTGAAAAGAAAAACATATGTTTCCACCTACACCTTGATATTCAAACCATGTTTTTATTTACTCATGCTATAGTTTTTTCAATGTAATATCATTGTAAAAGTTTCAATGAGATAAACATAGATATATATATATATATATATCAAAAAGTAATGCACCCAAATATATTTCGTGAATTGTGTTTAGTAATTTGTAAGCTGTATACTAAAAACGTATGAGATGTGATATTAGTAACATTGATTATGGAAGATGATTTTATTTTAAAACTAGCAATACCTGTACGCTCTGTTTCTTTTGCTTTTAAATATGGAGCTTTTATTTGAAAAGAAGCTCACTATATTTAAAAATAAACTGTAAACATTTATATCCCCCAGTGGCACAGCGGAATGTCTGCGAACTTACAACGCTAGCAACCGAGTTTCGATACTCGTGGTGGGCAGAGCACGGATAGCCACTGTGTAGCTTTGTGCTTAATTACGAACAAACTGTAAACATTTTTTAAACCTATATAACTTCGAACATATTACTAAACATAGTGCTATACTTCAAATTTTCTTAGAAAGATGTGTGTATATATATATAAAGCTATGAGTTCTAAATAGCTTATATTTTTATAGGCTTAAATATTGAAACATATGATTTATTATAACATTTTCTTTTTGAGTTCAGTTCTGTATAAAATATAGACATGTTGTATTTCAATACGAACTGTTTCAATATCACACAAACTAGTATAAGGTGTAATTAATGATTAGTCAAATCAACGTGAGCAATCAAATTCACATTGTAGAACGTAACACTAAATAAAGTGTATATGGTGTATTGAAATAAGTTGCAACCAAACTTTTAGCAAGGATTAGTAATGCAGCCAACTCAAACTGGAATGATTCTTTAATAATTAACTGAACGAGTTTCTGGAAGGTAAGAAGCGTAAATAAATATAAACGTTTTAGTTATTTGACATTTAGCAAATTATAAAGTAAAGGTTTTGTCTTGATTCTGATTCATTATCTAAACTTTCACGGAACGAATACAGTTATGATTTTCTATTAAAGTAAAGAATATTAATTTCTGTGTACAATAAATAATTGATCATTATCCAATAAATTTATTTTTTACGCACAAGCGAATGCTTTTGATACTTTTAAAGATATAATGATTTAACCCTAGCACCAATGCAAGCATACTATTTTCTTTGTCATGAGAATCTCATTGTGTCAGGAAAATCAGATTTGTAAGACAAATTGGAGAATTGTTCACTGAAAGGAGTAAAAGAAAGCATGTGATGCACTGTAGATTATACGTTAATTATTAACTTGTGTTAATCCGAATGCAGGAGTCTATGGAGCAATGGGAAGCAGAAAGGACGTAGTCCTAGCCTAAGTTACCCCAGTTGTACTGCGCACGCAATCCAGCTCTGGGCTTCTGCTGTTTTAAATGATACAAATAACACACATAACTAAATGATAATACTTTAGATTCATTGAATACTAAACATACTTCGTAAAACTTAGGTTTGTTTTAAGTATCATGCAGTGCAAGAGCAAAATATGCTGATATTTCGTTGCCTGTTCATTATGCCATTTATCACCATGGTTAGCTTAAGTATATTATCAAATCAAATTAATGGATAAAATACTTTTTATGTAATAATTTTACAAGTAATTATTGTAACATTAATAATATCTGATTAACTTATATATTTGTACACGTTTGTGGCCAACAGTTTGGAAATCATTACATGGTTAGGATATAACATGTCATCAGTTATCTATCGTGTTTGCTACAATATTTGATTAAATTTTCATCTAAATCTTATATGGGTCACTTTATACCGTTATGGACACCGTCCTTTGCCACATTTACCAGAATATATATTTCTTGTAACATCAGTTACAAAATCCGTGGATAACCTAATTTTGCAGATACTAAACTCAACATATAAAATAACTCCGTTCTAATTATTTAAAAAAAAAGATGATACAAGTAAGAAAAGGTTAATAATGTGAATATATAAACTTGTCCAATTTTTGTTTCATTATTTAAGCCATCTTCAAACACAGCAAAGTCTATCTAAAGTTATAAAATATAAATGTTTAAACATCTAATAAAAGTCCCTATGCGTTTTAAAAGTCGATTTCGTACAAATTATATGACTTATAATCATGATAATTAAACTTTTATAATAGGAAAATTATTGTAGTATAAATGGATTAGAAATGATCTAAAATTGTATTAATACATTCTTCATGACTTTCATTTATAACTTTTTATAACTTCCAAAAGATAGTGATATGAAAATTTAAAGAGCATTATAACTTTGAATGGATCAAGTACGACCCAGTGATTAACGGACTTGACAGTGTCGTGGTTCGTTATTGCCAAAAAAACACGCTCCGCACTTGCCTTCTCCCAAGTCTATCAATTCAAAATTAGGAATGGCTAGCGCAGATGCACTCGAATATCTTTTCGCGAAATTCAACAGAAAAACAGTTTTTAGTTTTACTCTTTTACGTTATGAGTGCTATACGTAAATTATTAGTGAACTTCATGTATTAGGATTCAAATTGAAGAGAAACATTGTTTTACTGACAACAAACGGGAATATAATATATTAAAGGCGCTATACAGATACTGGAAATACACGTTGAACTGTAATGCAGGTTTGTACTATTCCAACAACTGAAGACAGCAAGCAAACTGTCTTTAAAGTTACCATCAATGACACAATAACGTAAGGTTAACAACCACCATTTGCACTATTTTTACGTCTTACACTACTGCTTTTATACAGTCAGTTTCTTGGTATAAATGTTGTAGAAAACCATATATAATTATAAAACACGTTAGCGTTCAATTTTCAACATTTCTTCCCGCGCGTCTATGTTGCACAGATTCTTTATTTTCTCTAACTTCAACGATCACTTCTACTTAAGACTTTTAATGTAATGATTTTCTTTCAGCAGAGAGAAAACCGTCGCAAAACAGTCACGAGATAATGTAGCACCGTAAATGGTTGAACGTTCACAAACTAGCTAACATTTTCATGAAACTTTGCGTGCACGGACAACTTGCGTAATCACACGCTTCTCACGCTATATTATAATTCGCGTAAAATTACATTCAAGTATATATAATGAGAAATTATTTCCTAGTACTGTTTGTGTTATTCAGTAATCTTACTGAATTTATACTGTTAGTGCTACCGTTCAATATGTTATGTAATACTATATCAGCATAAAGAACTAACTTCATAGATGCAAGTACAACTGTGTGTATAAAATAAAGTTAAGGACCATGAAACAAAAAGAGAGAAATTTTTACAAAAAATGTTTTACCCCTTTTAAGAACTCCTATTTGTACATTACTACCTGAAAGTTTTATTAAATTTTCCTTCGCCAATTTCTGATGTAGAATTTCCACCAAGAGTATTTAGTAATAAATGTTTATCAATTGTTTGTTTGTTTTGAATTTCGCAAAAAACTAGACGAGGGCTATCTGCGCTAGCCGTCCCTAATTTAGCAGTGTAAGACTAGAGGGAAGGCAACTAGTCATCGCAACTCACCGCCAACTCTTGGGGTACTCTTTTACCAACGAATAGTGGGATTGACAGTCACATTATAACGCCCATAATTTGGTGGGACGAGGATTCAAACCCACGACCCGTAGATTGCGTGTCGAGCGCCCTAACCACCTGGCCATGCCATGCCATACCAAGTATCTTCCTAGTCTCTTAACCATTGCATCATATTAGTTTATTTATTGACGAAAAGAAAAGTCTTTGCAAACACTAACAGCATTAACTAAGTCTACAGGTTTTTCTTTTTTTCGTTCAACCCAGTATTATTAAAATAAGGGAGATAGTCCCGTGAAAGTTGTTTTACCAAAGATATGACAAGAGCAAAAAAGGTCTAACAAGTCTATAGTATATGTTTTCCACAAGTGAAATTGTTGATATGAATAAGTCTTGCAAACAGTAAAAGCCTATTAGGAGTATCATGCTATTTCTCTTGAGAACGCCTACTATGCCTTCGGGTGACTAGCTATCAGACAAAACCCACTGAACTAAAATTGGAATTTTAAAGCATACAGAAACGTAATTTGCTCATGGTTCTCATACATTAAGTTAACAAAAGTTTTTTGTTTCATTAAATCCATAAAACACCACAATATAAAACTTACATAGAAAGTGTTATTAAAGAGGAGGCTTTTGGTTTAAAGAAAACAACACACCTAAATTCTCTCAGTTTTGCTAGACTATACCAACCTCCCATAATTCCTGGAAATCTTGTTGCTCGATTCGCAAAAGTTCGCAATGTTCACTAGTTACAACAGTGGCCGTGTGGGGGCTGTTATTTAAAACGCCATCTCCAAAAGCTGTTCCAGCCACCAAGGTGCACAGTGTCATGGTGTCCTGTAAATGAATATTAAAGAAAATAACATTTAATTGTAGCTAAATGAAATTGACAAATATATATATAACTTGTAACATTTCATGAGTTCAGAACTGCTTAGGGCTCATAGTAAGACATATATATGCTTATACATTATCAGGATATAAGTATAAAAGAGAAATTCATAAATATATGTAATATCTCAGTGGATACTTTTATTTATGGTTAAGCACTAAACTACAGCCTCTACTCTTCTAATTATAGAGTCTTGTCACAGTACGATTGTGATTGAGCAGTCCAGATAGCGTGTCTGTCCCGAATTTTTAATCACCGAGCACAAGGGGTAACCGGTCGGCAGTAATCGATTACTATTCTTTTAAATATTTTATTTCGTTATTTATTAATTCATTTTATTTTATTTAGCTATATATTATTATTATTATGTATAATTGTTATACTAAGTTCCCAATGTAAATAAGAAAGGCTTGTGCTTTTAATATATAAAGTGGAGAGCAAGACTTTTAATCTCTGCTCGACATTATATTAACGCCAACAGGGCGAATAAACGCAAGACCATATTAGAATCAACGACAATCTAAGAAAATTATATAAGTTAACTATCTTATTCTCAAAATAATTCGAAATGAATTAGAATATTAAAATTAATTAACAAGAAAATTAATATTTTTAACAACAGTCACCAAAAATAAAAGTTATAAAGGCTTAACTAAATAAGCTAGATGCCTCTTATCTTTTAACTTTAATATATAAATAAGTTTTAATTTTAATATAATACAACTTATGTAATATTTTTGCAGACAGGAAACTAAGATATTTTGTAATCTGGCCTGTTGTTTCATTTTGTTTTTAGTCCACCTTATATTCAACAATCGAAGTTGAAGAGCCCTTTTAACCTAAGTTGTGGTTTAGAACACGTTTTACCTGAACTTGTGCATGTAGCTGTTTGATAATTTTCTTCTTAATATTGTAAGAAATAATGCCTAAGTAGGGTGTTACTAAAGTAACAGTTTTCTCCGGAACATCCAACATGACAATAGATGAGATACTGAGTTTTTTCAGTATGGGTGTGGATTATTCTACTTTCAGCGGAAAACGTTTTCTTCTAAGCTTTTGTTCAATGTTCTAAACTCCTGATTCAAAACGTTTTTACTTTCTTGAATCTTAAAGGTTCTTTATAAGAAGGTTTTAACCAGATTTAAAAAAACAACAACTAAAGAACTGAAGTTTCAAAATGTGAATAATGCTCAATAAAAGTGGGTTGATGATCTTCTTTAATAAGTATACCCTGGTTATTTAAGACATGAACATCTAAAACGAATAATTTGTCATTATGTTGATTTTAAACAGTAAACTTTATACTTGGATAGTCACCATTTAAAAACTAGAAAAATCCTTACCAGACTCAACACTTTTAAACACCACAAAAGTGTCACTAACATATCTCCTGTAATACACTGGCTTAAACCATGCAGGAAAGGATTATAACAAAACATTTTCATGGATTTGTTTGAATGTTTTGTTGAAGATACTCACCACCAACTCTTGGGATACTCATTACCAACGAAAAGTGAGATTGACCTTTCCTGTATAACGCTCTAAAGGCTGAAAGTTCGAGCATGTTCGATGACGGAATTCGATCCCGCGACCCGCAAATTGGGAGTAGAGCGCTCTAACCACCAGGCCATGCCAGGACATCATTTTCATGTAAGCACAGAAAAAGGTTAGCAATGTCAGGCGTAAAGCTGGAGCCCATAGCTGCTCCAACAATTTTGTTTATAGATTTCACTTTTAAATATAAAGTGTGATTGATTCGTCGCAAAACGCAAAAGTGTTTTAAAGACGTCTTTAGTTATACCCTGTACATTTTCATTCCCAGCAACCACAAGTTTATAAAAAAGATATATAATCTTCTTTGATTTAAATATAACGATTTTTACTGTGTACATATTTAAGAGTAAAGTTTACTTCATCATCTTTGGCCATTTGAGAGCATCGTTGTATGACATTTTTTTGTACGGAGCCTTTTATTTCTTCTTGTTCTAGATAGTGTTAACTATGATTATCAAGGATTAACAATAGTAGCAATTTGCATTCACAAGACACGGCAAATTTTCTGTTGTCTATTATAATCTAATTTAAAAACATATACAGTACTTCAGTTGTATTATAAATTTTGAATGCGCTTCGTCCATCTAATAATTATTACCTAAATAACATTTTCAGAGTTTTGCTAATATATATATTTTATGGTTCAATTAAATTTCATATTTATGATTAGACCTTCTATATTCAAATTGATTTGATTTTAATTACTGACTTTGTAGTTTTGTGTTGTTGTTTCTTTTATACTTTATACAGATCGAACTGGTATAAGACTTTAAATACACAATCTCTCTTCGTCATATATAACCTTCTTAAAATATATAATTATCGAATTCGCAATGCCATTACGAATTTTTTATAATATAATTTTTGGCAGATTTAGAATGTGAAAAAGCAAAAGTTCAGTTTCGTTCAATGTCATTATCTGCTTTAAACTGTTAATATCCCAAACTCTTGGCACTATTGAAAATTGTTATTGTGAAAAGATAACAACCTTTATCAATAATATTATTTTATGTATATTTCTGTGACCTCTTCAACTAATCATGCGTAATGAATTCAATGACATAAAGCAAGATCTAAAAAAAGTAGATACATAAAAAAAATTTCCCAGTAAGCATCACGTTACTGGCTTCCTCACTGGCAAAACAAATATAACCAAATTTTCCAATCGTAAAATGTTACTCTATTGTAAAATAGTCATAAAAGTAGTATTCTAAAATTAACTAAAGATAAGGTATAATATTGAAAGCTGAGATTATATTCAAACACCAAACATTCGATAGACAAAATGGGGAAGCCAATAATATAAAGTCGAGACGGCTTAGTCTGCTCTGTGATCATCAGCCAGATCAAGTGATATCTCTACTTCCATCCCTATCTTTTTGGTTCCATTTTTCAAGTTCAGTAGCCAGCCCTACATAGCTTTTTTATTGAGCAATAAAATGTTTCCTAATATTTGTACTATATTAGGATAGCTATATCAGATATTTGGAAACATAGGCGTATGTTATAAATGAACACACTTAGTATGACTTGATAATTTATTAATATTTTAAATAAATAAATGTAAACTAATACTTATGTTTAGCAATGTTAATTTTCCTTTTAACATAATATTATATATATATATATATATATACATAAAAGTGCAATATGTGCAAAAGTGTTAGGACAAGAGAATATTTTGTCATTCTTTCCATTTTATTGGGCTAATTCTTCCATGCCATTGCAGAATGTAAATTTCAACACTATGGTAATGCTTCACTGATCCATGTTGACAACTGAATGTGCCAGGGTGAGAATACTTATCATTCTTTAGAATTCCCATATACTTGTACCAAGGGCATGTCATAATGGTTATGCTTGAAAGAACATACTTATCAAATTTAGGGTCTGAAATAACAGTTATGGTACCCCATACAGTGTCTTAACCATATAGAAAGAAGCTAGCAAGGAGCTAGCATGTGGTAGGTTATATGCTAAAAGAAATCAAGTTAATAGCAATCCACAAATAAACCTAGATAAAAACAGTGTGATGCCACGGCCCAAAAAGCGTAGAGCAGAGAGTTCGCATAAAAGCTTTACGCGATGCTAGTTGGACTCTCCGAGAAATTTCTGCAGACTTGAAATGCTCCCCAAACATTGTCAAGTACCCACTAGGTCGTAAGACCGAGAGAGGTAAATTTGAAAATAGCAAAGGAAGAAACAGAACACCTAAACTCAATTATACTAGTGTTAAGTATCTTCGTTTATGCAGCGTTCGGAACAGAAGAAAGACTGTCACTGATCTCAAGCATGAGATAAACGACCATGTACCAAATGACAGAAAAGTATCCAGATCTACAGTATCAAAAAAGACTCAACGAGAATGGAATATTTGGTCGTGTAGCAGTTAAAAAACCTTTACTTCGATCTCCAAATATTGTCAAGAGACTGAAATTTGCTAAAAAAATACAAAACTGGACTGTTGATGATTGGAAAAGGGTGTTATGGACGGATGAGTCCAAGTTTGAAATATTTGGTTCAAAGGTTGTACGTCCGGCGGAAGAAAGGTGAAAGATACTTACCTCAATGCATAGCACCTACCACAAAACAGGGGAGTCAATGTAATGTTTCGAGGATGTTTTTCTGCTGAAGCAACAGGAGATATTTGCAAAATAGATGGAATAATGGACCAGCGTAATACCATAAGATACTGATCCGTCATGGTATACCCAGTGGTTTGCGTATTCTTGGTAAAGGAATCTACTACCAAGAAAATAATGACCCCAAACCCTCATCCAACCTATGCAGAAATTGCTTAGCTAAGAAAGAAGCTGCTGGAGTCATTCAAATGATTCAATAGCCCCCACAGAGCCCCGATCTCAACCCAATTGAGCAGATCTGGGATTTGATAGATCAAAAACTTATTTGTTTGTTTGTTTTGAATTTCGCGCAAAGCTACATGAAGGCTATCTGCGCTAGAAGTTTCTAATTTAGCAGGTTAAGAGTAGAGGGAAGGCAGCTGGTCATCACCACCCACCGCCAACTCTTGGACTACTCTGTTATCAACGAATAGTGGAATTGACCATAACATTATAACTTCCCCACGGCTGAAAGGTCGAGCATGTTTGGTGGGACGGGGATTCAAACCCGCGACCCGCAGATTGCGAGTCGAGCTCTCTAACCACCTGACCTTCCCAGGCCCTCAAAAACTTGACAAATCAAGAGTTAATTCCAAAAAAAAAACTTTATGGGAGTGTATTAGAGAAATTTACAGCAAAATTCCCAAGGACACTTTGATTTAGTATGCTGCGGCAATGCCTATAAGACTGTTTGCATTATTAAAGCAAAAGTGGGACACACAGAATACTAACTGTTTGCTAAACTCAAGCACTTTCACTGAGTTTCTGTTGTACTAAATATGAAGATTAATATAATTTTGATGTTTCACCTATGATTTACCTTCCATCGTTCTTTAAAAGTAGCCTGGAATCTAAGTTTTTCTTTGTCCTAAAACTTTTGCACACTACTGTACGTTAAATAAAAATGTTAATAATTTCAGTGTTCTTGCATCATTGAATTTGTAAAACAAATGCAGTTTGATACGTAAGCAAGGTTATTAACTGAATGTTAAACAATATTAATTTTCGGTTTTCACAAATGTGGGAAAAGTGCGTCGAAAATACTGAGAAAAAGGCGAACAGCATATCTATCCCATCATGACTAAAGGTCCACCTTAAAAGATCAGTATGCGGATTTTACTGTTATATTTTGCTAATGAAAAAAATTCATATACATTGGACTTACATAACTCTTCTACAATCAAACTTATTACTGGAAGCTATATAGTAAAGTGTCTCAAAAGTTATTAATTTATCAAAACAAAAATTATATTTTTCACTCGAAATATGGTAATTCAACACAATTTTGATGTTTTTATCCTGTTAAGGGCATCTAGCGAAAGTCTTTAAAATGTTTAAACTAATTTTTATTCCTTTTTTTATATTGTTAGTATTCGCTATGATTTAACATAGCGAAAAACCTTAGTTTACTCAGCCAGCTTCTCGTACCACTAGCATAGGAACCACTAAAATCTCAAAATACTCTCACACTCTCTGTTTCTTTCTATTTTCCACGTGAAAATAGCGAGTGAAGAAAAAAAAAGAGTTGGATTATGTTTTTTTTTCTTGTCTTCATTTCTCAAAATTTCTCAAAACAGTTGTTGTTTAATGGTAGAGTAAGTCATTTAGCAACAACTATATCATTCAAACTATAAAACAATATATTACTATTCTGTAATTCTCTGTAAGGGCGAACAAAGATTTATAGTTTAGGAAATAAAATTACAGACAATATCTCGGAAAAGTCAGTTTCACAAAGTTTTGTTGTTGATTATATCGCATGCTTGACCTAAGTCTCTTTCTCATTAACTTTGGTGCCACTTCTGATGAAATGATTTTTGTATCCATTTTTATCTACAAAGTTACAGCCATATAGGATAAGTGACCAAACACAAATATGTTTTAGACAATCGTTATTTTAAATGTAGAAAAATATTAAAAAACATAATTAGAAACCTTTGATTTAAGTGATCTGAAGCTAGGAGTCATCCGAACATCTTGCTTCTATCGATATAAAATAACATCAGTCAAACAGTAAAGATACTTAAAACTGAAACACATTTTATATATTAAAATAGATTTTAGTGACGAGAGTAATAAGGACTTTTTTAGAAAGAATTAACAGTTTGAGATCTGGATTAAAAATGCTGATATCTTTGGTAACATAGATGAATCGGTAGACACAGGCCACACTTAAACAATAAGTCATTTGACTATATAAGATGGAACAATAAATCTGATAAATTACCCGTACAGGGAAAATCTTCCTACACCTCATTGTGATATAAATTTCTCTCGCAAGTTTATTTGAAATTATTAAAATTTGTTCATCCTATCTAAGATTTCTTTGAATAATTACTCCAACAATCTTTAAGGAACCAACCTTGGGCATTGGCATGCCATTAAAAAATCATATCATCATTAATCGGTTCTCTAGATATAATCATATATTGTGATTTACTAATATTTAACGCAGGCAGTTATCAATAAGCCAAGCTTCAATGGACATCAACATTTTGCTTCCAATTATAAAATAATCAACAAGATGATCGACTCAATAATGAGAGTCTTATGATTAGCGTAAACATAACAAGTGCCACTTGGACATACTGTTTGTTTGTTTGTTTTGAATTTCGCGCAAAGCTACACGAGGGCTATCTGCGCTAGCCGTCCCTAATTTAGCAGTGTAAGACTGTAAGAAGTGTAAGAAATGTTGATTTCTAGGCATACTGATACTGTCACAACTACCTGGAACACTACAAGCTCTAAATAAGTAATATATATTTACGTACAATTTAAGATGGATTTGAAGTACGTGTAAAAAATTGAATAGTTAAAAATAAGTTGATAATAACGCTTTATGTAGACCGCCAAGAAGCATAACAAGTCCAACATACTTAGCAGGTTAATTATTTATAACTGAGTGATGGTTTGATTCCTGAGAAAGTTTTTTTGTATTTTTTTTCCTTAAAATATTGGGAGTAAATCATTCTACCAGCAACGTTATTTATATTTCCAAGACTTGTCAAATGACAATATATGTACCAAAGGTAAATCGAATTGAGAATTCAATTAAGAATACACATTACGGCCAATAAATATTTCTAACATTTGACAAGCTAATGTCTTAAACATATGAATATAAAAATGCATCAAATCCTATACGAAAAATTCAGTTTCTACATACAACTAACATGTATGATTCATGTTCCAGTTAATACTGATCAAAAATAAATAAAACATTTTAAAGGATATAATTTTCATATGGTTATTAAAAGGAGCTTTGGAGATATTATAATTTTCATTTATAGATTTCACTAACACTAACAAATCTCTTTCAGTGATAAAAACCGCTACCTTCTACTCAAGCATAAGATAGTTATTAATCAATTTAGCTTTCTCTTTGAAGAAATATTTTGTAATTACAAAATATGTATAATGGTATAAAAACCTGTTTCATTATTCGAAGCACAATTATTTAACGATTAAAAAAAACGTGTTTTAAATGCTCAAAAAATATTCTCGTTTAATTCAAAATCTATTTGTTTGTTTGTTGTTAATCGCAAAACTAACCTGCCAACCGCGGATATCTGAACCAATTTTTAGTGTTTTAAACTTTCAAACACAGCGGTGAGCCACTAGAGAACAACAAGACGGCTGTGAAGGAACGTTTAACGGAAAGAAATAAAGGTGTATACAAAAAAATTAAATAAAAAAGAATAATGATCAAAAGCAGGCTACTTATATAGATCAAAACTAAAAAAAAAAGAGTAACATATAAATTATTGAATCCATTTCCCTGTAGCAAATTGACTGTAAGTAGTCAACTAGTTACAACGTTCAGTTGTTTGTTAAGTAGTTACGAACTCTTGACTTAAACGGTAGCTATCTATCTATTCATAAAAACTAAATTATTCGCTTTTTGTAGTTATGTGTGGCGGGTGTGGCTTAGTAGTTAGCATGCCCGGAATTTTAATCTAAGGATTCATGGTTTGCGACCAACTGCAGCCAAAAAAATCTTGCCCTGCACATTGGGGCCGTCAGTGCGCTATATGAGTGACGGTCAATACTCAGTTACATAGCAGTAGTCCTACAATGTATTTAGGTATTGTTGACTAGCTACATGACATAAATTTTCAAGAAAATTCTGAAGCAAACAATATTCTTTAGTCATTATGTTATTATAAGAAAGTTAGTGAAGATAATAATATAGCTGAAGAGATAGATTAAAGTCTTAGACTGCTTAATGCTTTACTTAATAATTTAGTCGTTTCAAAAAATAAAATATAAAACTGAATGGTTATTTTAATGCTTCTTAAATAACGAGGAATAAGTATTTGCATATTCAGTCTAAGTATAAATGTATCATTTATGTTATATTTTTACTTATGATGACTTTACTATATATATATCATCCTGCAAAAAGAAATAAATAGATAAATGCTATGTTTAATTATGAAACATTGTTAACTATGTGTCACACACAACCAACCAAAGCCTTTCTAAATCTATTCTGAGACATATATAACGCAAGACAATATTATTTCATTAACACTACTACCACTAATTCAAGTTATATAGAAAAATAACTGCTAAGGTCAAGAGAATACATTTTTCAAACGAGCGAGGTGCATATGAAGATTATAATAAACTATGTGTTACCTTGAAACTATAAAATGTGATTAATTCTATGTAAAGCTTTCTTTATTCTGTCGCAGGAAGTCGATATTATTCATTATAATTACTTCACATATGGACAAACATTTTTCTTTTATTTTGGATTACACTAACATTTAAAGTTAAAGTCAAGATTCGTAATTGTTTAACAAACGACCCAACGTCGTAACCAGTTGATTTATAAAACTTATATTACGCTGTGTATGAGTTGAACTTCTTATTTATACATTAAAAAAACTAAAAAGGCTTTGAGTACTGATGCTAAAATAAATGTACAGAATTGGTCGTCATCTCCTTATGCAGTCTTTTCAGTACAGTGTGATAAATAATTTAAAAAAAAACATGCAAAATTTCCAAATATTATTTTTGCAGTATTGGCAGTTGTTCAAAATGTGTTTTTATTAATTGAAAGATCTTCAGTCACTGATTTTCATACAGTATAAATTAAAATGTTTCTCCATTCATTAATACACTAAAATAAAATTTCTATTGATTTCTCGAGAAAAAAATTATTTACTTTTTAATTATCAACGCATACTATTTACATTCGTTAAGTAGCTTTACCTAAGTTCCTAATCTGTTGGACTAGTGTTACAAAAAGATTTTCATGTTTCAATACTAAGTATTAAAAAAAAGAATAATCCAAACTGTAACTGCGTTATTAAAACACAAGTAATGAGAACATTCACTGTTTGATACAAAAATTGTGTTGATACATTTTATGCACGTCTCAAAGGTCTTACGTTTATATAAACCTTAATAATTTTCTGAGGTAACTTAGCGTTTAGTATATTTGCAATTCAATATGTAAATTTTATTCGTTCTTTAGTAACACTTACAGAACTCGTTGTCACGATTAGTAACCTGTACGATAACCTGAGTCACTAATATATATATATATATATATATATATATATATTAATACTAGGTTCTAGTTACTAACTAGTCAATAACTACCGAGTTGAAGTTTGTTGTAATAAACATTTCTACAGTACTTAAATAGGGGGCTTTAAACTGGTTACTGCTTGAAAGTAAAATAAAAGAAAATACTTGAATCCAAAGGTAAACCCAGCTATAAATGTTTGTTTGATAGCCCAGTTAGCTATCTCATCAATTTTTAGTATAACAATATATATATATTTCAAAAAGGTAAAATTTCCAAATTAAAAATTATATACCTCTAAACAATCGAGCAAACAACATGTAAAAAAAATAATAAATGTTAATTAATACTGTTTATATTTATGACAAAGTTATTAATGCTGAGCATCTTTGTTCTTAATGTCGAACTACTAACGAAAGGGAAGGTAGTCAATCATAAGCATTCTACCACCAACGATAAGAGATTCATTGTCACTCTTAATACACACCCATAGCTTAAAGTGTGTGGAATATTTTATGGTATCGTACGGACTCGTACTTGTCTCTCCGGAAGCTCGAGCTCTGTCATAGGGCCAATCCACGCCTTTAATCAAGAAAACAGAAAATGGCCTTTTGTGTAACTACTGTACATGAATAAAATTAAGTTATACAATGTTAAGTATCTGTTGTTATGGTATTCTTATTTATCCTACCCTAATTCTATAAATAGTTTTTGTTGATTAAGTATAAAATGTTTTAAGCCTGACATTATTATATTAATGTTGTAAAACTGTCGCAAATATCTTCAAATAGACATATATTATTTCTCAGTAGCATAATGTTTTTTATAATACATCGTTTAAATATTTTTTGCGCTTGCATTTAATTCTTACATTAGTGTTTTTATTTTTATAATTAATTATTTAGGATTTGATAGTATTTTGATAAGTTTGTTACTGTACATTATTTAATTACAAATAATAGCTTTTACAGTGAGGGAAGCCCCCAGTGACAGAGCGGTATGTCTGTGAACTTACAATGGTAGAAACCGGGTTTCGATACCCGTGGTGGGCAGAACACAGATAGCCCTTGTGTAGCTTTGTGCATAATTAAAAACAAACAAACAAACAGTGAGGAAAAATATTCTTGAAACAGGTAGGGCGTTTCTATCACTGCAGCGATCATTTTCAAGTACGTAGGTTTATTTATATAAACGAAAATATTAATTTTCTAATTATATTGAAAACTTAAATTGTTAATTTATACATTTTATTTCTTCCTGGATTTTTTTTTCAAAAAAATGAATTCAACCTTTTACTCTTTACGTATCAGTAACAATAAAAATGAAGAAACTTTGTTTGTTTGAGAAGAAAGCTACATCAAGGTATCTGCTGTGTCCACTGCGGGAAATCGAACCCCAGCTATTAACGTTGTAAGTTCGTAGACCTACTGTTATCCCACCGCGGAACACCAAGAAAACTAAAAATGTTTGTTTTATTTTACATCTCGAGTTGATTAGGTGTCGAATTGGCTGGGAATACATTCTGTCCGAGAACTTCAATAATACTTTAAATATTTTATAAAATGTTATGTATAGTACTGGATCATCACGGCCTAGATAATATCGTTTCGTCCCTACTTAATTTACATGCGAATCACATTTTGTTCTATTGAGTGGCTCCCGGTAAGAGCGAGAGCTTATGACGCTCAAATCGGGTTTCGATACCCACAGTGGGCAGAGTACGAATAGCTAATTGTGTAAATTTGTGTTTAACAACAAATAAGTCTACTGAGTGTGGTCTTTAAGAGTCAACAGATGCAATAAACAGGCAATTGGAATTAATATGTCACTAGAAAAGATGCTTAAATAATTTCAAAAAGGAATGGTTATTAAATGCAGCATTAAATATATGAAACATTTCATCTTGCTTCTTATATTCAAGTCCACGAAGGATATGTGCTGAAGAAATGAAGAACCATTGTATCTTCTATCATGGAATATAAGCCCAGCTGTTGACAATTAACCACTCCTTGGTTCAAGTGAATTTAAAACACATTGAAAAGTTAAACCGTGCCACTGAGCTGAATCTAAGTGAACTATTCTGGGACATTTTAGAAAATCACCTTAGGAACAGGAAGAAAAGCCTCCAAAATCTCACTATATTTGAAGCTGCTTCGCATGATGAGTGACTGTATATTCCAACAGTTCACACACATACGTGTACGATTAGACCAACAGAACGCAATACAATGTAAATTTTATACAATCATTCTGAATTTACTTTAGCAGTAGGTAAAAGTTTATATACCTTTAGACTTGCTGTGTAATAATTGGTTTATATTAAGATTTAATATATTACATTTACAGGTTCGCTAAAAAAATTCTGCGTAAACAGTGGGTCAATAGAATTACAAGAGTCAGGACCACGGTATAGATAGATTTATAAATATAATACCTTCTGAAAACAATTAGGCAATGTATACACTGACTTCTAGAACATTGTATAAAACGACGTCAGGCACCTCTTTCTCTATATCAACCAAAGAGACTGTTGTGAACTATGTTTTAATTTAAACATATTGATGATGTGCGATGTCTAGAAATTTCCAGATTTTCTTTTAATCTTTTTTGTGGTTTATTACATAGCTTTTGATATTAGCAAATACACTAAAAATACACGTAACCACATAAAAAAGAAATCAAGTAGAAATGGCTCAATCAGAAAATACAAGCAATAATAAGAACACTATGTTTGTAAAAGAAGATAAACATCCAGTAAACCGAAAATATTTTTTATTTCTTCGACGTTTCGCCTTATTTCTTTATCAAGAGGTGATCCTATAGAATAAAGCTAAGTTTAACAATGAAACTGTCACCCACTGTCTCAACGGTAAGGCTGAAGACTTCCAACACTAAAAACCGGGTTTCGATACCTGTGATGAGCATAGCATCTACCTTAAAGTGTTTCCAATAGAGTCATTAGACATTAACCCTATGTCAATTGAAATGTTATGAAACGAATAATTGTTGTTTTGGTTTCGAAATCCTTGGACAAAAAATTGTAACAGGAATATATTGTTTGGAGCTGGCTGTGTAGTTGTTTATTATCTTCAATTTGAAGGGCATGAAACTATTTCCTACTTTGGACTTAGGACTTCAATCGACTGAATTTGGAACACTTTCAAGATGTGGGTACCTAAGTTTAATTAATCGATATGTTATGTCAGTTGAGTGTGTTATCAGTTTGGTGGGTGTAGAAAATTTATTTCATCTTTATTTTTCTCTTGTGTTATTGTGAGGTTAATATCCTATTAATTTAGTATTATTTAGCGCATGGTCTTATTCTTGAGCATGATAGGTTTCAGATAGATCGGTATTATTGAGTTTTGTGTGTCAGTTATGCTCTTGAATTCTTCCTTTTGTTGGTCTGTTTGTTTTTCCAATGTATTGGAACTCACATTTATAAGGGTTGTTGTAAATAGCGTTTTTGCTCTGCATTTGTGTTTAGGTGGTTTGGTGTGATTGTGCGAGTATTGTGTTGTGGCTTCTGAATACTGTTTTACCTTTATGTTGCTTTCATATCTTCTATATGTTTTCAGCAATATTTCCCTATATCAAAAAGCTCACACTGTATGACAGAAATATGCATTAAAAATTAGGAAATATCAAATATATAACGTATACTTATGGGGAAACGTTACTCTCGCTTAGTAAAACCATTTCAAAGGCAACAAACGAAAAGTGTGATAAATATATTATGAAACTAGGGTAAAATCAAGAATAATATAAAGTTATGCCATGCATTTGAGAAAACAGGTTTAGTGAAAAAATGTTTAATTAATTTTAGTCGTTTTTCTTATAGTTGGTATGCCAAAGTTAAGTAATAATATTTCGGCCAACAAACTTCTAACACTGTGATCTAGAGGACTATTGTTTGTAGTTAAGCAGAAAGCTACGCAAAGGGCTATCTGTACTTTGCCCACCACAGGTATCGAAACCCGGTTGCTAGCGTTGTAAGTCCGCAGACAAACCGCTGTGCCACTGAGGGGCAGAGGGCCATTCAACAGATACACACACAAATAATTCAAGGTTATTTAGTATAAAATAAAAACACAATAAAACATGATTTTAATTAAATAAGATATTTCTATGCAAAGTGAAGGATTGTTATTTACCTAAAAAATGTTTGACATTATCATATAAGATGTGATTAACGTGTTTCTAATTGGTCTACGTGTCTGGTTTACTGTAATTAAAATAAATTGGGGAAGTTTCAAGGAAGGGTAGCGCAGAAAATCAAGTTCTTTTATGCTTCACCAACTTCATTTTTAGGTTATGAAGTGATCTAAATTCTGTATTTATTTAGCATGATAAACTTTAAAAAGCTTTCTCAGATGTACACTCACTAATAAAGGTACATCATTTTAACTCAGAAAAAATATTAATATTTAAGTAAATTTAATTTCTAAGAAAAAAAATTAGCATATTATGAAATCTTGTTAGAGCATCCAAGATATAGCATGATAAAAAAATCCAGGAAACAATTACGTTTTAACAAAATTTCGTTGTTTTATCGCAAAGCTTCACAATGAGCCATTTGCATTTTGTCTAATACCGGATTTTAGCATAATAAGTTCTTAAACAAACCGAGGAGCTTAACAAGATGAGTTATAATAGATTTATGTTAAACATAATAATCATCTCTCATAAACATTGTACAAAACATTAAATTATAATTCAAAACACGCGCATGAATAGAATCTTAAGTATCAAAGTTTAATCTGAAGAAATACTATTCTAATTAATAAAAATCCCTAAAGATCTAGATAAAGAATATGTGGTTTAAAAATGTAATAGGCCTAATACGAATTTATTATGAGAAGTATAATTGTAATCGATCTTCGCTGGCTTATAAAGGGAGTGCACACATAACAATTGTTGTTGTGTCAAAAAAAAGAATTGTATTGATATTATTCCGACTACTCTTGTGTTTATTGCATCCCAGCCAGACTGAAGAGCTCTGAATAGGGCAAAATACGTGTAACGATGTATATGAAAAATATGATGTGATTGGATTACTAACAACTATTATACACTCTTCTAATTTTTGAGACACCCTAAGAAGCTAGACAATAATTTAATGTTCAAAAATGTAATAGGCCTAGTACTAGCGTCTTATGACAAATATAATTGAAACAGTACTATTAAAACCACCCCCTAGTGGACTTAAACCTAGAAAGCGGGTTTCGATACTTATGGTGGGCAGAGCAAAGATAGTCCATTGTGTAGCTTTGGGCTTAATTGCAAATAAAAATTACAAACGAAATATTAAAACCATATTGTGTACCGTACTGTTATTATACAATTTACACTAAGCGAGTGTAACGTTTTTTGTTTGCGCTCCAGAGTTTAAAACTAACACTATTAAACTATAAAACACTAATAAATGATACTCAGCTTTTCTTCAAATGTGGAACTGCTACATTGATTGAGATTCTGGTCAGCAAGTAATGATTTTCACGAAGAAGTTAAATGGAGCTTAAGCTGACTGGAGGTTTCTGTCGTTATTTTTTTTTTTGTAAAAGTACTCATCCCACAAGGAATGTCTTTCATTAACTAAGCTGTTTATCAAGATGAAAAGACTTGATTTACAGCCTAAACAAGTTGAAGACAAGGAAGGTATTTAAAGAGTTACTACATACGTACAAGGAATAAGAGATTTAGTAAACAACGTATAATTCAAAACTGAAATACAAAAAGAATGAGTAAAGATGGAAATTTCAAATTGCTCAAAAGAGTTAATTACGTTATTTTGTAACCATATTTAAACTTTGCAACCCCAAGTCTAACAAAACAAATTAAATAAAATGCTAAAACTTAATAAAATCGTGTATAGTATATGAAAGAACAATTATGTTAAACCGACTTAAATATGAAAATTTTTAAAACTTTTATTACTAACAGCTGTTAAAAATGACTTGTTTAAGATACTAAGTTCATTTTAAGAGACATAAGTGTTAAGAATGTTAAAATCAACTTGAATATTAAAAATTTGAGGTCATATAGAATGCGAATTTAATCAAGAGTTTAACATTTCTAATAAAACTCTCAAAACCAGATCATGTTTAATATCAGCCACATATCAAAGTACAATACAAAAAAACGTTAATATCGTTGTATAATAAATCAATTAAACCATGTTTCCTAAGTTACGAATCCATAATATTCAACTTCGAAATAAATAAGTAACGTCTATCACATTCAGAACTTATTCGTAGGTCTTCAACCGTTTCTAAAGTGTTAGAACTGAAACCTATTCGACTTGTATTACCCATGATTTTCATCCTGAATAAGTGTTAGAAAATTTTATATGCGGAAAGGATATTTTTTCACAAAACACTTCATTAAATATTCTGTTCATTTTCTACTGTACTAGTTCATGCAGATTCGTACTGATCCTTGAGAGATCAGAAACAATATAAATAATTTTCTGGCTATTCAATTGTAGGTTTTCCAATGGTTTCCAACACAGTCATGAACATTTTATTTGAATATCGAATAAAATCTGCTTAGCAGTTATTTATAAAATTGTATGAAAATAGTAACAAGAACAACAGGCGAAGATTTATGAGCTGACTTATATGATAGCTTCTGTAGTTAGAACCATTGAAACGTGTATGTTGTTAAGTTTAATGCTACACTACGGGTCGTCAACGTTGTGTTTGCTGTGGGGAATCGATCCTCATATTTGAACGTTTTTAGCCTCAAATTTAACATTCCACTCAAAAATTGCGCTACAGGTAGCAACTTTTTTCCATATCTAATACTTAATAATTTTAACATCGCACTGTAAAGATTTTATAATTTCTTCCTAGATAAATCCGCTAAAGTTAAGAATCTCATAGCGAACACGAAACATAAAAACACATGTAATAATATAGATCAACTTTTTCAGAATCAAACATAATAAGCCACGTTTCCAAATACAACATTGCACATTTGTATTATAACTTACAACTGTTATAAATTCTTAAATTCACAAAGGAAATTCAGTCATATTTACAGCCGAAGAACGCAAATACTGCGCTGATATAGGTGTTAATAACCTCGTTAATTGACATTCTGTAAACTAACCGTGTTCCCATGCTATTGCTAGTTACTGATATTCTTATGTGGCCACTTGTTGAAACTAACTAACGACGTTACCAGGCTACCTCTTGTTACTAACACTGTTTCCTAAAATCTTCCGTAAACTAACCTCCCTATCAGATCAAAGCTGGAAACTTTTCTAAAACTAATCTCCTTACCTAATCACTTCTCTGAACTACTTCTTTACTAAGCCACTTCTAAAATCTAATGTCATAACTTAGCCACTTCTGGTCATTTTTAAAAACTAGCTACGTTATTTGGCAACTTCTAAGACTGAGATCGTTACGTTGTCAGGAGTAAATTTTAATATCTTTACCTCGCTACTTTAGGAAGTAACTTCATTAATTACTTGGTGATTTGTAAAAACTAATTGTTCTTGTAGTTTTCTATTTGTTTTTTTTTTACCGGTCCAATTCTAAAACCTAGTCTCGTTACGTGATCATTTCTAGAAATTAACCTCGTTACCTGATCTCTTCTGAAAACTAAAGGTCACTACCTAGCCACTACTGGAAGCTAATTCTGACAACTAAACTCCTCACGTAAGTACCTCTAAAACTTAAAACCAAATATTTGGTTACTTTTGATCACATATAACCATGCCTATGTAATACAAATTAACGAGGAAAACTTTTCACACAACAAACAGTCACTGAACTGTACTTAAGTAATCATGCAATTTCAAATGTGTAATAGAATGGTTCCACCTATATTATGCAGATTTAACCTATCCATATACAGTTTGTTAATATTACTATCTTACTGTAGTAAGTAGAAACATCAATTTATTTTTAACCACGGGAAAATAAGGTTTATATTTTTTAATTAAGAAATCTGAAAGAAACTCAATAATATCCGAATGTTTGTTACAAAAAAAAACTATTTCAGTCTTTAACACACTCTACATATCCGACGTTTCTGCTATGATACCAATAACGTGATCAAATAACATCGGTTTTTACATTTGTTAACTGATTTATCGGCTTCGAATCGTTCACACTAAAAAACGTCGATTTAATACGAAGTAGTGTAAATACTTGCATTTACTGACTATATATATAGAAGACGAGTGACAAAATCGAAGAAATCAATTCTTTAGATTAGGAAATTATTATGCCATTTTCATGATGTTCGAAAAACACGTAGGTTCAAGAAGTCTTGATAGAAATGAATAAAAACCCTATAACCCGAGCGCTTCCAAAAGGTGGACCTTTCTTCTTCAGGGGCAAATTTTCTAAATTTATCCCGTGTTAGTGCTCTTAACACTAATATCTTGCTTTTTTATTTCTTTTTATGTAAGCAGCGCACTATGTCTATTTTAATAACAAGAATGAAATCATTTTTATTCACAAAAGTTTCGAAGCTTTTGTAAATATAAATGTTTTCGTCTCTTCAGACGTCTTCACTTTTGTTTTGTACTTAGTTTTCCCCAGCATTAATCCACTCTCAGTGTTTATTTTAAACTTGGGTATCAAATTGACCAAGACAGTTTTATGAGGTAACATTTGTAATGCTAAAGAGTAAACTAATGTTGAAAGGGTGCGTTCGTAATGTTTTCTTTCTAAACTTTTTTATGATTTAGTTCCAACGTTATTATCGATCAATACGTTTTTGGTATTATTATTTCAAGAGTAGTTTAATAATTACAACGGTACACTACGTTTTGTTGTAGCTGTTGTTGTTGGGTGTATTTAATTAAGACGAACCGAATGTGAGGATGCACAATGAGGCAGAATACTCCAATACGACAATGCAGCTGTTGCAACAAGAGTTATGAAACTGTATCATTCATTAATAGCATTTGAGGAAGAACGGATAATTAATATGTATAAGGCCATAATACGTAAATATGGCTCTTGCTCTTGTATAATAATATATTTCACGTTCATAAAACAAACCTGAAGTGGGTAATAAAATATTACTGCCGGGTCAACATTGAATTTACTGATACCATACGTTTCACCACTAGGTGACTTAAACTGTAATTTATAAGCAAGAAAGCTTAATTTGGTATGCCATAATATGGATATGTTTAGTAGAAATAAATGAAGTAATGTACCCTTTAACTGTCTATTAAAATGTTAATTAACTATGACATCCTTATTTGAAGAATCCTGAAAAATACTCATAATCATATATAATAAAAAAAGCTTAATGTGGTATGCTACCATACAAATATTTTTAATAGAAATAATTGAAGTAATGAGCACTTTAGTTAGTTATTAGAACGTTAACCATGTCGTTTTTGTGTGAGTATTCCTGAATTTTACTCATCAATTTGGTATGTCACAATATGTATATTTTAGTAGAAATAAATGAAGTAACGAGTCCTTTAATTGGTATTGAAATGTTAACCATTACGTCTTTCTGTGAGTAATCCTAAAATATTGTCAGTTGGTTCATATAAAGAAAAATAATTGTGAAGCTTCATCTTCCTTTTGTTTTTTATTCAGTCTACATCATCTGCAGAGAAATTCTGTTCATCGTAAGTTATATATTTTCCATGTGCATTTTATTCGTGACAATCAGTTTGAGGAATTTGGTAATTGGAGAATACAACCAGAGAATTGAGATTATATATCTTTCAAAACTTCACGTCAGTTTTCAAAAAGTAAAAAGGACAAAAAATATTTAACCAACATATAAAGAGGCACACCTATTTTTATGGGCGTGCCACCATAAGCTTCTATATATCTGCGTTTCTAAGCTCTAACTGTAATATCAATTATTTCTTATCAGATGTTTCAGAATTAGAGTTTATATCATGTGCGCAAGTTATTTTTCATAATCCTTTATCATAATTACAGTTAGACAACTTAACCTTTAATGAACAACTGTCAACAGTAAAAATTACACTATCCTTTGTATGTCATCAACTTGAAAATTGTTAGTTTGATTGTTTGTTGTTGAGTACAAAGCTACACAATGTGCTATTTGTGCTATGCCCACCAAGGTAAAGTTACCAGAATTCTTGGTAAGGAAAAATATCGAGGCGGAGAAAAAGCGTCAAAGAAAAATAAACATAAAGTCTAACATCGCTGCTCCTTAACTTGTGACTTTCTTTGTAAAAACTAAAGCATAAATTATAGTAATTTTAGGAACAGAAATAGTTTAGATAAGGATCTACATTATTACTTTACTTACTATCGGTGATCTGTATTTCTAACTAAAACATAGTTATTCCGACTCCAATGTACAAATATACATACATCTGGTATAACCTTCACTATATATATATATATATAGTAACTAAAGAGGAAAAGCAATTTAACTTAAATTCAATTTACTTCAAGACTACCTGATAGGTTTACTGTTAGTGGCTGAACGGTAAGTATGGCTTTCAACGCTAAAAATCGGGTTTCGATACCCGTGATGGGCAGAATACAGGTAACCTGTTGTGTAGCTTTGCGCTTAACAACAAACAGATTATCGTTGATCGGTTTTCTTTTTGTTAAAACTCATATATTTCATCTAGAATTAAACACCCACTCCCTATGTGTAAAACATTTTCACCTTTTGGTTTGGAATTTTCCTCAGCGCGAAGGTGTCAAATAGCATCTAACTATTTGTGTTCATACGATAAAAAGTAAGGATGCACGGTACCCGGCCAGATATTCGGCCCCGGTCGGATATTGGGCTACCCCGTAATACTCGGCTCCGGCCGAATATCGAAGTTAAAAACAGCCGAATCCGGGTAATTGAAAATAACATCTAAGCCCTAATATTGGTGGCAACTAACGCGGTACTGAAAATTACAGTCAATAATTGGTTTAGTTTTAAAAAACGTGTTTCCGAGCAACAAAGACTGACCGTCCGCTGAAAGTCAGGGATTCAGAGAACAATAGAAGTTAATAACAGGCATGGCTTGAGAAGTTGATTTCTGGGTAATGTGGGTTTTTTTAAGAACAATGGGGGTTATGGTTTGAGAAGTTGAGGCTTGGCATTAATCGTATAATGATTCTAAAACGTGTAAACATTAGTGTTTCTACGTTTACTTTCACTGGTCTCAGAAATCGCATGGAGTTGGTAAGTAATTTCAATCTTTCTACCTCAATAAAAATTAAATTTCAAAGTTGTCAGTTTCATTAGTTTTCCATCCTATATATTGCTGTTGCCCCCAGCCATTTCAATTCAGTTCATCACCGATTCTCGATGCCGTGTAAAGTTCAATTTCACATTGTCTTGTCAAAAACGTATTTTAACTTGCTATTTTAGTCATTTTTCATTCCAAAGGTAAACGTGGCCAGCTTGGTCTGGAGATATTTTGTGTTGGAAAACAAGGATGATCATTTCGCAAAGTGTACCCTTTGCTCCACCATGATATCTAGGGGTGGCACGTCACCCAAGACGTTTGGAATCAAATCGCTGAGAAATCATCTCGCTTCATTTCATAAAGACGAATTCGCAACCATGCAGAGAGAAAACAATGAGAACAAGAAAAGAAAACGTGACGACGAAGATGCCGCTACTGAAATTTCGATGGCCAAGAGAAGTAAAACGCAAACTCTTCGGCAATGCGTCGTTGATTACTCATGCCATTCGGTTAAATGTAATAAACGACAATTTTGTTTTTGTTTCTAATTTTTGTGTATGTTGTTTAGTTGTTGTTTGCTTGTTTGTTTGTTTTGGGAGGAGGGGAGAACCCGGGTCTTGACACCCGGCCCCAGCCAAAGCTTAGTGGTCGGGAACCCGGACCCAGTAATCGGCCAAATTTTAATACCCGTGCATCCCTAATAAAACGAAATCCTGGAGGAGCTGCCTATTCTACAACAGGCGCGTCCACCGGTTAACGTATTGTGAAGAGCCTCCAGCTGTGAAGGTTTGCTGTGAATTACCAAAAAGCAGATGTGTACCAAATGGTGGTGGTTGCAGAGAGCGAGGCGGAATAATGTGTGGTGCGGTCTTGTGGGTTAGGCAATAGATCGAGAACTAAGGGAAGAAAAACTGACAACCTGCCTTACCAGCGCGTCAGTTATAGACAAAAAACCCTGTGATAATCATGAATATGATGGAAGGCCGTAACGCTCAAGATCAATATCATGTCAAGTAGAAGTTAAGGGGAAAAATATCTTTATGAAATTCCAAAATGAAACCCTGTAGGGAGTCTTGGGACCAATAGAAGGAAGACAGGAAAAGCCAAAAACAATGTACAAATTTGCACTTATAACACCAAAATGCTCAAAACAGATGACGACCTAAACAAGCTATTTCAAGAATTAAAGGATTTCAACTGATATATCACAGACCTTAGCGTAACAAAACGAAGAAGAAAAGTATAAAAACAAAGGAAGATCCAGATGCTAAAGAATTATGTTTTCTAATTCATCTAAAAATAAAATACTGTATTAAAGGATTTCAGAAATATTCAAATAGAGTCAACTCTCTTTAGAAAGAAGAAACCATGACAGTTTTCTGGTCTATGCACCAACACAAAATCATGATGATGAAAAAGTAGAGTTAATGTACAAAGATTAAGTAAAACACTGAAAGACAACAAACAATCAAGATACAATATAGTGATTGAAAACTAAAATCGGACTGAAAGAACTTGGAGGGCTATTTACATGCAAGGGCACATTTGGCATAGGAGAAAGAAAATTAAAGAGGTAAGAGAATGCTGGAATTTGTCATAGAATGAAAGCTATTTATTGCAAACACTCTGTCCAAAAAATGAAAGAACAGAGATTAGATATGGGAGAATCCTAACGTCACAAAAAAGAACCAAATAGACTTCATATTAAAAAACCAAAGGGGTATCACGAAAAACGTTGAAGTTATCACAAACGTAGATGTTGAAAGTGACCACAGAACGTTACAAAAAAATTCATCATATGTACAAGATTGGTCAGAACTTAAGACAATACGAATAATGAAAGCAACAAACAAGTGTTTGAAGAGGAAAAGGATACTTTTCAACTATTAGGCACTTACGAGTAAAAAAGGGAAATAGATGAAATAAGTGAAGAACTCAATAACATTACCTCGTAAGAGGCATCAAAACTATCCGAAAAAAGATAAATACATGGCTAGAATTTCGCTCTAACAAGAAAACAGAGAAATGGACATAATTGACAACAGAAGGAAAAACTTAGAAAAATGCGGAAAATATGACATAATTGGAAAAAGTGGAGTACATTGAATTAATTAAGACAGTTCGAAAGAAAATGAGATTAAGACAAAGAAAGAAAATGAAAGAAAACATAAAGGTTACAACAGAGAGAGGTAATGAGCCTAAAGAAATATACAAAAACGGAATGAAAATAAAAATATACTCAATTCAAAACAAGAAAGGAGACATAACGAGTGGCAGAATGGAAAATTTTGATATATTCACAGAATTCTGTAAAGAACTGTACGGGTCAACAAACGAAAAGGAAATATAGGTCCAGGTAACACAGATGTACCACCAAACAGCTTTGAAAATGTTTGAAATGCCATGAAGCAACTGAAAAAGAACATGGCACCTGCATTAACCATATTTTTCAATGAAATTCTGAAATTCAAGAGAATTTTCAAAAATGGAAAGAAGCCAAGATCATTATTCTTCACATGAAAACAGATGGAAGAAACATTAGAAATTATATACCAATTAAACATCTATCACACCAGTATAAATTTTACATGAGAATACTACACAACCGAATGGAGAACATGCTTAATGGGAATCAACCCAGAAAATAAGCAGGTTCCAGAAAAGAATACTCAACATTAGACCATCAGCAAATAGTAAATCAAATAATTGAACAGAGAAATGAGCACATACTCTCCCTTTTGCCATCATGAAACATTCAACGATTTTAGTGCTTTACGAAACATAGGAACAAATGAAATATACATTAATATACTAGAAGACACATATACCGACGCAACAGTTCGAATGCACCTTGATAATGAAATATCATCAGAGATAAAGATAACGCGAGGCGTTTGACAGAGACACCCAATATCACCCAAGCTCTCTACTGTCACATTAGAAGAAATATTCAAAAATACGGAATTGGAAAATGGCGTAATTATCAAACAGAGGAATATTATCCAATCCGAAGTTTGTAGATTTAACGAAGTCAGTGAAAGTGAATTGAATAAACTGTTCTTTAAAAGCAAGAGAAAATGACTTAAAATGTCCAAAGGTAAACAGGATATATGACAAACTTTAACTCCAGCAATAACATCATTATAGAGAAATAGCTTATTGAAAATGTGAAGCAATATAAATATTTGTGTCAAAACTTAAAAAATGAAAGATACGATAAAGGAGAAGATGCTTGTAAGAATAAAAGCGGAATGGAATTTTTGTGGAAGATACAGAGAAATATTTCCAGATAAAAACTGCCAATATCATTTAAAAGAAAGGTATTATGCCAACGGTGATACGTGGCTACAGTCTTGGTAAATCATAAAACAAGTTAAGAATCACACAAAGAGTGGTGGAAAGAAAAATAATTAACATTAGATCAAAAGACGAAATATCAAACAAGACAATTGGGGAATAAAATAAAGGTGAAATACATCATGAATTTTATTGATGCGAGCAAATAGAAATGGGTAGGACATGTAGAAAAATTAACAGACAATAGATGGACAGTACGGCAAACAAGAACGGGAAAAAGATCAAGAGAAAGACAAAGAATACCTTGGAGAGGTGACGTCACAAGATACGTACGACCGTTATGGGCGAGAAAAGCTAAGTACAGGATAAATTGAAAAGATCTGACAGTGGGCTACATCCTGCAGTGGATAAATGAATCCTAGATTAAAAGTGAAAGGTGAAATCAAAAGAAATAAGGACTATTTTTAAGTGATATATAATTGCAAATACTAATAAAGAAAGCAGAATTTATGATATATCTTTATTATATTCGTCATATAACGCGTTCCAACACGAATGAGATGTAGGCTTTTCATGAACGTATAAACAATTATTAATCTTGGAAAATTTGTTTACCTTTCCAACATGAGCCAATCCTTTATCAAATTAACTAACAGCAAACACGAAATACTCACTTGACATCTGATGGACTGCGTTGTTTGAACTTCAAGTGATCCAGCCAATACAAGATACCAGTTGGATCCTTGATCTCCTTCACGAAATACTGAAATAGAAACAATAAAAAAACAGTTTCTGAAGGAACTACTGTTTTATTATGCTTGAGTTAACATAATTATATTCAAAGTGTTATCAAACAATACTTTTGAACAAGAGAGAAGACAGAGACGTGTACAAAATATTTTCTGTCATACAATTGACTATGCGATTGCATACACACATGGCATTGTTGATCCAATTATTTATATGCATTACTTGGCCAGAAATGATCACCTTCAGGTACCAAAGCTAATCTAAGTTTATCCAGTTTGTATTTTTCACATGGTACAATGTAGAGTGGTTTTATACAATATCAGTTAAACCTACCTGACTATAGTATTTGGATAATTATTTAGTACCAAAGAGATTTAGCTACACGCAAAGAACTGACTGTGAACAATCAATATCAATTTTTATTGTAAGCCTATTGAAGCTTCTCCTAGATTTGGTGAAACAGAATAACCAGACTTTTTGTGCTATTTTGTCATTATCTCTCATTAGAGGTATACTTTCTGCATTTTTCTGCAATTGGCATGACTCTGTTAACTAATACTTTGTTTTCCTTGCGTCATGTTAAATGTATCTATATGTATTTATGTGTAGAAATAATTAAGTAAATGCATAACTAGAAAGATTGTATAGAATATCTTAAACAGTACTGGAAAAATCAGCATTTAAATTCTTACAAGTTGCTACTTGTACCTGACAGTGAAATCAGTTATAATAATAAAATAATCACAAGTATATTATGAAATTGGGATTAGACGAGTTCACTAGAGCATTAGTAGATTAGATTCCAGGATCTCCAAGATTGTAAGTAGTCTATTTTTGGGTGATTTGCAATGTATAGATAATTGAAAAATAAATAATTGCCAAATAACTTTAACTAACACCATGTAAAATCGTTTACAAAAACCAAAATACCTTCCACCACAAATAATAAGTGTTTCTCTAGCGTGCATAAGTAGTTGTTCAAATGAGGTCAAGTTGGTTTCTTGCGAACCTAGTTAATTAATTAATTCTGTTTCTGATATTTTCGTCATAGGTTCTTCTTTTTTTTGCTTTAGCCTGCTCTTCTTAGAGTGTTATTTACAGATCATACTAGAAAACACAAAAACATTCAATAATGACATAAACTGTACCTTTGTGTAGCAGTTACATGCATAATAATTTCCTTTAGTTGTGACTTATAACCTCATAAAGATCAGAAATAGAAAAAAGTATCACTTATTTGTACGTAAGAACCAGAAAACAGAATAATTACACATATTTGCCCAGAATGAAAAGATAAAAATGCAAAGTGTCTCTTGAACCATCTACACGTTTTCACATATAATTGATCATTTAATGCGACATTTGCCTGCCCAATATACTCAATTAACAGTAATGTTGGTGTTATTTTTGTAGTGCAAAGCTACACAACGGGTTACCTTCACTTTGCCCACCGCGAAGAATCGAATACTGGATTTTAGCGTTTAAATTTGTAAACTTACCGCTGACCCGCCGGGGAACTTTAACAGTAATATGTATGATATCATTTTAATTTAATGCTTATAACCATAGAACCATATATATTTTATTTGTATCATTAAATTAAAGAACAAACTTCACTTGGATTTCAAATATCTAATGATCAACATTTAACTGAACATCATAATAGTCAAAATGTATGCCCCCCAATAGCACAGCGGTATGTCTGCGGACTTACAACGCTAGAATCCCGGTTTCGATACCCGTGGTGGGCAGAGCAAAGATAGCCCATTGTGTATCTTTGTGCTTAATTACAAACAAAGATTAGCCGCGGCTCATAGAATGGCTCTGAATTATTTAGTTTTTCAAGTACAAACTTTTAGCTCATAGCTCAATCATCTCTTGGCCGATTTGAGATATAATTACAGTTTTGAACTCAGGAGGTCAAACCTTTTTGATTGATGTATTTGATCATGCCAAAAATCTCATAGATTAAATTACTCTAATCCTGCCTAAATAATTTCAATTTGAGAGTAGGCTGGTAGAGATCTTGATAAGTATTAAATCGAATCGGGTATACGCACGCCCTACGCTTGGTACTGCTTGAGCACAAAAATGTAGCTAACAAAAAGGGGAAAAAAGTCTCATAGATTAATTTTCTCTAATCCTGTCTAAAAGAATTTCAAATGCCGCGGCTATTGAGGATTCCCTCTTGTTTTTATTTGTATTAATGCAAGCAATGAATGGTACAAAGAGTAGAGCCTTACTTACTTTTGTAATCTTTTCTCGTTAATTCATATATCATTTAATTTTAAATCGCTTTGAAGTTCTTATCTGAATGAGTTTTCTCATGTTTTATTGCATCAGAGATCGCTGTCATAGTTTTACTGCTATAAGAAAAAGCAATCCTGCGAACATTCTACACTACGTTTTGTAATCTGCTTAAGTGATAAACGATTAAATATATTTTTAATCGCACTATTAATTGATCAAAGAGTACTCCAAAAGTTGGCGGTAGGTGGTGATAACTAGCTGCCTTCCCTCTAATCTCTCTCACTGCTAAGTTAGGGGTGGCTAGAGCAAATAGCCCTAGTCTGGATTTGCGCAAAAGTCAAAACAAACCAAACCATCATAAACTGATTTACAACCATAACTAATCTAAGAGTTACATGTTGGCCAAACAACTGAGCCTCCAACGTTCATTTCTTTATTGTTGTTGCCACCTGAAACTTAACTTCATGAAATGCCACTAATCTAAACAACGTTGTAATTTATACATTTTACTTCAGCAAGTCAAATTTTCATAAACATTTTCTTTAACTTAGGTGGCGCTTAGAGATACATGGTGTTCGGACATTTGTCTTTATTGTATTGTTATCGACTCTGTTTCAACATTAAACACATATTACTAATTCTGATGCAATTTTACCTTATAAGAAAATAGCAAATATAAAGATATTTAATAGAAATAGTTTAGTGTCACCTTCTTTTTTCAGTTATTTGTTAATCATTTCCTTATGTGAGATTAAATACTACAAAAACCAGAATAAGTTGATATCAAAATACTATAAACACGTCAAATGTCGTACGTCATAAGATTTGAAGGTTTCTAAACTGGGTGTTTTACAAGTCCTTCGTAGTCTTGCCTGGAACATTTTCCCTAGTGATCTATAAATAATAATATTTAGCTTAAACAATTTGGCACACTCTGAAACTTTTGATTTATTTTCTTCTCAGATTATCAGTTCTTTTCCTGTTGTTATAGTAATCAATAGGTGTTTTTTATGCGTATTTCAAATTATGCGTCCCGAGTGGATCAGCAGTGAGTCTTAAGAGCTTGTAACGCTAAAAATCCGGTTTCGATAGTCGTACTAGGCACAACAAAGATAGAACAATGTGTAGTTTGGTGTTTAACAACAAAACAAATACATCAAATTATGCTCATAATTATAACCATGATCCAATAGCTACAACCAATGATGAAAGTACGAGTACTTTTCTATATCCTAGGCTTACTCTTCACATCATTTTCTTATTTTATTCTTTACAGTAGGGAAGTTTTTTCACAACTATAATATATTGAATGTTTCTTTCTCCTCTTCCCACTTTGGAGTCACCATCACTTAATTATTTCTTAATTGTTCACTGTTGTCTCTGTGTTGGAAAAATATGGCTCCAAGTAATTTATGCACAATTTTCTGGTAAAAGTCCTTGGTACGTCTTAATTTTTGCATAGTTCAGTTGATTGGTATTAACTAACCTATCTTTGGGTTGTTTTCGTCCTGGAGACAGATGCTGTAGCAACAAGGTATAATTTTTTATCTCACTGTCATATTCTTAATTTAAATATTACAACTAGTGGGAATTATTTCTTGCTGATCTGAGTTACAGAGCTAGGAAAGCATTGTTGTCTACTGCCCATTGAAATAAGAAAGTAGCAAATACTGAATTTCATTATCCCAATAATTACTAATATCTAAATGACCTTAATCTGTAAATTTTTAATTATATGATAAGCCTGTCGTATCACTTTGTCTGACTAAAGATTGTATTAGGTTGTTTATGTCCTCTTTACTTACCAGAATATTACTTATTTCATCTATCAGTAGGCTTTTCAAACTAGTGCTCAACTATATGCTAAATCATCTATCAAACTCTCGATTATAGTATGCAGTGAAACCTAAGACTACTTATGCCTCTAGCCAATAACATCTTAATTATAAATTGACCTAAGATCGCTTAGATTATTCATGTTTATTAGTCTGTGATTTGTGTAAAATTCGAATTAACATATCAGGAGTTTAATCATCACATATATCAAAATTATAACTTGTTCCAAATACGTGTGTTGATTAGTATTTTCTGCCTCTAGTTAAATATATGTGGGTCTGGTTTCTGCTCTTTTCCTAGAGCAAGGGGTGGTCCTATGGTTATCGTGCTGCACTATGAATCTGAAAATCTATGGTTTGCATTCCATTGCCGCAAAATTGCGCTTCGCATTTTCGGGAAGTAAATTCATTATAAGAGTGATGGTCAAATCCCATTTTGAGTTAGAGAAGCGACAGGTAGGTCTTATTAATTATCTGCTTTCCAACTACTTTGTAAGTTTAAAATTGGAGACATCTAACGCATGTGGGCCCTGAAACAAATAAAGAAACAAACCCTCTTTTCTTTAGATTAATTACTCATGTTGAATCTCCTCAGTCTGCTACTGTTGTAGGAACTTTGATGTAATCAATTGGGGTCCATATCTAAGCTGTGTGTTCAGACTGAATGGTTTTGACAGGTTGTAATTGTATGTCATTATGTCTCATGATAGGGAGGCGTGGCTCACACGTAATTGCAATCGTCAAGCATGCACATAAGAATAGAAGAGTTTCAAATACGCTATTGGTATTACCAGCTATTTTTCAGCACTACTATTATTTTCTATGATAAAGTAAGCACCAAGCTGGCACAAATGACAATCAACTCCTTGCTATATCACATTTTGTTTCTGCGAGGATATAGTTTATGTCCATGTTTCAAACACAAATATTCAAATTAATTATGTATCCTTTCATAGGAAGACTAACAATATAGTAGTAGATGTAAACTAGTAGAATCTAACTCCCCCCTCATTCAAAATTTGCAATTGTTTTAGTCAGGATAGTAGTGGTAATACTACAATGATAAATATGTGACCTTGGAATAAATAAAAAAAAAGTAGTGTATGTATTTCTTGCATTTATTAATTTCCAAACATCTGCATGAATTTTCAGTTGATTCTAAAATATTCACGGCATTATTAATGTGTTTCAAAATTACTCACAATGGGATCTTCTAAGGAACAACTCTCACAAACTTTGGAAAATAATGTTATGAAAGGTGTTGTTTAGAAAATCAGTAATAAGAAATCTTATACCCCATGATTAGTGTTAGAGTGCAACATTTAAAGTAAATAATCGTTACTTTACATTTAGAACGTCCAGGAATTCACTCTCTCTTATAAGAAAATAGACAACCAAGTTTTCCAACCGTTTCACAATCAGTCATTATAGATGATGGATAAGCGGGCTCCGAGCTAATTGCATTTCTCTTAGCATTCATTGGGTGTTTCATTGCCAACAATTATTTCAATTGTTCACGTCGGTTTATTATTCAAATCACTTGTGGATTAACATATTCTTCCTAATTTTTTCTTTCGAGTTCAAAGAATGTATTCCTCTCTTTCTCTATCTGAGTACAACTATTCAGTTTGCCCCTAAGACTGACTATAACTTGGCTCTTTCTACCTACCCAGGATTTTCGGGATTTCTGTAATCCTATGATTGTCCTCTCTTGTATTTAACTAGCAGTATTATTACATGATTATGTACTAAGATCAAGTCAGTTGCATAAATTGAATCTACTAGAGTCTATCAGTTCATGGGCCATTACTACTTTATTTATTGATGTTGTTTCTTTAAACTGTGTATTTAGATCCAACATTTTTATCTCTGTGTCACTGCTTATTATATGAAGACATTTCCAACGTAGCTGCAATCTGCACTCTCTTGACCTACCTTAAAGCGTCCTCCCTATTCATAGTAAACATGTCAGAATGCGCCATAAAGTGAAGATTCCGTATATTGTTGTCACAGTCAGTAATATTATTGTCATTTGTTATATGGAGAGGTTTTACTACTGTTCTGCCAGCGTGGAGTATTCCAAAATGTTTTTTGCTAAATTGAACAGTTTAAAGTTTATCTGTTCCACAGGAGTCCTTTCTGTTTGACTTAGATGATGTTTTGCTGGCTCTCTGCAACTGGATAGAATGTGTCTATAATCATTAGAACGCATCTTTCATGAGTGGAGCTGGACTACGCAGCCCCACCTTAAGTACATCTCATAGGTGATTGAATTAATCTTTGAGCTTTTATTTTTCTTTACTTACTGCTTTGAACTAAATTGGATTAAAATATATTTATTTATTCAAAAGGAGTGGATAATTTAAAAATGAAATCTATGTTACGGGACTAATAACCTTATAATTTTTTTTCTTTGTTACTGAATTACCAAAAAATGATCTAGCTAGAGAGCTAATTGATGACATTATACATTACATTTTATAAAACAATAAAAACTGAAGATTAATTAAAAAATAATACGTATAAACGTCAACATTTATCCCAATTGCACACCTACGAATATGAATCCACGAATATTTTCCAGTAAGAGCGCGGGTAATCTCATTCAAGAGTAAGACTAAAAAAATGTTTAAAAAACATCGGATATTCAGATTTATGAACCAACTATTAAAGAGCATCGTGTGTTTTCTGTATCTATTCAAATGATCACATGTGTAAATTCGTTTTGTGTTTTTATATTTGTGTATTTGAGCAAATAAGAACAATAAAGGTAGAATATAATAAGAGGAAAACTTTAATGAAATGTTATATTTCATACAATTAATTGTTTTAACTAACTCAGTCTTTCGAATGGTTAATTGGTTTAGCTCGAAGTGCAATACCTCCATCATAGAGATTTGTAAATCACCTCTATTTGTACATGCTAATTATTTATTGTATGTCGTCATGTTGTTAATCTTCTGATATGTTCCAGAAGTAATAATTCTGATACAAAATGTTGTGAAACAACTAATAAAAGGTTTAAGTTAATTTCGTTTAACAAGAATTTCTTTTGTTTGCATGAAGATTTTGTATGAAAGATATACTCTAGTTCAAATCGGAAGTTTGAAATGCTGAAAGCTCAGGTGACGCGTCCAAATCACGGTAGTGGTGATGTATATCCAAATATTCGTAAAGGCAAATAACAGATAATTGTATTAGTATAACCTCCTGAAAACAACCAAATATCTCAAAGTAAAATACTTCAAGAAACGTCAACTTATTTTCGCATATAATCCTTAAAGTATTTACTTATGGTATCAATGTGTTCTGTTGGTTTGAAATTAATACTAGTTCAATGATGATACATTCTAGGTTATTTATGCTATAAATCATTCCTCCATTTACAATATATATGTGCAACATCTTAGTCTGCGTTATAGTTTCACATACATTGCTTATCTTGTTATTCACTCAAATCAAAAATCATGTGCTTTCATTAAAATAAGGGAATATCTTAACACGTACATCAACAAAGTTTACAATAAGTATCTACCATAAAAGGTTCTGTTGTGACATTCAATAAAATTAATTAGAACGCAGCCATGCTCCGTAATACATGGTGCTGCTAGGCCTGATTTGAAAGAAGTATAAATCAGTCCTCAACTGAAGAACCTTTTTAAAGTTACATATAATTTACATACATATTACTAGATTTATATTTTAATGCTTGTTTTGCAAAGTCTCGCATTTCTTAATTCTTACATGTGATTCCTTTGTCCAGATCTTCATAGTAACCATAGTAACATAGAGAGTGTAACAATGAAGGGTGGAGTTGCTGGAAGGCTTGGAAGTTACGCAATCGGCCATAAATAACATCGACATCTTCTTCTGTTCGGTCTACAGGTCTAGGGGTAAAGATATGACAGTATGTTATTGTAAACTACTTTATAAAAATTAACATAGGATGACAGTATGTTACTGTAAACTACTTTATATAAATTAGCATAGGTTATATACGTTAATTAGTTATTAATATATAATTATTGTGCATTTATAATTTAGATACTCAATTTAAAAGCATTATTTATAATCGAACTTAAATGTATTTATATGTTTCTAATCACTCTACCAATAATAGAACTTAGAGAGAAATTTGTTTTCTCATGTGATGCACAACAAAATAGCTTCAGTTAAATATCAGCTCTTTAGATAGAAAAGTAAACATATTTATACTTTAAATGATATTTAACGCTATTCTGAAAGCCAAACCTTAAATCATCAATAGACCATAATTTGTTTTAAAGGGTAGGGTAAATCCGAAACAACCCCCCCTCCCCAATTTTTGAGAAAGATATACAATCGTCTTTAAAATTTATTCTTTTCGTACAAAATTGGTTTTATTTTGCAGAATAACATGTTATCCATTTAAAGAAAAGATAGTATATGAAATAGTAAACGACTACTATAGGCAATCTCACCCTCACCTTAGATAGCCTATCTCATTCGGATCAGACTGTCTGCGTTTTCTCACCTTCACCTTAGGCTTAGATGCTGTATCTAATTCGGGTAAGAAGTTCCTTATTTTTAAGAAAGCTTATGCCTCAGATAGTACATTAATTCCCATATATATATATATATATATATATATATATATACTATATATATGTACTTAAGTATTCTCTTCTAGGTAGTTTGTTGTTTCGTACCAACCTACGTTTCGTTGGTTGGCGTAGTTAACGTTTAACCTTTTTTACTT
>NW_013665615.1:2026274-2040857 GCF_000517525.1 Limulus polyphemus
TATCTAAATTTTTTATTCTATTTTGTAAGTCCAGTTTTTTAGACTTTGTTTGGCTTTGTGTTGTTGTTTGTCCAACACGTTTCTGTTGGCAGTAGAAACCTTTTTTTTCTTCATTTCATATGCATTATATTTATTTTGCCGTTTACTATAATCAACTTGTTTGTTTTGGGAGAAATATTTTTCTGAGATTTCAATAATAAATGCATATACTTCCTCTTTGATCGACTTTTCATAAGAAGAGATGGGACAGGAGAAGTGTTCTTTAATATTTCTCTTGGTGCTGCTTTGATTTGTTCACTTCTGGATGTGGTAGATAGGGTGTGAGTTCGTTCAGCAGTAGGGAAAAACATCTTAAACTGTATCTCTTTTTGAATTTGTGAGATGTGGTTGGCTGATTTCGTTGTTTGGAACAGAAGGAAGGAAGTAAAATATTGTAAAGATGTGTTCATTAGTTACTTTCCAAACATAAATTAATGTCATGGGGCATCTTACTCTTATCTGTACAGGAGCATCGCTCCAAAAAGTGCTTAAAAGATGCCTCACTCTGTCACATGGCTGCAAGACTGTCAACGGCAACAATAAGTAAGTAACTTATAGTCCCTACTTTAATATAAACAGCATTCTTGTTGAAAATATACTATCTTCTTCACATTAACTTGAATATGTAAGCTACAAGATAAATGTAGTCTTTATGAAGCTTAATATTTTTAACAATAAGAATTATCACAGAACCTTATAAAAGTAGCAAACTTAAATTAATTTCTTAGTCACGCTTCTTGCACTTTACTGACTGATTACCAGTGTTTTATAACGGTTTGGTTATGAAATTAAAGACATAGGGCATCTCATACGACTTTCCCTTAGTTAATCCATTTAATCGCGAAATGATAAACGTGTCTTCCACAAAAACAGTTAACCTCGTTTGAGATAATCCAGAATTTTCACAAACGATCAATTACAGTAGCTTATCAAGTTAGTCATATCAATAACGAACAAAAGACGAAACTTATAACTACGAGGGCTGTCATGAAATAAAAATAGTTTTCTTTCCCATACATTAGATAACAATAAATTACGGCCGGCATCCATTCTTGTAATATATCAATGTCTATCTGGTGAGAAATGTTCTGTTGAAACATGATATTGTCAGGTTTCATGTTGCTTGTCTTATGATAAGTGTAACGAGAAGTTCGGATGGATATTTATCATCCATTCTGTGCATGATCTAAATATATCACCTTGTGACTTGCAGCTTGTTTATACTGCCAAAGACTGTCTACATAGGCAATATTTCCATGCAGAAGCAGTGGTCTTAGTACATCTTTTCACAATAGGATTCGCAATGGCATAACAGCGATTTACCAAACTAACATCATGAAGTTATTCACGAAATTATTCCTACTGAACGGGGAGTATGTTAAGAATAATTGTCTAGTTGCCTACATTGTCAATACCATTGCTATATAGTTATTTGTGTAACTTGCCATGGTTAGCGAAGTTAGAATTAAAACTCGTATCTTTCTGAACACCCCTTGTAACTCAATATACGCATCCTAAAAAAAAGCAGTATATCGTGCATAATACCTTATAAACTAATTAAAATATATGATAGGTATATTTAAACAACTGCATTTATTTTGCCCTTAGTTCATTTAACACTTTTATTGTGATTCTACTCAAGATATCTCTATACCCTAATTTTTTATCGTCATTAATAATGTGGAGTAATGCAATTGGTAAAAGCTTTCCAGATATACGCTTCATTAATCAACATATCAATTCACTTTACCTAAGGCTCAGGCCGTCCATTACTGAAATTTCTGGTTTTAGATATAATTGTTTTATTGCTTATCGGATTTCAACTGTAGTGACTAACGTTTAAAAATATGGATATTTCATTCTCTTTTAGCAATAAAAATGTTAACAATTCCATACCTTTTGTCCATTGAATTTACCCATTCAGACACCATTTTGTAAAATCTTACTAAACCATCTTTTCACAAGATGGTAACACACGCTTTCATATTTTCTTCCATTTTGTCTAAACAGCCTCTCTGATTCCCTACACATAAAAATAATATTTTTCTGTCGAAATATAAACAGCAGAATAACTTTTATTACACTTCCATAATCAGTGCTTAGAAAGTTAACTGAAAATATATTTTATATTTGTTTATTTGCGATATATATAGATACACTTTAAACATTTTCCCTTGTTGACTTGATTTTATATCTTTCACAATGTGCTCAGGGTTAAACAAATCGAAATCCTAAATCTTTTCTCGTAAAACGATGCTATAACAAGAACAAACATTATTACAACAATGCTAATACCCTTATCAACATGGATTCACCGTCGCTGAACTGGAATATTAAAGGTTGATTGCTGCGGTTGGCACAGTGTAGTAATTCCATTGGAGAATGTAGTTGTGTGATTTTAATGGATGGATGATATACGATCTTGTGATCGTAAAGTAAGTTCGAATATCAGGAAAGAGTTAATAAAGAACCAAAACACTATAACTTTTTATTATAACTGTATATTTTCAATACATTTTATTAACACTTATTCTGTACAGATCAATAAAAGATACAAGAACGTTCCTTGTTGTTCAAAACTCCTAAGATTTAAAATGGTTTTTGGAATTTCTAAACAGTGTATATTTTAAAGTATTGAAGCAAAACTTTCGTACATCGAAAAGATAAAAAGAAACTAGATCTACACCTACATTTTTGCACCTTATGATTTTAAAACTATAGAAAATGCGAAGTTATTAAGAAATAACTTTGAAGATATGATAATCAAAACGTGTGGGGTTGGATAGTAACAAACTTGACTTCGTATTTAAACATTAAAACATGAATTATTAAAATTAATAGGTAACATTTGACAGTTTCTTAAACGAAACACTTTTTCAACTGTTTCTAATGTTTACTAGAATCTTAATGACATAAGTAGTAAAGGTCGTTTATTGAAAATGAAATTTAAAATAAGCAACAGAAACATTAGAATTTGGTATTATATTTTAACAATTTGTTAAATAGAAATTTGTAGAATATTAAACAACGAAGCATCAATATGAGGCCTACATTTCTCTTGTATATCAAGACACACACAGAAGTGTGTCGCGCAGCCAAAACAACTTGCAGAACACACTGTTATATTAACAGGAGTAATAGTTTAGCGATTTTCAACCTTCTGTTATTCAGATTTTGGTAATCCAAACTATCACATATTTTCAGAGGATGTGCTCCTTACTTCACATATCAAATTTCAAAGCGGTCTATTAAAAAATACACGAGATATAAAATCTCCAATTTTGGTTGAAATTTTTCCTATTCGCATCGAAAGTATAAAACTGTATTTGATATAAAAACATACTTAATTTTTTATGGATTTTTTTCAAATTGGGTACGCAGATATAACTTTACAATCTACAATTAGGTGTCAAATATGGTCTAAGTATAAGCCACACGTGCAAGGTTATTCAACAAAAACTGCTCAAATATGACCAAAATTTTTTACACACCGTAAGCAAAAAGTCACGAAAGCTATCAGTCTGATATTCTTATTACAGGTTCGTCTAAGAGTTAAAGTGGACCATTTTTAGTGTTGTTTTTTTGGCATTCGTATTAAAGGCGACTGATTCAGAGCAGAAAACTATTGGGTGAAAGGACGTGCAGATACATAAGTATTGGTTAGACCAAGCAAAACGGAAATTTTATTTGAGAGAAAAACAACTTAACTTTTATTATTTTTTGAAATTTGGTACACTTGTAAATCTTTTCAACCTTCAATTATGAGTTTCATTTGGTGTAAATATAAGCCACATGTGCAAAGTCATTAAACAAAAATCGTTCACATTTGACCAAACTTTTTGCGTACGCCTACACAAAAAGTCACGTGAGCTATCAGTCTAAAATGTTTACTACAGCTTCACTTAAGAGTAAAAGTGGACGGTTTTTACTTTTTTGTCATTCCGAGACCGCTGATTTAAAGCAACAACAGTATATGTTGAAAGAACGTACAGACACATAGCTACTGGTTATGCCAAGCAAACTAGGTTATTAATTTCTAGCTCAAGTTTTCAAAAGAATCATACTAGTGAACGGTTATTATTCATTATTCATTTCCAACTTTTAAGCACAACTTTGTTATATTTTATGAAATTTCCATAATTAAAGAGCGTTTAGCATCACGTGATATTATCTTAGGCAATTAGCCCAAATAATGATGCTTGATACGACTATACTGAGTGCCTGCGGGTGATGACAAGAAACTATAAATCTAGATTCCACGGCGTTACTATAAGGGAACTTATTAACACAGTTTTAGAGAATAAAAACTACTACCATATATTTTAATAACTCTGGTTGGTTCTGTAAAGTATAGATCTATTCCGAATAAAATGGTTGCAATCCTATAGCTAATGTTGTTTACTATCGATTATCAGATTCTTACTTGCTATGGTTTGTTGGTGTGTATTGACAAAAAGTCATGCTATCTAATCAAAAACACCTTAGGTGTGAAAAAAAAAGTGCGGCCAAAAAAGGATTGAGCGTGCGACTTAAAGGAATGAAATCAACATTGGCGGCCAAACTGGTAGCTACACTTACAGCACTGATAAGAATTTTTTTAGCAAATATTCATTCATTAGTTCGCGTATTTTGTTTTACCCACCATCATGTCCCATTCTTTTAAATAAATGTTGTTCTTTTTCTACTTTTTTGCCCAAACGCCTTTTTATACCGAAGCTTCCTTTTCATCATAATGTATGTTTCTGCCTGCTACGTCAGTAGCTAACTTTAAATGATACTCTCGTTTTTGCAGTAGAAGTTATTGCCTTAGCAAAGAGTAATGCATGCAGTTTAATCGAATCGCTTTGAATGAGTACATTAATAATTATCAAACGCGGCGACCATCACGATAACAAAAGTAATCGGGTCAGGTATCCCATAATTTTTTCTGCGAATATTCAAGAGTCTTAAATATCTATACATATAGTATGGAAGAGCTACAAGTGAAGTGAATATCGTAATGAAGTTTTCCAACAAGCATACTTACATTCATTTAAAGAGTAACATGCTGGGGAGTTGATAATGTGCCTTTTTCGAAGTTTTCTAAAATGTTTATTCGAGCGACTACATAATAAAGAACTTTCTACGCCTATGAATATTTTGCTATACATATATATATATATATTTGTGTGTGTGTGTGTGTGTGTGTGTAGCTATTAAAACGGTTGTATTCCATTACGTAGTGAGTCGTCTACTTAAATACCAATTTAAACCTCTCTACAAAATAAAAGAAGTTTTTGTTTGTTTGTTTGAAGTTAAGCACAAAACTACACAATGGGTATCAAAAGCCGGTTTTTAGCGTTGTAACTACGCAAACATACCGCTGTGCCACTGGGGGCGATAAACGAAGTTATCGGAACTATTACATTTTAATTATATTCATGAGAATGGACTTTATCTGTGCGATAAAAAGAACATCAGTGTAAAACTTGATCATCAAAGCTATGTTGTGTCTTTTTGTCTTATATAAAAATGAAAAAGGTGATTCCACAATATAAAACCATAAAAGAAAGAAATATATAGTCATTAAATATGTAACGGTGAGGCAGAAAATATCAATTAACTTATAATAGTTGAACATCGTATGATAATAATGATGAAAGAGCGGGAGATAGTTTGTAAATCACACTTTACACTCTAGATAGAAGTACCATTTTCACTGATACTTCTTACGTATATACCAGTATATGGAATATAAACTCGTAATATTTAATGTAAAAGTCTAGAAAATAAACAAACACACAGTACAAAGTTGATGATGGTTTTTGTTTCTTAGTAGTTAAGCACAATGCTACACAATGGACGATCTGTGCTCTTTCCAGCACGAGTATCTAGCAAAACCACAGCCAAGGGAACTGGCTTGTAGAAATCAGGTTATAAATCCGCAGATATACCACTGAAGCACTCTGGGGCTGATGATGTGTCGATATTTTAAACTGTGGTTGAATTTTCTCAACATTCCTCTTCTCATTTTATATTTTAATTTTGTTATATGTTTGAGATGGATTAGCAACAAAACACAAAATCTGATACACGCCCTTAAACTTTTATAAATATATAACAGTTATTACCAAGGATAAAAGCCAAAATATCACCACGTACCGTATGTAAAAAGTCGAAGATTTACTGTTACACAAAGAAAGCCATTTCTCAAGCCGAAATGCCAAACTGTCGCAGTTGTTTACGATAACCTGTTTCGTTATTCACTACACTAGTTGTATTAAATATTAAAAAACAAAAAACACATTCATCCTGTTCAAGTAGGTTGTTTCATAAACAATCGTCCGTCGTTTCCCAAACATTTATCTCACTTTAACTGAAGGGAAAAAAAAGGTTTTTCACTTGAAATATTTTTTTATATTAGGGAATAATACCAGTTTGAAAGAATATCCCAAAAAGTACGTTCTGCTTAAACTATCAATGGTTACTGCTTAAGTAAAAAATAACATTTCCAAATATTGTAATGAATAATTTTCTCATTTGTGGTCATATAAAGAACAGTCAACATACCTTTATTTATTTTTAGCTATTATCAGGTGGATCAGCGGTAAGTCGTCGAGTTTACAACGCTTAAATCCGGGGTTCTATTCCATACGGTGGACAGATTGCAGTTTGCCAATAGTGGTGTTTCCAGCTGAAAAACAACAAAACGTATTTTAGGTAAAAGTTTTAAAGTAATGGTCAATTTAGTTCGTACACCTAATAGAGTTTTCACTAATTCTTCTAAATATGTTACTTGTATTGATTTTGGGACTACGTAGTTCTCTTCGAATATCACATTGCACTGTAAACACACACCCAAAATAGGTACATCATGTGCAAAATTATCTTCGTAACTGGTGTTGCTAATTGATATTAATGCGTCTATGCGTTTCAGTCTCGTCTTATAATAAGAGACTAAATATAATGTGAATTGAAACATATCACTTTTCTCAAAATTATATGACAAATGCAGTTAAAAGAATGTTATATTAACTCAGAAGTACAAGAAATATCTTCAAAATATATAAACAAACCGTCCTTAATTTTATGCTACCATAAGAAAGTTTGAATTTTTTAAAGAAAACAAGCCACTGATAAGAGAGAAAAGAAGTCAGCTAATATTCACCAATCTGTATATGAAGAAATATAACAAACTATTTCAGTACAATATTCAGATAAACTACTAAAAGCCGCTTCAATACGAGAAAAATAGCTGAAATACATAAATAACTTTGACGCTTTTATATAAACTTAGAAAATTCAAATAATGCAGATTGACAAAAATATAGACCCTATTAACTCCCTATTAACAAAATGTGTACATTAGTTCAAACGACATTCTAAAAATTGTTTTTATCAAAACGCTCCATGTTATAGAAGTAGACCTGCTAAAAAATGAAAAAAGTGTTTCAAATTCTCATATTTTAAAAACAGTTCTTTTGAAGAAGAGGGAACTGTGAATTTTCTTTCGACTTTAAATACTGTAGGATATCTGGATTAACTTTACCTCTTACATGGGTCAGGCATGGCCTGGTGATAAGCGTATCGAAATGTAAATCTAAGTATCCATGGTTCGCATCTCTTTGCAGCAAAAACAAGTGGGTCGTAGTTGGGATATAATGGTAACAATAAAATAGCACTATTCTGTTAGACATATGACCTGGTCGATAGGGCGCTCAACTCGCAATTAGCAGGTCATGAGTTCGAATCCCGTCATCGTTCCTCGTTCTATCAGCTGTTGGGGCGTTATAATGTGGCAGTCAATCCCATTTTTCGTTGATAAATGAGTAGCCCAAGAATTAGCTGTTGATGGTATTGACTAGCTGTCTTCCCTCTAATCTATCATTTCTAAATTAGGGACGGCTGACACAAATAGCCTTCGAGTAGCTTTGAGTGAAATTCCAAAAACAAACTGTAAGACAATAGAAGCTCAAGAGTTTACGATGGGTGATGTTGACTAGCTACCTTACTTCTAATCTATCAGTTAAAAATTAAAGACGGGTATGTAGAACTTTGTACGAAACTTTTGGAACAAACAAGCAAACCATTCTACGTAAAGTTAACTGTTCTTTTATCTATTAAACATTCAAGAGTTACTTTGTTATACATTACAGGTAATGATGGATTATTCAAATACAATATTTGGAATTTCATCCTTCAGTCAACTGATACGAAAATATTTTTTGTCTCCCCCATTGGTTTGACGAGACACTGTGTCCGGGAGATTAGTTTATGTGCGTCACGTACACGTTATCCAGGAATTAAACTGCCTACCGTAGTGCCATCTTTTTATTATTATTATTATTGGTCTAGCCAAAATTTGAAAGATAGATTTAACACTACCAGCCAAACATTTTCTTTCTTGCTTGGCTTCTTATCTCTGACGCTTACTGGACAGCAAACGTGCTAAACCCCGCTGGCTTCACTTTAGAGACTTTGGCGAATAATATATCAATAAAATATTTTTCATAAAATCTTCTTCGTAAATTCAACTGACCAATATCGAGTAGAACTATAGAGCTTAATGTTAAGATGTGAGTCAAGTTACCTCGTCCTTTCAATATTTAATCGTTTTCTGTAACTGAATTTTAGAGCAATGACTGATCCACATTATGTCCATACGGCTATGTTTTGTCGGTGTCATTCACCATATATTATAGTGATGTGAATTTTATGTCAAGTGATTAATGGTAAATAGATAATTTGTTGTTTATGAACTGGTACATTTCTCCTTGCATATGTTTAAAAAGCTCATGAAAGAACATATATCACGAAGACAGTCCACTCATCCTAAAAAGTGTAATCATGCTAACCGCAGTGCTCTACTGCTGCTCTAACAGGTTAACTATATAAAGAACCTGACATTTATACACATGCAATATGGTCGCTGCTTATATGAGCTAGCCGTCCCCAATTTAGCACATGGAAGTCAGCTAGTCATCAACCCCACCGCCAACTTTTGGGTTACTCTTTTTTTTAGTGGGATTGACCGTACATTATAACGCCCCCACGGTTGAAAGGGCGAGCATATTTGGCGAGACGGGGATTCGAACCCGCGACCCTCAGATTGCGAGTCAAACGCTCTAACCACCTGGCCATGACGGGCCGATGGTGAAGATATAGGGCCTTGAATCTTGAAATATTTCATCCTGCTACTGGTTATCCACATATTACACCACATACACGAATCCATAAACTATAACAGCTTGTAATTATATCTTATTCATCCAAAATAATGAGCTTTTATCATTTACATCAATACAGCCACCAGCCACCGTGGTTTATATTACGTCTTTTAAGTTGGTTTCTCGAACTTATTTGATATGCTTTCGTTTGAAGAAAAATTTCTGATTTGCTTCTACTTATTCTGTAATTGTATATTTAAATATATTTTTAATTGCATATGAATATCTAAAAAAAATTGTTATTTTTATATATATTTACTTTCTGGTGGTGAATGTTCTTATATGTAAATTCTCACAGAAACTATTCTTCAAAACATTAATTACAGAATAAACTGTCTTATATATTTAAATAATCCTGACTATCTGCGCTTTGCAATTGCCTTTACTAATTCACCACTCATCATTTATTTTCTTGGATTTCTATTTGCACCAGGAAGACGACAGTTTGAATGTGTTTTTTAGTTTGTTCTTTTAATTCTTCGGAATGTTGTCATGTTGACGTTACTGTATCTATCTACTTGTGGAAGAAATCAGTCTTTTCATCAAGTTCTCAGGTAAGTTATGTTTGGTGAAGTGCAGACTGTATTCCTTAGCTCTCAATCCACCTTTTTTTTCATTAGTGCTGGCAACCGAGATAAATCTGACTTTTCCAGTAATCTGGTTTTCCACACTTGTTTTTCTAATGTCAAGCGTTGAGATTTAACAGATTGTTTGACAACTAATGAGTTTTAAATCACAATCTGTGGAGAATCAAATAGCAAAATAAACAAGATTTATCAAGTATACCTTTCGTTAAATATACGCACATAGTATCACTCCAATGTTTTCAAAGCTTTATATAAATTATATGACCTCAAGCATTATACATTGAAACATGAGTTTGGCATTCGTTATACTCAAGTATCTCTAAATTTCAAGTCAAACCGTAATGTCAAGATGAAAGTTTCAAACAAACGACTATTAAAACGGTTGAGTTTAACGAACCTTGAGAATTTTGCAACCTATTTAAAATCAATAATGCGTACAATTGATATCTATTTCGTTGTGAATTATCATGTTACTGCAAAATTTGAACAATATTGCATTAAAGGTTTCCAAATAACTTGTTATAAGCTGTAATATAAAAGCTTAGTATATTTTCAACTGTTTACCATTATTAAGTAGTGTTTTGATGGTGTGGACAATAATTTCGAATTTGTTATGTGTATCTAAACAAAATGTGGCTAGCTTTTAGTAAAATGGACAAGGTAGAGTGCAAGGTGATGTGCACGTGAAAACTAAAAATACTTTTGTTCATCATATAGTTTGTATATTGCATTTGCATAACTTCTAGAACCTTCGAAATACATATCTAAAATTTTTTACAGTATTCCTGTATACTGTATCTGATACTTTCTCTCTTCTACCACGAACTATTACTCAATAACCAATGGAGGGTAAAACGAATAGTTGATAACTCTGAATATAAGATACATAATACTTTACTGAATGGTACTCTGTAAAAGTTCATGGCTTGTGCACTTTGACCCCCTCACACACAGATTTAAGACAGGATGACATAATGGCTCAGAAAGAACAGTTTGAAAAATAGAATAAACATTTAGACATATGTTGAAAAGAGATATAAAACATTATCACTAAAAGCTTACAACAAACAACAATAACATAAAACAAAACAAGTAGTGGCAGAAAAGTTCTGAAGTTCTAATAATCATTGGGAAGGCGCCTTAAAAACGAATTTTATAGAAAACAAGAAAAACTATCTTCATTGTAGATGCATTTTCTTCCTTAAGTTCGCACTAGAATAAATACAAATAGTAAATAGTCTTTCTTAAAAGTTGGGGAAATTATTGATGAAATGTAGCGTTACCTACTTATTGACACTGAATTTATAGACCCAGTTAGTTAACTAAAAATTATCTGGAAAGGGGAAAAAGCTGTCTTTACACATTAAGCTATAGAGCGGCTAATGAGAACAAGAAGTAGTAAAAACCAATAATAAATTGAAGGTTAGTATTAGCAGAAAAAAACTGTAATGGTGATGGCAAGGAAAGAAGTATATCTTAATGATATTATCCATAAAAATGTTACCGTTTACAAATACCCAATGATGAAATCACACTGTAATATCATTCAGTTGGCACATGCAAGGACAAACGTTTTGATACTGTTCAATGGGAAAAGGTAGGAAACTAGGTAACGACAGATATACACAACTGGATAAATATACATAAATGTGGTGTTGTGTACGTTGACAGGAAAAACATCTGTACATTTAAAAAATAATACAGTTAATGTGAGCATTGTTTACGCGACAAACCTCCCGATGAAAATCAAGAATTAGCAGGTAGGAATGAGCTACAGACCATCAGTCAATAGAATGAAATTATTTCCTCACATAAACATTGTTTACCTTTTCACCTACGCTAGTAAGTCCAATGACTAGCGGTATTCGCTTTGAATACTTAATAAATACATAGACCCCTTAGACGTTTAAGGATAGTGATGCAGAGAAAACTCTTAAGGTGATAAAGCTATGAACAGAGAATAGGAGGTTACTTCTCGGGCAGTACTAATTAGTTTTAAACGAAAAAGATGTATTAAATCGTCTCTGCGTAATAACAAGAAGGCAAATGCTCTCAGGACGATATATTATTCTACATTGCCAAAATTAATCCTACTTTTTTTGCTGTCTCTTCCTTTCTTGGTCTCTAATTCTCTACCTGAAACTTCTCTATTGACAAGTGTAAAAAAAACAGAAAAAGCAAGTGAAAACGGCATTTCCGGCTAGTAATAAGATCTGAATTATTTGAAGACACCAGTCCCAATGGTAAGACCTCTCGTTATGGAAGTGATTGAGTGTAGAATAAGTTTAACAAAACACCAGACTGTTAAAAACGTAGTTTAAAAGTAGTTTTCACGAAGCAGGTAAAGGTTATAATGTTACAGATCTATAGTCCGGTGATTTCTATATTTATTTTTCCACTTTGTGATATTACTTTCAGCCATGTCATTCTACTTAGAGGGATTGTGAAGAAAACAGACATCAACTAGTGTAAAAAAAGACAAGAATATGTAATCAATACTCTTAAAGAGAGTATTGTCTCATCATTAATATGAAAATACGCAACAAGAGAAGATTCACAAATTCTAAATACAAGTACCAGCGACCCTGAATTAAAAGCAGCCTATATCCGTTACTAAAGGATAGAAAGATAAATATAACTGCATACCTTCATGTAATGACTAAAATAAGGTCATCAACTAAACTGATTATGATATTAATATATCAAATTCATATTACTAAAAGCACAACATTGTTGATATTCATAGACAACAGATGAAGTTGGTTTTAGCCATCAAATGTGTAACATTTTTATTATTTCCATAATTTTCTAGTAGTTGGATATATTCCGTATTACGATACTTTTAGTGTGCTGTATGAACGATTTCACAGGATTGGATATTACCTATTCCTGAAATAAAGTATTAGAAACTGCATACATTAGAAACATTCATAGTGAGGTGATGTAAACTAATCGATCATGTTATCATTGATTGTTTTACAAAGACGGAAAATTTGCAGGGATGAAAATCAATAAGCTTTGTATCGAATTACGGAGCAGTTATGATCCCTCACGCTGTTCAAACACAGAACTTTAACTAATGGTGTATTCTCATAGTTATGTAGTTTGAAAATCAAAGAAACCTTAACAACAGTCTACATGTTCTTAAGTTAAAATGTTAGAGTGATACAACTGTACAATTTCTTTTGTCGAGGTTATGTTTATCTCCAAAATAATCGATTATGGCATATTTCAGGGAGGGACTCTCAGAATATTGGTCTTGACAGTAAATCTTTTGTCGAGGTTATGTTTATCTCCAGAATAATCGATTATGGCATATTTCAGGGAGGGACTCTCAGAATATTGCAAATATTGGTCTTGACAGTAAATCTTTTGTCGAGGTTATGTTTATCTCCAGAATAATCGATTATGGCATATTTCAGGGAGGGACTCTCAGAATATTGGTCTTGACAGTAAATGAATTTAGTTTTAATGAACAATTTTAAGTAGCATAACTTTATCGTTGTTTTTGGTTTACTTAGATTACCTATTTTTCATCTCGATCGTTGATTTTAACTTCACATATAGTGAAACTACTGCTGTCAGACAGTTACTGAAAAGATTGATATGTTTTTATTTCCAATATTGTTGCAAAATCTCTGTCAACGGGTATGAGGGAATATAATCACATGAAAACAGATACAATCTTTAAACCTAAGTAGCTTGCTCTATATAAAAGCAGGATATGTGGAAGAACTGTAACAGACAAAGCATTCAGCAACTTCCAAAAGCTACTGATACCATATTGATTAGCATATATTTCTGACGTATTGACTATATGACGTGTACTATTTGGGCTGATATAAGCAGCTTCACCAAGTTCCAAACTGATGCCTTAATATGGGTCTGAGAATCAATTAGTGAACTCAGACATTATTATGTAGTCAACAGTGGTGGGTTCTAATTGCTGATTGGGTGTGAGTAGTTAACCCGAGACCCTGGAAACCAAAGGATGCGGTCACATGCTGACTGCTCAGTGGAAGGGGGGTAGAAAAGTGAAACCAGAGGGCGCATTACTAGTGGCAAGTTGATAGGCCGCCATGACACTTCACAGGCGGAAGTTTTTATGCCATCAAAACACTTGATGATGGAAGTTGTCTGCTGCCAGAAAGCACACTGCTAGAAGATGTCACGTGACCTTATAGTTCGAGTGTTACAGCAGAGAGCATGTTGCAAGGAGTCATAATTCTGTGAAGTGGCACCACAGGGCACATTGCTAGAGGTGGATGCTGTTACCAAGGTTATATAGGCAGACAATGTTACTGAGGTTCTATAGTCTGATGGTGTTACTAAGGTTCTATAGGCAGATAGTATTGCCAAGGTTCCATAGGCAGATGGTGTTACTAGGCAAATTGTATTACTAAGATTAGTGCTGCTAGGGCAGATGGTGTTTCTATAGGCAGAAAGTGGTAGCATACTTCAATAAGTTCGATGACGAGGAACCCACTTTGAGACTAATAATGGCTGGAGACGGCTTAAATGGGTAATGAAGAAAAACTTTAATATAACTTTAACATGACAGCAAATGTACAACGTTTCGACAAGGTTTTGTCATCATCAGGTACCATCAGGTACAACGAAACGTTGTATATTTGCTGTCATGTTAAAGTTATATTAAAGTTTTTCTTCATTACCCATTTAAGCCGTCTCCAGCCATTATTAGTCTCAAAGTGGGTTCCTCGTCATCGAAGTTTATATATATATATATATAT
>NW_013665615.1:2041620-2044911 GCF_000517525.1 Limulus polyphemus
TATTCAACCTTATTGAAGTATAATAATGGCTGGAGACGGCTTAAATGGGCAATGAAGAAAAACTTTAATATAACTTTAACATGACAGCAAATGTACAACGTTTCGACAAGGTTTTGTCATCATCAGGTGACATTTAAGCCGTCATCAGGTGACATTTAAGCCGTCTCCAGCCATTATTATACTTCAATAAGGTTGAATACAGATTTTAACTTGTCTCGACGTATGTTTATAGTTTTCATTTATATATTTAATTGTATTAAATGCATTTTACGAAGGCAGATGGCATTGATATAGGTTGACAGTGTTACTATACTTTCATAGGACTGCATACAGATTTCAGTTCGTCTCAACATATCTTCGTAGTTTTCATTTATATGTTTAACTGTATTACATATATTTTACACAGGCAGATGGTGTTTGTTTGTTTTTTTAATTTCGCGCAAAGCTACACGAGAGCTATCTGCGCTAGCCGTCCCTAATTTTGCAGTGTAAGACTAGAGGGAAGGCAGCTAGTCATCACCACCCACCGCCAACTCTTGGGTTACTCTTTTACCAACGAATAGTGGGATTGACCGTCACATTATAACGCCCCCACGGCTGAAAGGGCGAGCATGTTTGGTGGGACTGGGATTCGAACCCGCAACCCTTAGATTGCGAGTCGAGCGCCCTAACCACCTGGCCATGCCGGGCCGGCAGATGGTGTTACTAGGTGGAATGTATTAATAAGGTTACGATCGTCTTCTGAAACACATGAGACTACAGAATCGTCAACTGTTGCAAACAGATCTCAAAAGAGCATGGCGGGAAATGTCAGGGGTCACTGTCACTGCACGCACCATCTAGTTTCCACTTGCATTCAGCCAGCCTCCCAGCAAAATGGACAAGAAAGAAATCATCCTCACCAACAAGATGAGGAAAATGAGGCTCACCTGGACTAAAAATCACGTTAACTGGACTGAAGCAATGTTGAACAAAGTGATCTTCTCGGACGAATCGAAGCTCAACCTGCACAGATCTGTTGGGAAGCACTTTGTATGACATTGATGTGGAGAAGAATTTCCTCCAGCGTGTTTGAATGCATCTCTGAAGCATCCACAGGGTCAGGTGATATGGAGATGTATCTCTGGCCAGGGTGTGGGATGTCTGCATTTTGTGAGAGGCACAATCATTGCCAAAAAGTACATCGAAATCCTCGAGTCCCGATAAAAGCTAACAGTTTGGGGTGATTTTGGCGAGGCTGACCAATAAACATTCCAGGATGACTCTTCTACATGCTACAAGGCTAAAACGAATGGTAATATTCGTGCACTCTGTGCAGTAGTCGTGAAATAAGAAGGAAAGTTCACTCTACGTGTATTGAAAAGACATCTTACGTCTTACTTCATTGTTCAACCCTAACATAAGTTGATGGAAAGTAATAGGTAACAAAGTGCAAGAGAAGAAACCTAGAATCACCTTGGAACTACGGAAGCCCTAATCCGCGTGTGGCATCATGAACTCACCCCTGCCTACATTCAGTTCCTCGTACAATGTATGCCACAACGATGTCAAGCAGTTATCAAGGCTAGAGGGACTAGAACCAAATATCAAAACAAGAAACAGAATTCTTGACAACTTTTGTCAATAACATTAGTAGTGTTATCTTAAGTTCCAGGTTTTCTTACTAAAATAACATTTTCGTATTTGCCAACTACTGGTTAATCATCTGCTGTAATACGTTTGTCACGAACGGTTTGTTAATAAGGATAAATATATGTGTTTGGATGACTAAAATATGAGTCAGCACTAAGCCGCACAATGTCCATAACTGTTTCACGTTAGTTTGACACTTCTACAATTTCCTAAAAAAATACAGGAAGGTGTAAAAAATTGAATGATACAATAACTTTTACACCACTGTAAACATTTTAATTTTGAGCATGTATCATTATTGCCAGGCTGCCTTTAATGTTTGAGGCGATCATACTCCGTGTTGAAAGAAATGTCGTGAGCTGAAGATGTAAAATCACATCTACCAAATATATATAGCTAATGATTAACTGTTTGCATTTCGGTTCACAAGAATGATAATAAGATATATGATTTTCAAATGTTACTCAACAATTTGCAAAACATGCTTTAAGAGATATTTAGAAGCCTCAACAGATCATAATTCGTCTAAAAATTCTATACTTTAATTGATCTGAAGTTCAATATCATTATGAATTGTCAACAAGGAATGTAATATGGCTGCGAAGACATAAATATTTCGGTCCCAGATAGAAAAATAACCTTGTGAAACCTAAAGATGAAAGCAACTGACACTACTTATTATAGAACTATTTGTAATCACACATAATATTATCGTTACCATGGCTTTATCATCCATACAGGAGAAAAGAGATAACCAGATAGTAAAAGTTAATTTCAAACTACATAGACCATTACATGTCTTCACACTTGTGTATTTAAACATCTAGTAACCAAAGTTTTAAGTATTTCTAGACTTATTGAGTTAAGATGCAAATGTTATGAAAGAGTAGCTATTTTACTAGTAGGGGAAATGAAGTTGAGTTCACTGTTATGTTTGCTTTCAGAACTGGCTTAGTTGAGTTTACAGTATTAGAATTGTTTTTATTTTACCAACAAGCTATCTTTATTTATTTATTTATTCAGACCTTTTGTGAGAACTTGCTGGTCGAACAAATAGTTTTGTGAAAGGCAAGACTACTATATTATATAAATTTCAAGGTATATTAATCATATTCTAAAGAGCGGAGTGTACAGTGAAGCTATACATGTTTTAACATTATAATTTAATATCAGCTTTGATATTTTACAAAGTAGAAATAAATAAGAACATTAAATTATGTATGTAACTTTTTAGGCGTGCAACATAATTTAAAGAAAGAAAAATACTTAAATGACTATCGGATTAACCAAGTTTCCAGAGGAAACATTTTCTGTTTAAGATACAACTAGCCACAAGCTAAGCTTTGAATGAACAGCAGGCAACAATTATTTGAGAAGTGTTTGCCTTATGTTAAAGCTATAATCATCATACCCCAAATATTTATTTTGTAAACTGAATTACTTGTATATTAACAAATTAAACTCTTGCAATAGCTTTGCTAAATACATAAATTGTTATATTTTCACTGATATTTATTACTTCAATACAGCCACAAAAAGTTTCAAACCTGAGAATAATAAAAACGGTTAGAGTTCAAAGAAGACATTGTATACCAACATATATCGTCTAGTTTTAACCCTAAGTATTTTCATTATTTTTCAGCATATATCTATAGATAT
>NW_013665615.1:2045911-2051338 GCF_000517525.1 Limulus polyphemus
TTTCTCGCATCACAGCTTTTGTCTACTTATTGTATAATTTGCTGCAAAAAATACTGATCTATACATTTCAAATCTAAATTTTCACCGTGCAACGTCTGGTAACTTAGCTAGTGTATATATATGAATATTTGTGCGTATGTATAAATATACGCACAAATATTCAATCAAGAGTCACAATAGTGACTCCAGCCGTGTTAGAAGAATGTATTAACACTTCACTGACCTACATACAGAACGGAAGCTTTAACCAAATCTGTGGTATTGCCACAGCCGTTTCAAACGATGAAATGCCACTATTCTTACGTTCATGAACAGATATATTCATTCTTATATCACATTAAAAACAGCAGCATCGTGCCTCTTTTAGATAAAGGGAAATATACAATCAAAAATTGATAAAATTATTTTTTTCTACTTTTTTCTCGAAACATATAGTAAACAAGAGGGACCGGTGAAAAACAGATATTAATCTGAACTACGGTGAGACAACTATAACACATATATTAATATTTTTATATACATATTGCTTTCTTAATTTCTCCAGGTGAAAACAGACGACTTAAGGGTTTAGGGGGAAATGGAAAATATGAAATGGTAAGATGGCTTAGTAGGCTAAAACGCTAGCTATAATTAACAGCTGGGCTCAGCTTTGTTTGATTGGAATATACGACTAAATTAATATACCATATTAAAATGTATTATATCCGTAATAGGTTAAGCGAAATAAGCATTAAAAAGTGGTAAAACATTACTCCTTTTAACATTTGTTTGCTTGCTCTTTTCTCAGTGTCAAATTCAAAATAATCAAATAGACTAACGAAGTATGTTCAGGATTTAATCAGGATGGAAATAGTCATTCATTTCAGAAGACACTTTTACTATATAATCAACACATTTAACCAAATATTATAATAATTACTTAAGTAAATCATTTGCATATAAGACATAGAAAATAATTGTTTCATTTTGCGTAATATGACGTATAAATCGACAAAAATATTGTTTTACACGTACAGATACCAAGATATATAAAATACTGTTCTACGAAGCGCAAATTTTACCTTTCCCTAACATTTGTAAAGTGTTCGAAGTCAGTGATATTGCTTGTGAAAAAAAAAAACCTAAAAAACTAGTGATATCTGACCAGAAACAACAAAGTTAAAATACAAGGTTCAATCCAAAGCGATATAGAAAAGAGACAACTTATACAAAAGAAGAAATCCTATAACGATGTAATGTAAAAGTGGGTAAGTTAAACAAGAAAAAAATGAGGGAAAATATTATGATCAGTCAGTTTTTCACAGGAAAAGGATTGGTTTTTCTACTATTTCCCAAACGAAATAGTTCACGCCATAGAAACCTAAAACTCGAATACTAATCTTACTATTATCTGTAAACTTCAAAATCTACAATGACTGGTTTCTATCTTACATCTTTTAAAAAAGAAAATCATATTTACAAACCTACTATATTTCCTTCTACACTGTAACCCTTATAATGACTGAACCTTTCCCATTTAACAGTTATCTGAAAAATCTTCTTAAGGAAATGATGTTTGATATGATATTTTTACTTTCTCATGGTTTTGTCATTTCTAATTAGACAAATAATTCGTGGACCTTTTTTGTTGCATCACCTGACAGTTACATCCGTTAATCATAATCCCAGACTATCTATCTCTACATGTATTCAGGTAAAGCTTTTTCACTGAACATTTCTGTTGCTTTCTTTTTATACTTTACTGTTTTGCAGACTTTACTTGCCACATATGTAACTTATGTGTGACATAGCTGGAAATGTTTTAAAGTTTTTATTACATTATAAAATAAATGTTTAAAAAATGTATTATCCACATACCTAGTTCTTAGTAGACAATATCATTGTTTGGTATGCGAGGCTTACCATATGTTTTATACCTCCCTTCATTTACCAAATAAGTATTTCAAAATTTCTCTATACTTCAAAATTTGATCTTAATATGAAAATTCGTTTAAAGGAAACATTAAGTTTATCTTGCCTTAGTTATTCACTGGACTAGGTTAATAATAAAGGACGTCACGTGCTTGTGGCAAATCTCTCACCACAGTTGCAATAAAATGTATATTTAAAAGACGAAAGTTAAAACCTAAGATTCTTTTTAACTGTGCATGAACTATTTTATTATGAATATCGACATCATTAGAGGATTTTGGTTCGAGAACTTTCTATTAAGAGTACTAAACCGAAATGAAATATGTCGACTTTAAAAGCAGCACAAATTATCAACGTTATAATTAATAATATTCAAATTGAATGTTTTTTTATTTCATAAGTATGAATGTTTTCAATTATTCGCAGTAGTTTCTTAAGATAAATGTTTTAACACACTTTTACCAATATAAACTCCAAAGTTAAAATATTTCATATTTCGTAGTAGAGTGGAACTTGGATGGTGCCTGCACCAATCGATTGTAGTACTATCCTTGTCCTACCTAACTTTGTAAGACACGCTATCAAATAGTCTTGGGAAGATTTTGAGACATTTTGTATGAATTATTCACTTAAAAACTCGACACGTTTATGACGACAAGCATACTCTAGTCTAATCTTTCATATTATTCTCAAGGATTAAGGTCTCAACAACGCGCGGTGAGCCATTCCAAAGCAATGATATAGTTTTTTTTTAAATTTGCTATAGATCTTGAAGCGGTGTAACATTGGTTTGCTGACGAAAACCTCACCTTTATTTCTGAAAGTGCTCATTTACGAACTCTTGGTATCCAGAACATTTAGGTGTACCAATATTTCATGGATAAATTTTACACCCAGTGAGCAGAATGCAACTCACAAATAAGCACTACCACAGTTAACATAACATAATCATAATTAAATTATTTACCTGCTTGTTTTTAGATCTATATGCAGTCATTAACATGAAATTTGGCGCCGTGTTTTACATCACAAAAAAACATTGTTTACGATAACTCTTGAAAGATGATTTATATACTGCAATTATCTTAAAGATGGTGTCCATGTCCATTGGGTTACATTGACTCAGGCATAGGTTTGGGAATATTTTTGCAATAAAAAAATGGTTTCACAGATACCTAGTAGTAGTAATTTTGCATATATTTCATTAAATGTCAAATAAAAATCAACAATCAAGCTAGAAAAACATAAACTTTGTTAATTAAACCAAAATTCAATATTATGAAAACTAGTTTTACTTCACTGAGAGTGACCCTTTACAAAATATCCCACAGTTGTAGATTATTTATATCCCAGAATCAACTTTCAGAACACATAATACGAACTGATATACTCGTTCAATACACAAGGAAAACATAGTGACCCAGAAGAGTGACATTGGGAGTCAGATCTGCAATCATATTTCCCTATGTCTCTCCCCTATGAGTTCTAAGAATAGCATCAGGTTTGGTGACAATAGGTCCAGCTGTTCGCCAACACATATAGACTTTTGTCAAATAATCGTTTATGTTACGATTTTTAGTCTTGAAAGATAGGACGGTGACGAGGGGAAATTCTGGATATGTTGTGTCAGGAGTCTTTTTGTCACAGACATCCAAATATAAGTGCACCAGTTTCAACCTCTGTCTCAACGAACCTCCATTGGTTACATTTAAAGTCGTTTTAACATTTCTGTAGAGATAATTTTAATGACTGTTTCTCATGTTCTGTCTGCACTTTTAGCCTACTTGATTGTTTTATATATCATACTACCGATAGCTTTGGACATTTTATATGTTGTATATTTGGTTATATTGCCATAGGTATTTTTTATGTTTAGCAAATAACAAAAACACTTTGAATAAATAAAATTTCGTTGCTTATTTGAACATAAGAATAGGTAAAATTATGTACTATCACTAATCCAATTGAACCATAATCCAATATAGCAATTTACTGTAGCCTCAAGTCCTTCCTGTTATGAAAATGAACTAAGCGGTAACGAAAGGATCTAGTTTTTAAACTAGGTTTCTTTTATTATATAAACTTCTATAACTAGATCTAAACATAACTCGTATTATGACGAGTTCACGATTTCTGAACTAAAAACTGAAATTAGATTCATTTTAGTGCTCAGTTTAGAATTAAACAATTGTTTGACTTTAAAGGGCAAAATACATTTTGAATAACGTAGTCACGTGTCCTGTGTTTACAAAACTTTATATCGGATCAGTGATGCTCACCTTGTCACAAAGAGCAAATGAGCGTCCTCTACTTAGTGAAGATAATGCACGATAATTACATATCAACAGTTAAAGGGATATAGAACACTGATCACACGACAGTTACGCATATAAATATATCATAATATATAAACTTATAACTGTGATAAATGTTGTTGTTTTCTTCGTGAACATCTATACAATGTGTTATCTGTACTCTGTCTATCGCTGATAATCGAATCCCGGGTTTTAGCGTTGTAGGTCCGCTGACCCACCTTGGGATGTGATAAATAAGCTTCAGAGCTTAAAAGCTCTTATGCGCTGTACAAAATTCAAGCTAATTCCGTTTGGTTACTTCTTAATTACTTAAGAGTTTTGTTTGTTTGTTTGTTGTTAAGCACAAAGATACACAATGGGTTATGTGTGTGTGTATAGAAACTCTATTTATAGCATTATAAGCTTTTACACTTTCCGCTGATGACCTTTACGTAAGAGTCGTTTTTATTTTGTTTTTTAAATTTAATTAAAAGGAGTTGACAATCAAATTAATCCTACAAAGAAGTAGCATGGCCTGGCTGTAGGAGCTCTATAATAACAATTTGCGGGTCGGGAAGTTCGAAACCCGTCAAGAACGTGCTCGACCTTTGAATTATAAGGGTGTTTCATTGTGATGGTCAATTCCAACATTCTTTAGTAAAGAGAGATCAAGAGTTGACAATGAATGGTACTTACTAGCTGTCTTCCCCTTAGTTTATGTCTTCAAAATTAGGGAGACGGCTAGCGCAGTAAACTTCAGTAACCTTACTCAAAAATCAACAAACAAAGAAATAATTATACAAAATCTCATCTATCTCGCCCAAAATAATCCCTGCTAGTTATAAGCAGCTGCAGTACTAACGTTCGTTAGTAAAATCTCACTTTTTAAGCGGTCAAAATTATTAAACAGTTATAGATTTTAAGAATTTTTACATTATTTTATATGAGTTAGCATTCTTAATGTAGACTCGATAAAGAGACAGGATTTAAACTCCTTAATTATTAGATATAAATCAAGTGAACTTAAAGGACATTTCATAATTAACGTTAAAAGAAACTACAGCGTCAAAGTTCCTATCCTTAAACATGAAAATACATAACTGCAATTTTAAATGTTATTATAATTTGATTAATATTTACTTAACAAAAAAGAATATGTAAAAGTTGTTAACGAAGTTTAACCGAACAGAAAATTATGCTGGACGGCGAATTTTTCAAAATA
>NW_013665615.1:2051546-2063171 GCF_000517525.1 Limulus polyphemus
TTAACGAAGTTTAACCGAACAGAAATTATGCTGGACGGCGTAATTTTTACTAAAATAAATATAAATTTTATGAATCGTGTTAGACGTAAGAAAAAATTCCAGACCAATATATGGAATATATATATATATATATACGTAAAATTATCCTATCTTCAAGCAATTTGTAATTTCTCTAAATATTCCTACAGCTGATTCCGCATCTATGCATGTTTATATATAGATATGTGTGTGTCTTTGTCTGTGTGTGTGAGTATTTAAAGCACCACCAGGATTTAATTATCTAGAAGACTGCTCTTCAAACATCCTAATTACAAGATAATATTAATACATAAAATGCATAATCCTTAATAAAGTCGAAACTTATATATAAAGAAAACATACATCCGAGAAAAGAATTCTACAATAATAATCAATAATAAATAATGGTTATATATTATATAAAATTCATAAACACTCAAGACTTGTAAATAATCAAACATAATTTAAAAATAAAAAAATCCACAAGATATTTTAAAATAGATTCAATGTACTTCCAAGTGTTTGTTTAAAGAATATTTTTGTTTATAATAACACAATCAAAAAGGGAAACATAAAATTAAAGTAAGTTATTGTAATAAGCCATAACTACTTACGATACAGTTATAAGAATATCTTAATGAGCTCTTGCTTGTGTTTCTAAAATGAAACCTTTCTGATTTGTTCTAAATCTTAACGTAACTTTCTATTTAAGATATCGATAACATTAATGATTAATTGCTCTCCACAATCACTAGGTTAAAACTGATGGCATATGAGCGTACAGCCAGGTTGAAATTTTGAAGAAAGAAAAAAAAGAATGAGTTAGTGTTCTGAGTGTGGTGACAGCCAAGCTTCATATAAAAGGGCAAACCCCTATAGTTGTAATGTGAAAGTCTGTAAGTTAAACATGAACAAATTGGAAAAACTTGACCCCTTTTTGATCGCAACTGGAACAAGCAACAACATTATTATAAAAAGTACGCTAAATTGTCACCAATTCTTTCTTGTATAACTTATCGACTTTTACATTTACACCTTTACAGGGCTTGTTATTTTATATAAAGCTTGGTGCGTTTTTAATGTCACATCTTTGTATGGCTGACCCCTATATTCTAATTGCCTGTTTTTATACATGCGAGATGTTTTGTTCAGGGTTTTAATATATTTTTAATCAATGTAAATGATAATACTATACCCATTACCTTTATATGAGTATCTATGTCACTTTCAATTCATACTTATTTTAAAAATTCAGGTCCGTTAAGAAATAAAATTACATATGTTGTCAGTAATTATTAATTCTCCATTTGTTCAGCTTTGAGTTTCGCACAAAGCTACACAATGTCTACATGCGCTAGCCGTCCCTAGTCTTGACCTTCACGCTTCCACGGCTGAAACGCCTAGCATGTACGGCGATGGGATTCGATCCCGCGAACCACAAATTGCAAATAAGGTTGTGCTTGACACAAAACTTTCACATAATTAAATTTGATGCACTAATAACCGTATTTGGTTAATGTTTTTTGTTGTTGTTGTTTTGTTTTGTTTTTCATTTGTGGGTATTTCTAAATTATATCAGTACATACTTAGAAAATGTTAGGCAGTTCAGCTTACCAAAATTCTCAATATATTATATTGTTATGTTAAAGCTAGAAGGAACAGATAACGCACTTCAAAAACACTTCAAAGAATTTATACTCAGAAGAACAATGGAACCCGAAGCACTGCACTTCCAAGCTAACATTAAACTTCCTCTGGAATTAAATGTAGGCTTTTGCACCACCGTGCTAAACTAGACTTAATTTGGTTAGTAAAATAAATGCAGGATACTAACCCTATTTGTGTTTCAAATTATTCACTATAATAAAATTACATAAATCATTGACCATCACTAAAATTCACGCACAGCTATTTATAACTCTCTTGGAACGCAGAATTTACTTGACTAAGTTGAGTTTTTAAACTCTCTTTGAACAATATAAAATACTTATAAGCAACGTTTACTGCGAAGGGCAGTTTGAATAGGTCTGAGAATTCAAAACAAAAATTCATAACACATTGGAAATATTGAAAGCAATGATATCAAGCCCTACGGTGAAAGAAATAATAAAATAACCTATAACTTTAAAATAAATGAAAGAGGCATCCAAAAAGCAGTGACTAAACAAAGATTTGTAAAACAATAAAGAAGAAATTTCAGTGATCATCGTGATACAACAAAATGTGCAAGCTTTATTAGGAATAGTCACTCAGTGGGTCAGTAGTAATTTTATTGACTTCCAACGCTAAAATTCGGGTTTCGATTCACCACGATCGACAGAACCCACTGTGTTGATTTGCGCTAAAAAGGAAAAAACAACGTAATTATGAATGAAGAAAAGTTGAAGTAATTAATATTATACTCATATTTGTTTATTAAACAATATGCGCAAATGTGGCTAATTAAAGAAAATTAAGACTATTTGATTTCAAGAAGTTGTGAAAATTTATTCCATTAAGTTTATGGAGAAATACTTTGGAATAGACATCTGACATATTGAAAACAGTAGAAAAGCTCACGCTGATAGCTACCGAGCACCTTAGTAAAATATAACAAAATAACTGGATACTTCGGAATAGACATCTGACATATTGAAAACAGTAGAAAAGCTCACGCTGATAGCTACCGAGCACCTTAGTAAAATATAACAAAATAACCTGATACCCTTTCATGAAAATGCGATCAAATATAAATTGTATTTATGCTGAAGAAGGAGTTTAGGTTAAGCATAGCAAACAACGGCATTGCAAGGAAAGAGAAATGGTAGTTTCAGGTTGAACAAACCGAAGTTGCCATCACTATAATCAGTGAAGGCCTGACATCCGTGACTACGATCACAAAAACTGAATATGAAAAGCTTCAAAATCAATTTTAAAATGCTTTTAAAACCTTAGCTAAAAAAAAAAACAGAACAAAACAGTGGAACGACACTTGTAGCATTCAGTTAGGGAACATGCTTTAGCTAAACGCTAAGAGCAAAATTCAGATGGAATGAACTGAATAAACAAAACATGACATACATGTAAAATAATAATTGAAGAAATAGATGTTATGAACATGCACTGTTAATGTATTTCGCAAATATAGGAAACAAGTGGATTAATCCAAAATGCTAGGAATGAAAAAGTTACAGCCATTGGCAGTAGATTCAGAGAACTAGAAAGTTCTGGTGATAAATTCTTTGACGTATTATGACTAATTAGAGACTGATTCAAAACATAACATCATCTTGTACACTACAGATATAATATTAGTAGATGGGATATTGTACGCCAATGAGAATTACTGACTAGAATAAACAAGATGTTATAAAACTAATATGTATAAGCCACATAATCAGACGCAACAACGCAGTATACCCAATGACTTACGACAATTAAATATAGCGCATCATACATATTGACTGTTGAAATTCAGCACTGATTGAAGAAGTTGTAAGGAACGCCAAAACAGGAAATGATGAAACCAAGACTAGTCCACATATTGTGCTTGTAAAAGAATAAAAATGTGTCTGCGAACTTCTCGTGGTGTATCGAAAAATGAGTAAAGAGGGTGACTAACCCTACTATGAATTATATAAATGATACCTCAAAATTTCTGCAACTTTAGTTTTGACCACTTGATGTTTTCTAGTAGAAGTAGAAAAAGAAAGCTGAGATAAAACAATATTTTCAACAAGTAAAGATTATAAAAATTTAATTGTCGTAAAATTTTGTTGTGCATTCTGATTTCGTCATTTTGTATTTAGAAGACATAACTCATAGTGGGAAAGATTTTAGTAATACTTAACATATATTTTCTTGATAATTTCTAAGTCTTTGCATATTTCAATTTCGTCAAATAATTTTCTAGCACCCGTGTAAAAAGTCATAAAAGATATTTTTTAAAAGATGAATATGACTACACGTTTACTTCTCTAAAGGAAACCTTACATAACATTCTTCTTCGCTCATCAGACAGCAAATACGTGAGTTCATCTAAAACAACATATTGAATTCTTAGTGAGATGTTTCTGGACAGTGCACAGTCAGTTGGTCATTTCTGCTACCTTATCTCTGGTTATCGGCTCATTATAATAAATGATAAATTTATTGAATCACAAAGACCAGCCAGCATAATGTCTACAGGAATCCCAACAGCATGCTTTTGCTATAGTCCTATCCTGCACGAAACATTTGCAATGCATCACAAAGAATATGACTGTAGATACCATGAACATCAAAAGTGATATGAAAATTATCCGGATTAGACTACAATCTGGTAAACTTACGTTCCATGTATTTGGTTATTTTATCAATCTGGAAATACTATTATTAGCGAAAGTCTTTACAATATCTATGTGAATTATCACAAAATATGATACCCTATAACCCGAGCGCTTTCCTCTTCAGTTTGTCCTTAAGTATCCTTTAAAAAAGAGAATTTGCAAAGTACCATGGATTGGCTCTAGCTTTTTATGCTGATATAGAAGCAAATTGTTCAAAACTTTATTTTAGGAAAAATGAACAGAACAAAAGTATCCAAAGCAGAAGACGTAGTTATACGGTCAAATCAATGATAATCATATATTCACACAAGATTGCCTCTTATGGACAGCAACAAAAAGTAATCCTGGAGAGAATAAATTATTATGCAAGTTAAGAAGTCCAGGATACAATAGCTATAAACATCAGTCAATGGTTTATTTGTTTATAAGCGCAAAGCTACACAATGGACTAATTGTGCTGTGCCCACCATGTATCGACCCAAGTTTTTGCGTTATAAGAACGCAGATTTTGCTGCTGAGCCACTGGAGAACTAGTCAAGAAACTTAACGATTTATGGATATGAAAGGTAGTGTATACATTAGTGCATTAAATTATTATTATAATACTTAGTTGTTGTTTTTTAATAATATTATCGATACTAATTTGCTTATTATGTAAATACTTATTGGATATTTTCGTCTTTGTACATAACAAAAGTCATCTTATATAGGTAGGAACTGTTTTTTTTCTCTTTTTAATCATTTTTAAGAGAAACTAATGGAAAATGTAAATGTAAAAACGTTCTTAAAGAGTGTTTTGGAACTAAACTTTTCATCGAATTATTTTGCGTTTCGGGTGAGATATTTATTTATGAAACAGCAAAAGCTTGCATCTTAATGTTTACGTGAGTTTCCATAATTGAAACTGTAGGTAGCGTGCTTTAATCAGAAGTTATCGGTAATACGTTATGTGACAAATCATCTATTTATACTTCCCTTTTGAATTTTATTGGCGAGTTCATGAAATATCTTACTCAATGAAAGTCTAATACTTGAATATTCTTCAAATTGCTTTGAAGAATTTTTACTAGTAAACTTAAACTTGAATGTCAGTCAAAGCGCATGCACTGTACTTTTCATTTTTAGATGAAAGCTATAAATTCTACGTTCAAATTCTTAAACATCAAAATTTATGTGCAATAGTAAACTTTATTGCTTAAAAAGTTAATTTAACAACGATTAATGCAGTAGCATACAATTTTAGTAGAACTATCTATGTATGCTTTCAGAAAGACAATTCTCAGTTAAACACAAATTTGTTGGTGTTGTCATGATTTCGCGCAGAGCTGCACAAGAGTTATTTGCGCACAGCCTATCATAATTTGGAATTCAAAGAAAGAAAGAAAGCAAATTGTCAACAGCCCCAAACGCAGGAACCGTGAATCTTCAGATGGGAACATTAAACACTCGGCCATGCCCAACCAGATCCGTAAACGACAACAGAACAGTATATATATTATGGACATTGTTCAAATATTCAAATAATTTATTGAAACTCTTTGCTTTAATATATGGGAGCTAGTTTCAAATTTGTTTAACTCTTAAATTAAAATCAAAAATATATTTTCCCTTCAGTGGTTTTGTATTAGACCTATATCTGTTCGTAACTTGTCCTATAATTATTATTTCATTTGTATCTTTGCATTTCTGACTTTATGTTTTAGGTCTATTATACATTAACCAAAACTCGTTTATTATTTAAATTATTTACCATTTGACAGAAGAATTATGATATTATAAGACGAGGATTTTAGCGTCCACCTCTACATACTTCTTTTTGAATGGTTCCTTTTTGAAGTATAAAATTAAGTATTTTGCTGAGCTTGGCAAATTGAGATACTTAGACGGTTAAAGTAATATCATAACTGCAAACTCTTAAAGTGGGCTAACATTAAGGAAACGAAAAATGTAATACACGTGATAGTATACCCTCGTATAATACTGGTTTTTGTGTGTAAACCAATAGGCAGTGTTTATTGTTTGTCGAAATTACTTTGGTTCATTGATAAAATAATAATTCAAATAAGGAGTAACTTTCCATATTCAGAATCTTATTTTTCATAATTGTTAAATGACCTTAATTAGAATAACTAACATAAAAAATTACTTAGTCTGATGCATATTTACCGGGAAACATAAGCAATAGGTGACGAATAAATTTTTGAAAATATAATAGATATGAATTAGTCTATTAGGCAACCACCTGAATTTGTTTTTATTCTGTATATTTTACCCATTCATTCTCATTTAATCAATATAAAATAAGAAATAGATAATGTTTTCATAATGTTTTACCACAAAAACTTACAATTCACTGGTATACTAATTATTAGTAAGATCTTGGGCAATATAGATTTTTCACATGTGTTGTCAAGAAGGGAAGCCAGCCTACGGTAATCTATCTCCGTAAATATTGTGTCAAGAAGGATATACTAAAATAATTAGTTCCCATATGCTTATGTTGTGTTTGTTATACGATTATCTTTATAGTCTAAAATAGTTTATGGTAAATGTGGTAAACCATGATGAACCTGTTTTTCTTATGTTACTAAATTCTTCAAATCAAGAAGAAAAGCATTTTGTTTACAATTCAGATTTTTCTTCGAAAGAGAAACTAGCTCTGTATCGTAAGCTTCAATGTATTGTTAACTTCCAGTTCAGAATGAAGTGGCTACTTTACAAACGTAAATATATTCGTTATTTATCCAAACAACAAAGTGCTGACTTAGACTTGACATAAACTTTCAAGAAAATTATTTCTGCTAGTTCACAAGAAACACCCAGAACAGCTATTATTTTTCAGCTAGATTATAAAAAACACGCCCACAATGGTTTGTAAAATCTTAGCTAAATGTTTGCGTACTTATTCTATATTAAATTGTAATTAATGCTGAAATGCTGGAAAAAATTAAAGAAAATCATTAAAAAATATAAATTCCTCAATGCTTTGCTCCTTTTGTATTATTTCCTTGTAAGCATTATGGTGAGGAACGATTAAATTGTTTTTATTTCATTGACTTAAATGGGCAATGAATATATTGATACAAATAGTGTTTTTGATTTAATTTTATCCGTATTAACTTGCCCCGTACTAAGTGTAGCTTGACACACAGTGCTCGCTTTTTTATTATGCTCATTTCTAAGATAATTAGCAAAATGTTTTGTTTTTGCTATGTATAGTTTATGTTGGTATCGTAATTTTTTTTATCTTGAAATTCACAGATTACTTTTATTTAAGAATTTTACGAAAAGTGAGTGAGTCAACCAGCCTTGGTCTCCCTTATCCCCTATGTTTGACTAATTAATATTTTTATATATTAACATTCTGTCAGAAACATCTATCTTTAACTGAATTACAGCGTTTTTTTTTTGTTTTTATTATTTCATTTACAACTTAATTTGATCTGTCAAACAACTTATTTCATAGTAATTTAATTATTCTTTTTTCTGCAGAAAGCAAATATCTGTTTATAAACAAGCAGCAAAAACTTTCTAATTTAAAAATCAACTCAAAAAACAGGTACACTGATTTCTGATTTCTTATGTAAGCTGTTCTTCAGTTGGGATAAAAAAGTTCACATAATATGCTTGTTTTTTGTTTGTTTGTTTTAAATTTAGTGCAAAGCAACTCGAAGGCTATCTGCCCACATAATATGCATCCCTCACTGGTTCTCGGATTCTACTTTAAGGAGTAAATGTTTCTGGAAAATCTCAATGGTTTGGTTGTTTACTTCGAATATTCGAACAAAAATACGTAAAGACTATTTAAGCTAGCTGTCTTTTATCTTGAACTGACAGATTAGAGGGAAGTAGCTAGTCAACAGCACCCAAAGCCAACTCTTGAGCTACTCTAATCTAATATTATGATTTGACCGTTACTCTTATAATATATCCTGGCACGAAAATCCATAGACCGATATTGTAGCAATGGTACGCAAAACAAAGACCTTCGGATTAATAGTCCGACAAATTGACCACTGAGCAACACCTGGCCAAAATCAAAATATATAAACATTACGTGATTGAAATTTTTTTAGTAAATAATAAAAAAATAAAAATGAAATAAAAAATATGACTAATAGTATTTATAATCAACATTTTTATAATGACGTGTTTTAATATATACTATTCGCTGTTTTAACCCTTTCTTTGGTACTAAATTGAGCGACTTTCATATGAAAATATATCTTATTATTCTAAGCGTTCTTCTCTGTTAATTTATATGGAAAGAAATTGAAATATTTTGCAAGGATCTTCCCTTCTCTGTCAAAACACACACACGATTTCAGTATCACGTTAATCAATGATAATCGGTGTCGTGACTTTTGTTAGCATGTTAGAAACTAATCTTTCCATATTGTTACTTTATATCGATTGTATACAACTCAGTATCATGATTGTAAATTTCACTTCAAACACATCTTTAACTTCAGAAAACGCTCACCTTTTACTAAATAACACACTCATTACGCCGAAATTCCGGTCTTATTTACTTCTGGTATATACTTTTGTTGATCTGTCTTGCAAACCAGTTATTGATTTTATAATTTTGATGGAACGATTTAGCATAAGTATAAAAAAAGGAACATTAGATTGAAATACAACAACATAGAGCGTTGGTTATTCGATTTTTTGTTGATGAAATATATTTGAAATTATCATACGCACTCAGTAAACTTGATTTCCAAATGATATCTTAAGTAATATTTCTTATCTATGCACATGAAGGATTCATAATTCTAAACTATAATAAATTAGCTTTCGTTATTTACTATGAGTCAAAGATAGGCTGAAACTTTTACTTAGTATTTTTAAATTTAATAATGTAATTCTCATTTTGAGATGAGCGATTTATCCAAAAGATGAACAGTTAAAGACTCACGTCAAATATTTTAACAATCAACAAAACGACTCAGTAAGTCTTTATAATATTTTGTTCTTACTCATTCTCTTATTATATCGTTTTATTGAAAAACTGATAATTTTGGTCTTAGTCTTCTTTATGTCACCCTTAATATAATTACATTTTCCTATTATTGTTAAAAATTATCGGTTTCTCGTTAGTGGCCTCTATAAAGACAATTTCAAGCACATTTTACAACAGCTTTTCACGACTAGCAGAATCAATTACTACATTACTCGAATCATCATTTATTCTTACTGAAACATTGTTCGTTTCAATTGAATCAATAATGCAATTCTCATGCTGTTGCCGAATAATAGTGCATCTGGCGGAATCAGTTGTGATTTTATTAAAACAACGAAAACATTGCATAAAAGACATTTCAAGGTAAATATATACAACAGTTACACCAGTAGCTACAAGCGCAATGCTAAACCACGCGAAGAGTTGGGTTTATTGTATCAATATGTGCATTTCAGTAGCAAATACCGTTACAAACATTAATACAAAAAAACAACTTCCGTTTCTATCAGAGAAATGTTGAGATACACAACATTATGAAATGTTTATTTTAATGGTGTTAAAACATAAAAACATATATCTTTACTGGTATCTTTGAAGATGTTAAACAAAATTAATCAGTCAATCAATATTTACCGATTAGAATTGTTTTCATATTCTATTCACACATTCACTTATTCGAAAACCTCTCCTCTGAAACCAATTAACTTGGCTTGTTTTAGCTATCACGTCTTTTCATGACTGACACCGTTTTTCTAACTTGGTTGTTTTGTGCATGTAAAATGTTTTGATAAAATTATCATTTACATGGCTCTTTTATCTATAGGTATGCTCCCCAGTAGCACAGCGGTATGTGTGCGGACTTAAAATGCTAGAAATCGGTTTCGATACCCGTGGTGGGCAGAGAACAGATAGCTCATTGTGTCGCTTTGTGCTTAACTTCAAGCAAACAAACAAATCTATAGATATTACATATATGTATATATATATATATACTAAGCAGTTTCCCAAGTTATTTAAGCTAATTGTTTGATATAGCCTAGTCTTATACGTATACATATGATGTAGTAGCTCATATTTTTTCACAACAGATACATGTATGGTAAGTGTTATTTGTAACTGTTTTGTTGGTAAAGGTTTCCTCTAAGACAACATTAGTATGTTTTTTGCTTTCATAGTTTCAATTTTTACTAATGAGTACCGTACATGAGATCTGCTGAGAGCATAACTTTACATCCAAACAAATTTGAAAAATATTCAGTATACTGCTACTCCTACTCTGTTATACGACACACTATCATTTCATAACACAGGTGATCATCCCAGTCAGTTTCATCTTTCTCGGAATCTTAGAAAAAAATACATTTACAGTTTGGATGAGCGACTTCGTCAAATCATATTTGACTACAAGCAGTTTTTTCTTTGTTGTATAATAACTACAATAAACAGATGTTAGTACTCAGCACGTGAATGATATAACATCCACATAACACCCTGTACTCGTGACAGCAATTGACCAATTCCACTGGCGCCGATATTCAAATCGATAGAGCATCTCCTCTCAATAAACTAACACCATAACCTCAACTGAGGCACATTTTAGGAACTGGAATGGCCTTACAAAGCTCATCTAAAACATTAATCAATGCTTAAAGTGGTGCTACTGTTGCCAAACAAATGTCCAAAAAAGCATCTGTTATATGATGCAAAGACTAAAAAGCTTCAGACTTCTTTCTTGTTCATAGGTTCGGGCTGGCCTATCACTGTTATATTTTAATAGGATCTATAAACACTTCCTCCCTACCCATTATATTCAGAAAATTCTACATTTATCTGATTTCAGTTTTAGACCTGCTTATCACAAACACTCAAATAACAGTCTATGTTTTCAACTGCAGTCTGAAATGTGCGACCTAACACCAATAAATCATTTACATAGAACAAATCAAACGCCATTATCACTGAAAATCAAGTAGCATAAGTTCTATCAGCTTTTCAAAAATAGCTGATGTAGTAAAGAATTTAAATAGCATGATGCAAACTTATAGTTCTTGCTCTAGCTCAAAAGACCAGATTGCCTAAAACATTCATCCATGTCTGGCAACAGAAATGCATCAATCAACATGCGTTATACATTTATCTACCTCATGTATATATACAATTTCACTGATTTCCTTTTTTTTTAATTACAATGGTGATGAGCAGGTACTCTGAAGTTTGAATGACTGTGTTCTTTAACATCTTATCCATCTCAATCATAACTATATCCCTGGTGCTTACTAAAAGCTTGTGTGGCTTTTGCCATATTGTACACATGTCTGTGTTAGTTATGTGTTT
>NW_013665615.1:2063192-2066885 GCF_000517525.1 Limulus polyphemus
ATGGCTGAAAGGGTGAGCATGTTTGGTGGGACGGAGATTCGTATCCGCGACCCTCAGATTGTGAGTCAAGCGCCCTAGCCACCTGGCCATACCAGGCCTTGGTAACTATGTGATTTTTGTTCCACCCAGCCAATTGTCTGTTCTAACAAATTCATTTCGAAACTCCATTAGCAACCAACTGGGTTTTCTTTGGTGATAATCAACCTCAGTTGAGTATTTTTGCTTCTCCTTCATGCACTGTACCAAGAGCTGTTCCAGCCAGTAATTCCATAACCATGATATATGTTGATCTTAGATAGAAACCTCACTGAATAAGCATAGCATGGTTTTAAAAATAGAAATATATTTTTGGGAGTATTGCTTCAGTCATAACTGGTGGTATAACCTAAGATTGTATTAATAGTATGGCACAAAACACCACTTGTGTTTTACAAGGAATTGTAACAATATAGTCTACATACACTCAGACAGACTTTTGCATATTTTGGTTGACATTTTAAGGTTTCACCACTAGTGAACAGGCTGTACTAGCAGATAATTTCTATATGATATTCAAACATAAAATGCCAATAGAACTGCTACCACAAATCTCACACATTTAGTAATGGCTCCAACACTGATACAGAATCAGGTTTCACCTCTCACTACAAGCCAATCGATATTTGATAATCAAAATCCTTTATATAATGGATAAAGGGTGATTTACATGACAAAGTACTGAAGCACAACAAAATCAAGTAGAGTTCTAACTGCATGAGTATTATGTAAAAACTACTTCATGTCAATGTACTTTTACAGGTACATACCAAGCCATGTTCGACCATGTAGATGCCTTACTAGCATTATACCTGACTAAACAGACAGATGACTGGTTCCTCCTGAATCAGAGGCCAGATCTGACCTGGTGCTCACTAATCTACGTTAGTACACCTTACGTTGTTTACAAATTGTTGTTTCTATTGAACATTTTGCGAAGTATTTCATGTACTTGACAGACATACAGGGTCCTTTGAAGTGACAGGAAATGTATGACACCAATGACCAAATTGTCCATAGTTATGACAACGATCTCTTTTACGTTTCTGTAAATCAAGATGCTTTCGATTCTCATCATCAGCCGAGCTCGAGTGGCAAGTCCAAGGTATCACTGCCACTCAGCTGACAGTCATGTAGGCTGAACCAAATTACCAGTTGCATCTGAGACTGTGGCACCATCTGTTGTGGCTTTCAGAAGATGGAGTCATAATACTCAGGTGGATGTCTCCAGTGGAGCTACAACATTTATCACTCAAGCATGTTAATCAAAGTTATAGCTCTGATCAGAATTTTACACATTACTGGGGAGTCTCTTCATACATTTATCGACCAGAAAGTCTTCTCAGCTGGTTGCCACTATTCTTGGATGCTCTTTAAAATGTAAGCATCACATGTTTACTTCCGAACCTGGAACTCCTCTTGAAAGATGGCTATATTTTCTACCAGGTCAACTTACTGATGCAAAACTGTCACAATAATTTCCAGCTGCAGAATGAGTCAGACTACGTTCACTTTATAACATCTAATGCCTGATAAACTGTCTTATGCAACCTTTGTTCCTGGGTTCAGATATTCCACACAATTCCCTCGTAACACCATTTAAATCTTCCTTCATTGAACCCCTGAATGATGAAAGTATAATTTGTTTTATCTCTCTACTTCCTTTTGGCTGTAACAAGGGTAGCTAACCATCTTGCATTTAATTTTCCATGAATGACTGAAGTTAATAACAATACAGGCATTAACTCCTCTTTAACAACTGGACTTTCTACTTTATGCTGAATATTAAACTTCTGATCATGCTCACTCACGCAGTGAGTTGCCATGGCAACATGCCACTGCCTGAGGCCACAGAAACAGAATGGTACATATCAAAAACATTTCTCATCTCATCACAAGCAGGTTGTGGCTTATCCAGGGTACATTACTTACGGGACCTTATAGTAGCCACACTATCATTGTCTGTTTTCTTATGCTCATATCTAACCATATATAAAAGACATATCCAGCACTTGGTTTGTGAAGCATTGAATGCAGACATATGTGGGTCAATGTATAGAATGCCCCATGAGATCTCGGCATAACCACATCCAGTGACCCATTCTAAGTTGCTTTTCGCCATTGTTCCCAAGCTGAACTGATCTGCATAAGAATGGCTGACATTATCAGTGTTCCCTGATTGATTAGGCCCTGGTTCATTCTTCTCAATTGGTAGGTAAGATGTGAAACTCTGGAATGCCTGTCAAAATGTAAGGAAATGTTTGGAATTAAGTAAAGGACATTTTCGAGTCAATCAGATGTCCCCTGATATCACAATGATATCAATTCAGCTGTCATTCTTCTTTATGCTACATAAAATCATCTTTTGGAGAATTCCTCGTTAACAGCATAGGAAATAAAAGTATCTCAAAAGAACTGAAAACGCACGTCAATTTCTTCTTTTCCAATAACTAGGTCCTCGTCATGGCACCAAACTTTGGTTTAATTTAAACAAGCTGTGATAATTTTAAAGAATGACAGAGTATAGTGGTATGTTGGGGTAGGATAAAGAGTTAATACACGTCATTTATGCTGAAATAAAAACAAAACACTTTATTTAGTGACGAAAGGAAAAATAAGAATGTCTGAATGTTAAGCAGAAGGCTACTATTAGGTTGTCAAGACATTAATGTCGTGTATTGGAACACTTTCATTAACCCCCCCCCAAAAAAAAACGTACATCACGTATAACAGTTAAACAAACTGCCTAAACGTCACGTTAGTATAGCCTATATAATGTATAAAGTCTAGTATACTCTAATCCCTTATAGTGATGGCACAGGACGAGACACATATTCGGCATGTAATGCTGTTTGAATACAAAAAAGGGAAACAACACTTCTGTCGCTACAAAGAATATCAAAGAAGTTTATGGAAATGTTTTGAACGTTCGTAAGTGTCAACGATGGTTCATCAAATTTCGTGAAATGGCCCTGAAATTGGTTGAAACAATACGAAAACATCTAAGGAATGCGGAAAAACTACATAAAGAAGGTGTTCGTGTGCCTCACGAACTCTCCGATTATCATCGTTTCCAACGTATGAACGTTGCTTCGTCTCTTCTGGCGCGTAATGCGCGTGAACTAGTTTTGGACAGAATTGTCAGTGGTGATGAAAAATGGATTCTCTATGCGAATATTAAACGCCAAAAACCACTTCCGACCCCAAAACCTGGACTCCATCCGCAGAAAGTTCATTTGGTGGGACATCAAAGGAGTAATTCATTTCGAACTGTCAATGCAGAGATCTATATTCAGCAACTGGAACATTTAAATCAAGCCCTTCATCGGAAACGCCTTTCATTCGTCAATCGGAAAGGTGTTCTTCTTCTCCTCGACAATGCACTTCCACATGTGGCACGTTTGACGCAACACAAGATTATGGTGTTGGGGTGGGTAAGTTCTCTCTACCAACTATATTCTTCAGATATGGCACCATCAGATAACCGTCTTTTTCGTTTGCTGCGGCAACACCATCTTAATGGTAAAACGTATGCAAATGTGGAAGATGTTAAAGAGATCATCAATATGTTTTTTGCTTCAAAACCAAGTGATTTCTTTACTCAGAGCATTAATAACCTGATTGTAAGATGGAAAAGCATCATCGATAAGAATGGAG
>NW_013665615.1:2067049-2129473 GCF_000517525.1 Limulus polyphemus
ATGGAGACTATTTAATTTAATAAATGTTTTGTTTCGATATATAAGTTGTTCGGGTTTTTTCATCTAAAAAAAAAAAGCGACATTAATTTCTTGACGACATAATACATTATGGTATGTAATCAACGAAAATAAATTGCCCTGTAGTTAGCTACAACTAAATTAAAGACAGCGTTTAAATAAAAACGCCAAACAACAGAAAAACAAAACATGCATAATAAGTAGAATAAACGTGACAAAGGTATTGTAAAGGGTTATCCACGATTTTTCACTGTCTGTGCAACGTGATACTTATTAGGGTGTAGCTCTTGACTCTAACCAACACTTTTAGGATTCTTGTTGGGTTTTGTGTAGCACACTTTCTCAATTAAACTCTCTTTATGAAATGTTCCAAAGTATAAGCTTCTTAGATCAAAGGTTTAAAGTAACTGTAAAATAAACTTATCACAAACATTTAGAAATTGTTCTCGAAAAATTAAATTCGTGCGTAACATTAACTTTATTCTTGTAAAATGCTAAAATTTGTTATGATAAATTAATATAGTGGGACTTTTATTACAATTAAGTTTAACTTAGAAAACATTTCTTCCTGAAATACGTATTATAAATACATGGGTATCAGCAATGGCTACTGTTACATCGCAGTAAATTAAGTTTTATTTTCAAAGCAAAAAATAAAAGAAATAAGAATATGTTGCAATAACAAGAGATATTTCGAATAAAAAAACCTAAAAATAATAGATATATCAAATCTCTCTAGTTTAATAAATACCTTCTCAAGTAAAATTCTTCGGTGCAAGAAATAATTCAAAATATGTTTTAAAAACCTTTGTCAAAGTTTCTGTAAGCATATTTCAGTTGCGGGGATATTACCATAAAATAGAATTATCCATATAAATTACCATAAAATCTTATTATACAATAAAAAGATGCGACGTTGATTTGTGAATATAAAATTGAAATTATCGCTCGATAATGCATAACAAATTTCCCTGAAATCACAAAATATCATTTGTATAGGGATGAAAACATTACGACGTATCTCCAGCGAATATACTTTTACGTTTCCGTGTAGAAATTGATCATAGATAGAGTCTCACAAAATTAATAAGCAATTAGCATATTGGTGTCAGTGAAAAAAAAAACAGGACACAAACATAGGTACAAAAAAAAAGGAGCAAGAAGAAACTGGAAAAGAAATTTATGTTTAACGAAAGGTCCGAGTTTATTGATATTGTATACCTAAAGGGTAGCCACATAACGAAGTACGACTTTGGTTTCGAGCAACGAGCGCACGGGAGGTTAAATACTATTGCATAATTTTTCTCTTCTTCACCTAATTACATATTGAAACCATATACTGGATAGAAAAATACTTTGTAACATCCAGGAAAATTATTAAAACTAATAACAAATATCATTAGAAGGCTTATGGAAAGAACTCACAAAGAATTGGTGTGCTTTGTATATGAAAGTTACAAAGTAGCCATTTGTGATGGAAACTTGGGTACAGAACTATGGTCAAGGTACGTAATAGGTACATTAATTTTGATATATTAAGTAGATATAATTTCTTGTTCAACATATTGAGTAAAACTAAACAAAAAACAAATCATTGACACTTAAAATGTTTTATTTTAAGTACAAGCATCTGACTCGCTAGTTATATCACAAAGAACGTTACAAACTTTTAGAAAAGACGTAAAATCAAAGATGAACAGTTGTTGTATAGAAATGGAAGAAACAAAGCTGCTTGGCCGATTAAATTTGTGGAAGGAGCAGAGTTTCTTTACACAAAGACTTAATTAATTTCAAGTTACTCAAACCTTTCGCTCATGCAGTTTAAAGGTCGTATCAAGAAAATGATTTGAATTTTTTAACTTAAGTTCTGAGAACATTGACATAGATTTCAATTGCCGTTGTCTTATCTAAAACAAAAGTTTGAGTTTGCTATATTAAAATTATTTTGAATATACAAATCAGCAAGCCACATGACAAACACAGGCGGTGTAAATTCGTGGTGTAACGGTATGTATCAAACTATATTTTGACATTGTTTGGCGTTTAGTAGATAATTTGATGCCACAAAAAAATTTATCGCTTTTGGGAAAGGTATGTAACAGCATTTCCAATACAAAATATTCACACACACAGATTATTAAGATATGTTCAAATTGGGAGTTGGAATTTCTAATACAGGATACTCCATATATTTAATGGCTTTAGAAAACAAAAGAATATCGGTGAACTTGAGGCTCCAGAAGCATGCACAAAGAAATCTGCAACTGTTCGTATCCAATTTCCTAATAGGTAAAAATCCACGAACATTAAAGTCAGTGATAAAAGCTGTTCACATGCCTCAGGCAACAGCAACAGAATAATGAAGAAGTATTTCCGTCTGGAAAAACAACACAAGTCATGTGTACCAAGTTGTTTTCACCACCTAATTGTTCAACCATCGTATATCTCAAGTAGTTGGAGAATGAACTGCTACTCACGCTGTTCCATTCGAAAACATACCAGTTAACTCACCGGACGCAGCGCCTATTGGTTTCTGGGCAATCGGACTGTTAAAACTGGTAATGAGAAACTGTCATCCTTGTACATTAGAAGGCTTATGGAAAGCACTCACAAAGAATTGGTGTGCTTTGTATATGAAAGTTACAAAGTAGTCATTTGTGATAGAAACTTGGGTACAAAACTATGGTCAAGGTACACTGTCTTCATATAGAACATTACCGGTCATGGAGACATGCGCTGTAAGTTCGTGGTGAGGCTAAAAAAATCATTTATAACGTATCCAATCTCCGTTAACATTAAACTTGTGTTGATAATGAACGTTGTTAATCATTTATTAAATGACCATTCATCTAATTGCTATATATCATGAGACTTTGGGTTAAATTTTTAAAAACATAAAGCTTATTCAAAGAACATTAAATTTCAACGTAATGCAATATCAAAACAGTTTTGCCACACGCCATTCTGCCATGGGAAATTTTTTTAAGTTCGTTAACATTCTGAGTTAGATGTGGTACTAAATGTATATTTATTTAGCTTAAGGCTTTTAATGTACGTTTTATTGATATTATTATTCAGGAAACCACGTATATTTATATGACTGTATTAAATTGAATAATGAAGTACAATTTCTATTTTACATTTTACATTTTCTTTTTGAAAGTGTAATAAGAAGGGACTAAACTGGCAAAATTACAACAGTTCTTCCCTAGACTACAAAAAGCTAGATTTTAACAGTCAAAATTGTATTATTTTAATGTTGGTATTAAATTAAATTAATGTTAACACAATTAGAAATACATTGTCTATGAAGTAAGTTAGCAATATTCATTACGAATAGAATAAAAAGACGATTACCATGTGTTTATGCAATGGTCATTTTTTTACGTACATTAATATTTCACTTGAAATTCAGTTGAAAATCGAATGGATGCAATAACACTAAACTTAAGAAAAACCTAAGATTACAGAAAATCTTCTTCGCAACCGTAGTCACTTGTGTTGCGTTAAATATATGGTTATGTGTTAGATATCAGTACAATTACGAATTATAGTGATAGTTTATCACCAAATCTGGTTTCAACTAACATTGAAAAGCTAAAAATTTGAAAAATATATATAAACATTCTATGACTTTCTGTTATTAATGTCAACCAATTTTAAGGAGGTTATAATGAGACATGTTTTCAGAGATCAAAAGAGCACTTACTTCTCTTCTGGGCAGCTTGATTCGTGTAATGGACAAAATTGTTTATACACAAAATTTAAGAGATTTAAGAAACATTAGTTTTTAAAATATGTGACATGATGAGTAACTATAATATTTATTCCTCGAATTACTTTGATGTGTTTAAAGATTAATCTGTAGTCTATAATATGCTATGGGGATCGTACAAATCTTTAACCAAGTGTGTGAAAATTGTAACCAAAGCTCATATGTCTCTGCACAACTAGCAAAGAGCGCACACAAATGCTTTAGTGAAGCGCTTCTCAACAGAGTGAATGGTTCACCCTAGGCTTAATGAGATCAGAATCAGGGTGAATGAGAATGATGGGGAGAATGGGAGGGTGAAAGAGTATTGTCAATTATACAACAAATTCAAGACCAAAAAAGTTATTAGTTATTATTACTTATTCTAGTTGTAGTTTGATAAATATGTTCATTGTATGTTTGTTTAATGTTGTATTCGTTCTGGTTGTAGTTTGATGTATATTTAAGTCATAATAAAGAATTTTGCATTTTAATTTAGAACTTTTTCGTCTCTTTTCGAACTGTAGTGAGTGAGTTGTTGTGAAAAACTTATAGGGGTGAATGATATTGGAAACGGTTAAAAGGCGCTGTTTTAATGACTCATCTGTTGAGTACTATTTGCGGTATTGACATTATAACTGGTACCAAAGAACGAATGGTGAATAATGGTAAATTCATTTGACATTAAATCAGGAGATTTTCTACACAATAAACCACTCCTGTTAAGAAAATAGAAACCAGTATAGCGTTTGTTCATCTTGATAATTTAATATGATCTTTGAGATGCTGGCACAAAACTAAAAAAAAATTAAATTACATTAAAAATACTGTAGATCTTTTTGACCTATGGAACAGATCCACACTGAAAACATTTATCAGTCTGAATAAATTCTTGGTTACAATAAATATAGCCAATAGAAACGTAAGTATTCAGCAAGCTGATGGTATTCAAGGCAACCCTGTAGTAACAGAACTAATCTCCAATGTAGAAAAAGATTTATTTCTATTATTATGAATAACAACAAACAATATTTTAGCTGACAATAAAAAACATAATTGCAGTTAAACGAAGAAATAGATTTATCTTGGAATTTGTATTGTAAATTAATTTCCAAGTATTAAGAATTAAGTTTTGTATTTAGAAATACTAAAACATAATTTAATTTTACAAATATTTACATGTGCATTTATTTTTATAAATACTTGTAATTTTTTATTAATATCATGTTTTTGTATAAAACTGATCGCAAACTTTTCACGCTATATTTAAAACGATTGACAATACTCTATGCACACAAATACAAACAGCATTTCTATGTTCATTTTAATAACTGTTTAGTTTAATGTAATTATCTAATAAGTGTGGAAATTTCCATATGTTATGACCACATGAAAGTTACGCTTAAACCACTAAAATAATTTATTCATCTACCAAACTTAGTCCATATTAATGTAGCTGTCTTGTATGGTGCTGCTCATCACCATGTGCTCTTCATCTTATTTCCTTAGCTTTATGAGTTGTTTTCTATCTTGAAATATGTTAGTATGTAATATTTAAAGGAAATGAAAATTTTTCTGTGCTCTAACTGGTGAAACTGGGGTTTCAAAATAGTGAGGACATAGTAAACTCTTCCATATGGATCATTTTTATATCCTTTTCTAAAATTAATGAAATTTGGCCATACTAACTACATTTGCAGAAAACTGAAATAACTTAAAGATATAGGTTTCAAATTCAAATTACGTTAATCCATACCCCAGTTCTAATATCAATTTGATTAGTTTTATTTTCAGATGTTTTCTTTGCAGGTTTCAGATTAGGATAAAGTACTGTTGTTTTTCATATCATATCGGACTGTTTATACAAAATACTTAATAATTTGAGCATGCAGTGAGTTGAAAGAAATCATGGTATCGTAATTTGGGTATATATCTTCAGTTTTTGTAATGGCATTACACTTGCTCTGATTATTAAAAAATAAGAATTTAAACACTTTGAAATAAATGTATTTATGTAAACTTAGGCGCAAAATAATTTCTATATAATGTTGAAAAGTGCATCAATAAATCTCGACAATTCTTATTAACTAATTCCTGTGTACCAACCTCAAAATTCGTTGCACCAATGTCAACTGAATATCACAGTTGCCTTGTATCGAGAACATATACATCCATTCTATACCAAACAAATTTCGTTACTTTACAAAGAAAGAACTCAGAAAATCGAACATTTATTACATTTACGAGAACTAAAAAATAAACATCAAGTAATCATCTAACGCAATATTTTCCTTAAATATTTAATATTATCATACTTGACATACTTAGATAAACTGGTTTGAGAAAATCAAGCATCATCTAACATATTTCACTTTTTCGTTTTTTGCTTCTCACAAAATTATTTGCATACAAATATATGATAAATTATACGTAGTCTAAATTCACTGGTAGAAACATATGTTATTTAAGAAGCTCAGTTATGAGCCAAAACGTGATGCAAGATTGTATATTTCCAATATGCATGATGTCGTAAAAGGTTCGAGTATGATACATAAATAGATCACTAGCTTTGTGTATGATACAAAAATACAGCACTAAACTGTTTCATTTGGTTAAACTCAGATCTCTGTACTTCAGAGTTACCACTTCCAGTTAACTCCTTGAGTTTGATTTGTTTTGTGTTTTAGCTACACAATAGGCTATCTGCACTCTCTTTATCGCGCAGAATAGAACCTCGGATTTCAGCGTTGTGAGTCAGTAAACTTACCGCTGACACACCTGAAAATTTCTCGAGTCTTCTTATAGAAGTTATACTTGTGTGTTTGTGACCATTACGCATAATTCTTACATGTGGGCTTTGCTGATTGCGTTCAGCGTCTCTCCCTTTTCTTGTTCCAGCTCCTGAAAATGTAGCTGTAAGGCTAATAAATAATTGCATTGCATGAAGAGAACTTTAGCAGTCGAAAAATATCACAAAAGGTTAGTTGTCTTCATTATACAGTATTTCAGAGCATTAGAAGAAACGAAAAAACACTGTCAGTTGTGGATCGCTCCAGATTTGGACATCAAAGAAAAAGTTATTCTTGTCAAGAAAGAAGTCTGGTTAGAATCTTTCTCTCTAACAAACCAAAAACTGACTTCTTTAATATTGCTTCGTGAACGGAAAGAGAGCTGCCTTGTTAGTTTGACATTGACAACAGTGTGGTGTAATATCAGGAAAATAGACTTAACGGATGTAAAGCAACACAAAAACCATTTCTAACAGAAAAGCATTTTTAAAGAAGACTGTCATAAACTATAGCCCATAACAATTGAACTCTTGATCAGTTGAGTCAAGATCTCTGAAATGATGAATCTATTTTTTTTTATTTCACCATAAAGGTTTACGTGAAACTTCCTGTTAGAGAAAAAAAAAAAGACGTGCCAGTTTGCACGTTAGTATCATTAAAACATCCCACATCTGTAATGCTATGGGGCTGCATGTGGATAAGTAAATGATGTCGCTTACGTTATGGTACTTGAGCCAAGAATGCCTCCACTAACAAGAGGACTGTTTTCAGATGATGAATATTCATTCCAGGATAATCACATTCGATACCATTAGGATAAAATCTTTAAAGAGAATCATGTCTTGAGAATAGACTGACCAGCATAATTACTTAGTTTAAACACAATAGTGAGTTTGTATATAACGGTGAAACGTTGTATTAGTAAATCCCATCCGAAAACAAAGCGTGAATTAACTGAGTCAATAATTGCGAGAAATCTTGGAAAAGCTGTTGTCAGTATACAAAAGATGAGTCATAGTATTTGAACAAAGGATATTCCACAAAGTATTAGATGTGTATACAATGCACTTTAAATTATTACATCACTGTAGCTTTTTTTTTACTTTATAAAGTTCCATTTTGTATTTATACCGTGCCTGTTTTTATAGAATGTTCATGACACTGTGTGTTTTGACTCGTAACTGAAATATTAATAAAGATAATTAAAATCTGTCTCACCAATTATTTTAGTTGAAACATTTTTTCGGAACAATTTACTATATAGTGGTAAACAAAAAATGAGAAAAAGAGGACATTTGTTAGGTGGTACGTGACTTGTGACAGCTTCTGTAGCTTTATATAACCATCTAGTAAAACATACATAGATTTATCTAATTTTGAATAATGAGTGTGTCTGGTAAACAACAGAAGTAAGAGGAAAATATGGAAGTTTATTGCGTGAATGACTTTACTTGTTAGATTTCTAAATTCCTTCGTTTTAATACTCTTGAAAATTTAAAATGATTGCATTTTAACGTATTTATAGAACCAATCCTTAGAGTTTTCTTCCAAGTAAAGCTTCAAATAATATGTATATACTTCTTTGCAAAGCACTGGATATTTTAACATTTTTATGTTATATATAATGTGAAGAAATGCCTCTGGAGAATTTCATAGAAACGTCAGGCTGTTTGTGAAGAGTTTATTGTTAGGATACGAAAACGGCAACAGAAAGAAAAGTCGATTCTTTGAGTCTCATATCCATAAAACAAAAAATACATTATGCTACAGTTATACCACAGAGAGCTATGAGAAGATAAAGGTTAATTAAGGTTCAAAATTGTTAATATTATAGTGAATGAGTTTTAAAGTCAGACCTGAAGACAAAACGTTTTCCCTAAATGAGCCTCTAATCCTAGTAACGATTTATCTACAGCTAAGTGAGCCAAATATTATCCGCAGCTAGTTTCATTTTGGCATACTTGTAGAATTTTTTTCATTCATACAAATCATAAAATGATAGTGGAGCCAGTCTGGTCAGTTAGCATCATTCACTGCAGAACATTCCATGGGGTGAAAGATCTAAAATACAATTCTGACTTTGCAGCATTTCCATGAGTTTTGGCTACGTGTAAGAAATCTCATAAACATCACGTGCACGTACATATTTCCTTTGTATGGCTCACCTTTCTGTGAAGTTACGTTCTATAGTTATAGGCAGAAAGTTTTTATTCCTAAGTATTGGTTTTTCCATTTCTTCATATAAATAGAAACTGACAAACGTATAAATAACGACTTGTTAGTAACCTGAACCACAGAAATAATTCAAACCAGAGTTACAAAACTGAAGAAAAAGAGAATTCTAAACTCGCAAAAAACTAGTGATAAAGGGATTATATTTGTGTTTAATTTCAACCCACATGTGTGTTATATATAATACTAACTTTACTCAAGATTGGAGAAACTTTTCGTAAATTAACCAACTAAAATCTAACGACTCTTTATAGTTTCCTTAAATGAAAATTCATGCTTAAAGTTGAGGAACAATATTTTGACACAGTTGTACTGGTTTTTATCAGATCTTCACGTCAGTACTATTACTTGTATATCATTTGCAATACTATAGCCTAGAATGATTTTTCTTTAAAAACGGATCATAGTTCTCTTCACTAGTATCACTGTTTTCATTTCATGGTACTTGCGTGATATTATTCCCTCTAAACCAAACATGATTTTTTTTTTGCGTTACGAACTAAAGTCAATATAAGCGTCACTCTTTCGTTATAAAACATCAGTATGTCAAATAATACACGCACTTAGCAGATTAAGCATACTGAACATTTGCAGTTTGAAATATATTATCTAATTAAATATATTTTGTGTTCTTTATGGAATACATCCATATACTTGACTTATAGATCAGACTATAATTTTATATGAAACTTACATCATGATAACCTTCTGTATAAATACGATAAAAAAAATACGATTAATATTTTTAATCTGGTCAATCAAACAAAAAATTCACATGTCTCTACACACAGAACTTGGCCACTGTTTGACTAAAATTAATGAGGAGAAAGATCATGCATTAACAGAATGTGAGGAACTTTACGACTAAAATGCTTTGTTGAATTGCAGATGGTAATCAGTAAATTAGAAAATTAGAATCTGTTTTGTTGAATCCCTATCCCTTAATATTTATTAACATCTAAGATACAGAGTACTTTTAATGTTTTCCTACTAACATGAAACTTTGAAAAACTTTTTTCTTATGATTTTCTTTCATAAAGTAATAGTTCTTTATATCTTGATTTAATGATTTCCTTTAAAAAGACTTTAAAAGGTTTTTACAAACTGGTTGAGAAATGGTTTTATAATGTTGAATAGAAATAGCTTTTTAATGTAACGTAAATAAATTCGTAAAGGTTTACTTAATATTTAGTAGGACTTAGAAAGCAGAGAAAAATTATCATTAAATTTGCTTTGCAATCTCCTACGCTTCAAAGAATGTACTGATATTATATGTGCTGATTTTTAATACATTTTACTAATAATTTCAAACTTTGGTCCTTAAGTCTGGTATTGCTGCTTAAATGACATATTTAGTAGTTGGAACCATGGGACTGAACACCTAGTTGATCAACACGGCCACCTCAATAAAATACTCCCAAACATTTTCTTCACTCTTTTAAACTTCAAACAAAACGTCCACATTTGCTATTCTAGATATTGCTAATATTGAATAATGGAATATGCACACAAATGTTTAAACAGGAAAAATCATAAAAACCAACAATTTTATACTATGAATAATATTATACACAGAATTTGCTAGGACACAAAAACATGTTACGTAAAAACGGCTAAGCTTAAACAAAACCTTCTACAAAACGATTACCCAAATACATATATAACAAGCATTTTCAACAATTGGAAGGAAAAACAAGAAAGACGCAGTGAGAAAACATACTCAACAGATAACAAGAAAAACCATAGTGTACAAGCAATCTCCCGCTGCATGGGTAATACCGTATATCAACAGTGAACTGATAAAGTAATTACGTAAGGCTGTGAAAATGTCTGGTCTCTCAATTAGAATCATACATACACCAGGTATGACTTTAAAACAACTTCTTACTCGATCTGCTTTCATGTCCAATACACAGTGAAAAATACACTATTCTGTTATCTCCTCTGAGAAGAAAGTATTTAACAAGGAATATCATATACCAACTAGAATGCATAGAATGTAAGGCCGTCTACATTGTAGAAACTGGAAGGCCTCTCCATGAACATATAAAAGAACAAATTTGGGTCATAAATAAAGCAGGGGTAGAAAAATAGCAGTAACTGAACACTATACTTTGCCCAATTCTCACAAAAGCCGGTGATTTCTTATATCGGAAAATTAAGGAATCACTTCTTATAAAAACGTATAAACCAACAATTACCAAATAAAATGAGCCACTCTCTTAAAACTAACAAAATGTCTCACAAATAATAACTTAATTAGGCCTGGCATGACCTGATGGTTAGGGAATTTGACTCGCAATCTGCAGGTCGCAGGTTCGAATCTCCATCTTCGAACATGCTCGCCTCTTCAGTCATGAGGGTATTATAATGTGACCTTCAATCCCAGTAGCTACCTTCTCTCTAGTCCTTAGGGACGGCTATCTGTAGAGCAGATGGGTGTCACCAGTAAAATCTACCCGAAAATCGGCGATGATACATCAGCATCTATGGTGTCCCATCGGTCATAAGTGGCCTCAGCAATAAGTAAATGTGTGTGGGCTTTTGATAATAGGAATTATCACATGCATGATATTTTGTTGTGCATGATTTAATTCTTAGAATACAATGGTGTTACATTACAGAAACTCTATGCTCTTAATAAAGGTGTAGAGTCGAAAGAATGAGCAAATAAAACAACTTTTAAGATTCTCTGGAGTTTACTATCGTTTTATTTATTTATAATTATGCGTACTATGCTCTAGTCAGCATTAAGTACATAAAACAATGTAAATACAAATGTAGCATTATCAAGGCCCACTTGTAACATGTAGTTTTTATCGTTTTTATGACCAACAGCTAACGTTTAATCATTTTCAAAGTTTGGAAGTTGCTAGGTATACTACATGCAAATACGTTTTATGCAAATTAAAGTAAAAGTGCCTCATTTTCTTTCTGATTAGCAGTGAAAGTAGATCACCAAGTCTTACTTAGTTTTCAGTCAAAAAATGTTTAGGTCTAGTCGTAGATGTAAGTGTATATTTTCAAGAGTATAACTATTGATGACATGAAATAAAGGTAAACTTATTTTTCTAGACATTTTAGTCAAGACAAAAATCTTTATAACTTACTGTCCTTATACACAAAAACATTATGAGTAGAATGACTGAATATAGCCACAGTATTGAAATATACGTTTTCAACTAAATAGACGTACAATTGACAATAGGGCTATTAAAATGCTGTAGTAGGTTAGTCTTCTAGAAGATGACCTAAGTGGCGTAATTGAAGAAACTAATAATTAGTAAAATATCGTGTTAAAATAGATAATACAGCGTTACCAAATATTTACCCTAATTCTGATGTGTTTTCAAATTGATGAAAACAACACTTCACATTTCAACAGTTGTTCGCCTGGCATGGCCAGGTGGTTAAGGCACTCGACTCGCAATCTGAGGGTCGCGGGTTCGAATCCCTGTCACACCAAGCATGCTCGCCCTTTCAGCCGTGGGGGCGGTATAATGTGACGGTCAATCCCACTATTCGTTAGTAAAAGAGTAGCCCAAGAGTTGGCGGTGGGTGGTGATGACTAGCTGCCTTCCCTCTAGTCTTACACTGCTAAATTAGGGACGGCTAGCGCAGATAGCCCTCGTGTAGCTTTGCGCGACATTCAGAAACAAACAAATCAACAGTTGTTATGTTGGAATTTACTATTATAAAAAATTTCTTAACCATTATTATGTCAAGCGTATCCAGGCTTACCTAAATATCTCTTGTATTAGGTGTAAAGCCTCTTCGACACTAGGTAAAACAGTTATAATGTAATTGACAAAACATTTCAGAATCTTCATAACTTTAACACGGAAGTTCTTATCGATAAATTGCATATGCTTATTTAGTTGTTTTTTTCAACAACAACTACAAAGAAACGGAGCTTAAAGAAAGTACTGTCCCATAATCTCACATCCCCAAATGCTAAGGAAAATGTGTGCAAAATATTTGCATTCAATAACTAGGGGTTTGGCTCGGATAGACAAACAGACATAACAGAGATAATTTGCAATTTCTAAGGCGGCCAATGAATTTTATGTCAAATGTTTAACCTCTAAAGACGTCTTCTGATTTGAGTAATCATTGTCGTTACTTGGACTTAAATAAAATCAGTATCGTAACTTCGCAGTTACCACATACCTATAAACTTATTACAACGTATAACGTTTGGAGGCTACTTGTATGGGCAACAAAGAAACATTTATTATAAGTTTAACAGAGTAATAAATGTACAACGTTTCAACAAGGTTTTCTCATCATCAGGTACAAGTAGTTTATCTAGACACATGAATATATATACACAACATGGAACAAAGAAGAATACGTGGCTTAGTAAAGATTTCAGAGCACCCCAGGATCCTGATTTAGAGTGGTACTACATATTTAATTAAGATGACTTCGATGTTGATGTTTGGTTCTTTGTTTGAAATTACAGTGTTTTTAATAGATATGCTATGGTTTATTAAGCTGCAATGGTAGTGAGCATACGAAGGTTTTTTAATATTCAGTGAATCGGGTTTCTAATTTTCTTCTGGTTTTTTGATAAATAATTCTGGGCAGATATTACACATTATATCATAAATGACGTTGATATAATGTTATTGTATATAATTTTATTTAGTAAGGTATTCAGTTTATGAGCGAATTTAAAGTCCACAATAATTTTATGTTTAATGGCAAGTTTTGTTCAAGTGGGATTTATGTTTGTATTGATTTCAAATATAAATGGTAAACTGTAGTGTAATGTTATGTTTTTGGTTCACTCATTAGTATCAATTTTGTTCGTGTCTTGGGATCTGAGGTTTGTGTTGTGGTGACTGTTTTGAACAGTCTTAAAGCTGTGCTTATGAGGTTTGTATAATGCATTGATTTTTTTTTTGTTTCGTCAGCGAAATGCCCGGTGATGTAAAGTTCAACATGAGTAATCTTACTGTGAATTTTGTTTTTGAATTGTGTGTTGAATATTATAATGTTAAGGTTATTAAATGATAAATGTTTTTTTGTTTTCATGTTCGACAGTGAATTTGTTTGGATGAAAAGAACTTACGTGTTCAAATAAATTGTATGTGTGTTCGGTAGAAGTGAAAGTGTCCTTGACATATCTATACCAATAGAGAGGGGGATTAAGTGCAGATTTTATTGATTGTGTTTCGACATTTATCATAAATATGTTGGCGATAACGGGTGGAAAAAACTGCCCATGCTTAAACCATTTTTTGAGGAAAATTATTTTGTTGAACATGAAGTTTGTTTGTTTTTAATTATGCACAAAGCTACACAAGGGCTATCTGTGCTCTGCCCACCACGGGTATCGAAACCCGGTTTCTAGCGTTGTAAGTCCACAGACATACTGCTGTGCCACTGGGGGGCAACATGAAGTTTGTTTTGTTTGTAGTAAATTCTAAGAAGCAGGTAAAATGTGTGCTGGGTGGTTAATTAACGGATTGAGGCTAATGTTCTAGTAGCAGAGTACAATATGACAAGTTTCGTTGGTGGAAACTTCAGTTAAAAGTGACACCACATCAGAGCTACCCATTAACGCCAGACATATAATAATTATTGTTAATTTTCCAAACTTAAACATTAAAGCCTATCGTTAATTTGTGGTAACTAGATATATAGTTATTATCTTTTTTTTTTCACAGCTAGACATAAGTCATTACTGTTACTTAATGGTAAACAAATATAACATTATTACCGTCACTTTGTCATAATCATACATATGATCATTATCTTACTTTGTACTAACAAGTCGTATAATCATTATGGTTACTTTGAAACAACTAAAAATAGAATTACTACTCTTATTTTGCCGTATTTACTTATAGGTTCAATATTGTTACTTTTCTATAACTACAAAACATTGTCATTAAGATTGTCAAGAACCAATTATTATTAACACCATGCCGTCAACATATATATCAGCGTTATCATCAACAAACGTAACATTCTTTGATAAATTGTTTAGGCAGAGTATTCATTCCATCATACTCATCAAACGAACTATTATCTTTATCATTGCTATCACCACACACATATATAGCTGTATTGACTTTCATCTCTCGACGTACTTTTTGTCTGGAAACTTTTATCATTTTAATGTATGATTAGTATCTCATCGAAAATATACTGCACATTACTCAGTTTCAATAAAGTGGAGTTTCTTAGGATCCAGTAAAGCTAGTTTTAATGCAAAACAATATGCCTTTTGTCTCAGTATAAAATGTTTAATAGTGTACGAACTTTTGCTAATAAAACATAACTAAAAGATCATATTATCTAAACATTTTTTAAAATGAAAACTGCTACGTATTAGAATTTCAAATGGTCTGAAATTGAGTTACATGATAATTTAAATTTAGTGGTTAACTTGTACTTTGGATATACTTTGCCGATATATCTCCAATTTATGATATTTGCCAACAGTATTAATACACACAGTTTTCTTTTTTTAACACAAACGTGTTTTAATATATAAACAACAATACAATTTACAATAACAGTTATTACAAATAGTTATTACACACAATGATTTATATAAAAAAAATTGACAAACTTACAAGCAGTATAAAGTCTTCTTTCTAATCTGGAACTTCCTTGATAACTTATCGAGAGTTCACGATGAGCAAGTTAATTACGAGTTAATGTAGGTACGATTCGCTTAACGTGGAGCTAGCTAGCTAGCTTTGTCCTTCGTTATTCACCAGCCACACACTACGATTACTGGTCGAGTTTCTTTTCCGCTGAAGTTATATAATATCTTCGTAAAGGTGCAAATTTCCGATATGAATCCACTGAAGTTAAATGGTTTGTAATGTTCGAAATTTATAAACGTTCCTGGACAAATATCTGAAGTGTCCCCATTAATAAGCGTTATAACAATCACAGTTATAGCTTCCGAAGTTTATCGTCCACCAACTATAGGAAACCTATAGTAGATACTACTTTTTGATGCATCGTATTGGTTATATTTATAAGCGTGTGGAGAGTTTCTAGAAAATTCAGATTACGTAACAATACAAAGCTATATTAAGCGTTTACGTACATACATATATTGTTGATTCTTACTCTCGAGAATCTTCTATAACTTTGGAGAATAGGCGGGTGTTTCGCAATACATATTTCTAAATATAAATTTAATCTAAACAAACGTCGATAGTAAAATAAATATATAATAACAAATTCGTCACAACTCCCTCCCTTGGTTACAAAACCCATCTTTCGAAAGTTCACTCGCTCTCACCATCAGGGGCCAAATAAGTTAGGTGACATTATACTTTGCACCCTAGGTGACATCAACAACTAAACACTTTGAGAAATGTTAGGTAGGATACAATAAAGAGGGTGTAAGTTTATTCCTTCATCAGAATTGAAGATATTATCGGTTTAACAACAATCCATGTTTCTAAAAATTATCCTTTTCTGGAGTTTAATCTCCTTAATTAAACAACACCGAATGGATGTAGCCTACCAATTCATATCATGGAATTTATTTTATTTTATCATGTTCTGCCAAAACTGAATGAGAAGTGAGACCTAACCTTAAAAATTTTTTTATTAATCTTATCGAGCTTCAGAAATTTCTAGATGGTTGACCTAATTAAACATTTTCACAATTAATGCAAAGAGTACAAAAATGGCACTCTCTTGAAATTCTTTATGAATTTTGTCTTTAGGGTAACATAAAATAATTTAAAAATCTTAATGAATTTACGGTCTACTTTGTAAGCAGCTTTACATAAAATATGACTACGAAATTTTGAAATGCCTTTCACAAAATGTAAGTCAATTTTACAAATATTAGAGTTATTTTGACAATTACTGTAGCAATCACCTTGTTGTTTTTAAGTAAATATTTGTGCTTATATTTATTTACAAATAACAGAGTATACTCATTCTAAAATAATGTATTTTCAATATCTAGTAATTTTTACTTTATTGCTTCTGATGAGGAACATAAAAGAGAAGCTATTTTATCGAATATTTTTACTACAGAAACTTTGTGAGTTTGAGGATGACAGAATTGAAATTGTAGGTTTCTACCAGAATGCATGATTTTCGGTAAACGTTCATTAAAGAACGACTATTTGGAGAATGAGTAATATTAATATCAATAAAATGTACGCTACTTAAAGTTTCCTTCTACATTATATACTAAATATGTGGGTTAATACTATTTAAGTGAAAATAAAAATCTGTAATATAAGATTTTTTGTAATAATACAAATGCATCATCAGCATACCGTTCTCATATTTTAGATGGTTATCTTTTGTGGGCAATAATTGTTAATTTTTTCCGAAAACACGATTGTCAGGTTTGCATCGACCAGGTCCTGCTGCGACTAATCAACATCAGGGAGAAGTCAATGATCCATGATTGTTGGAAGAATGGGTGAATGGGGGGTCGAAGATTATACAGGGAGAGGTACATCAGCCGTTTTATTTATCGTGTATACATTTTTCAATTATGAGGAATCAATTGTTCTAGTGTGTCAAGAAAGTATTTGAGTGGAGTTCAAAAGTTCCAAAAAAATAAAAAGGTAATTATCACAATCCTCACAGCCACTTAGAACAACCGTTGTTTCCCTGCTCCAATCAAATCATCAGTACTTTCTTTGAGAACACTGTTACGTCGTCGGCATCAGCAAATAATGATGAGGCAAGTAGAGCAAATAAAAAATATTTTATTGGAAACGAATAAGATAAACCTGAAACTGAAACTTTCCATTAAACATTGATCATGATACCAAAGTAAAAAAATATATATAATTAAAAATGTTTCTCGCATGTCTAAGGGACCTTTCCCCTGAGATATAAAAATCAAATGTTATCGAGTGAATGTTATTACAAGCTAACTGAGGATGGAGATAAGGTTCCCAGGAAGTGGTTCTGTTGTTTTTTTAAAACTGGATAGTGCGTATGGTTAACCGTATTGACAGGCATGGGAGAGTGGAATAAATTATTGGCAAGACATTTCATGAAAAATTAAAGAACATGAAATGACACTTTCACATTTAAGAGCCTGTGGAGAAATGACAAGACTATCGACCAGAAAGTAGAAACTGAATACCAAGAGCAGGTAAACTGTTGGACAAATTTTAATGAGAACCATTGACGTTACTCTTACCTTGGCTGCTTGCTTCCAATACACCGAGAAAACACAGGAGATAAAAGCAATAGAAACTTTTTGTCAGTCATAAAACTGTTATGTGAATATAGAACAACTTTAAAACAGTTAATTGAAGAGGACATCAAAGTAAAATATTTTAGCCCACAATACAAAACAAGCTGAGTGAATTGCTGACAAAAAATTATAAAATGAAAAAATTGCTGAAAAAATGAGGCTCAGTTTTATTCTGTTACTACTACACAATGTAAGATATATAATGGTATGCCAAGATGTTAAAGAGATTCCAGTGGAATTAAAAATCCATGAAAGCTTCTTGGGTTTACATAAAATTATAGATCAAAGTGTTGAGGAGCAATGGGCAGAAGTAATGAAAAGTATTGTTGAATACATAGGATTTATAACTGAAAAATATAAAGGTAAAAGATACGAAGGAGCTAGTACAAGGAGTGGTATTCACTGTGGTGATCATAAACGAATAGGTTCAAAACAGTCTAAAACTGTACTGCTCATAGTATAAAATGACATTTGCATGAACATTTTGCAGCGACTATACTCATTTTTCAGCAAAAGCATGAAATACTGGAAGCTACTTACAAAAGTAATGTTTCATCCAAACCCAACACTGAAGTAAACTGTGTCCCACACTCAGACACGATGCTCTCCTTGATTTATGTTTCCATTTTGTTGATCTAATGAAAAAACTAAATTGAATCAGACTAGAGTCTAAATAATCAGATGATCGTTCAGAAGCAATTGGACTGAAAAATGCGTGGAAACCTTCGAGTTTGTGCTCATTGTTGTGCTCCAATCCAAAGCACTAGAGACTATTAGCACCGTATCGAAATTGCTTTAGTTTAAGGACATGGACCTCTTTCTAGGTATTAGGATGTTAAATATTATAACCGAGACCATTAAAAGCTTTAGAAAGCAGTTTGGAGAAATTAAATCTACTGCATCTTTATTTGCAACTGGTTGAGGCATCGAACCCAAGTTTACCGAAAAACCTTATGATGTACAAAAAAAAAAATGAAAAACTGTGCGAAATCCAAAAATTATCTAATCTTGAGGTAGTTGTGCTCTACGCCAATTTTAATATTGTTGTTCATCAGGAGAAAATCCTAATCTGTAGAATGAACATGTTAGTGTAGTGGTTTCATTTTATGTCTTTTTCTGAAATGCTTAGTGCTAATTACGGTGCATTATTTAATTCATCCAAGTCCTGCACAACTACTGTCATTCAGAATCACAGTGAAGGATGAAGCATAGTAAATTACTGTTGGTACAATTAAAGATCTAACTGATCTTTAATTATCGAAACATAATAAATTACTGTTGGTACAATTAAAGATCTAACTAATCTTTAATTATTGAAATATAATAAATTACTGTTGGTACAATTAAAGATCTAACTGATCTTCAATTACTGAAATATAATAAATTACTCTTGGTACAATTAAGAATCTAACTAATCTTTAATTATTGAAACATAATGAATTACTGTTGGTATAATTAAAGATCTAACTGATATTTAATTATTGAAATATAATAAATTACTGTGGTACAATTAAAGATCTAACTGATCTTCAATTACTGAAATATAATAAATTACTCTTGGTACAATTAAAGATCTAACTGATCTTCAATTACTGAAATATAATAAATTACTGTTGGCACAATTAAAGATCTAACTGATCTTTAATTATTGAAATATAACTCTATTTTACCTAGTGTTTTGAATGTTGCAACAGCACCGAAAGTCTTTTTGACGAAACAAGTTAATGTGACAAAAAGAGACATGTCTTTGTCAAATCTAAAACTGATCAAAACTACATTGGAAGTTGTATGACCCAGGAGAGACTGACAGGAATGACAACCTCAAGCATAAAGTGTAAACGAGTATCTGATTAGATGTGAAAATCGTTACACAGGAATTTGTGCAAAAAAAAGGTGAAACAGCATCTTCATTTTCAGTAAAATAAGTTTCATTATGCAATAGGGTGTACCGTTCTCCAGTCTTACAGCAGCAAGAAAGCAAAAATTCTTCAGTTCTTCATTGAATAGACAGACGAGGACTACTTCACTGAAAACCATTCCAAACAACAGGTGAGACAATGACTTTATACCTTTTGGTTACTTTAGGGGAAAGGGAAAAGGTTTGGTTTTATAGTGAGTGGAAGTAGATGAATATGAAAAGGAATTTAAATAATTCTGTTTAAGGAACTGTCAAAAAGAGGTGCTTAAAATAGCATAAACCTTACTCTGTGTTGAGTAGCAGATGGTGAGCTTAAATAAAAAAACAACAAACAAAAACATATATGAAAATAAAACTAGATGTCTAAGAGGTTTATTGGTGCCTCATTAAAAATATGTGTCACATGAGAAGAAGCACTTCACTTGCACTAATAAACTAAAGCCCCATCACCATATTTAGATGAGGGCGCCGTCATTTTGTGTTACATCATTCATAAACTTAAGCACCATCACCACATTTAGAAGGGGCGCCAGCATTTTGTGTTACACCAATGTTAATCTGTCGATGAAATATTTCATTAAAGTTTATGTTTTTTTAAAACAAAATAATATTGGGCTATCTGCTGTGTCCACCGTGAGGAATCGAGCCCCGGATCTTGCGTTGTAAATCCATACATTTACCGCTGTCCCACCAGGGGACACTTTAGTAAAGACAAAATTAGTATCACGCTGACATATATTTCGAAACATTTAAAGGGTTTCAACTGGTAATTTTATTTTGTCTTAAACAGTTATATCACATTTAAGTCTGGATTCAGAAACATTCATAAGCTAAATCACTGGGAATACAGGTAAGTACCGATATTACATCAAATGAAAATAACTTTTCTTCTGAAATAGCCGTTGCTGTTGTTGTTGTTTTTGTTATACACAAGCAAAACTCTTCACAGTTATTACTATTAAATTCCTTATCATTAACTAAAGAAAAAAAATATTATCAGGTAAAGTAGAGATCTGATACAAAGTTGAACAAATGAAAGACACAATTAGTCTATAGGGAATGTCTGGTTTATGGATCTTTGGCAACCCACGAAAATCTTGCAGTAGCACATCCAAGACTACTTAGCTTATTATTCATTATATCATTAATACAGTAACCCCTCGAAAGTTTGGGTCTTCGTATTGATGTATTTTTTAGTTTTAGCCGAATTGCTCGTTGGTGTTATTTTGTGTTGTATTAACTATGCTATTCTTGTGCAGTATAATGTTTTCTACGTTAAGAAATTGTTATGGTAAAGACACGACTTGTTTGTTTGAACCACAATCAAATGAAGAAAAATATAAAACAAACTTATAATTAAATTACAGATTCAAAAATCTTGATATGATACTAAAAAACGTTACGATTTAAACCACCGGACGCCTGGCATGGTCTAGTGGTTAGGGCATTCGAATCGCAATCTGCAAGTCGCGGTTTCGAATCCCATCACCGAACATTCTGGTCTTTTCAGTCGTTATAATAAAACAGTCACTCCTACTTTCTTTGAGGATGAAGAGTTAGCGATGGGTTGTGTTGATTAACTGCCTTCCCTCAAGATTATCACTTCAAAATTATGGAAGGTTATCGCAATTACCTTCGAGTAGCTTTGCGCGAAATTCAACAAAACAAACTAACTAAACCACGTGTGTGTGTGTGTAACATAATCTATCCCATCAAAATCAGAGGCAGCCACCTAGCACAGATAGCGCTCGAGTAGCTTTGCACAAAATTCAATAAACAAACACTGTCAAAGTAATGCATATCGTGCTCTCACATAAGAGAAAGTATTTAAGGAACCATAATTTTAATAAAACATTTTGGAGTTTCCCGTTTTCTTTAGATCAGCGTTTTGAAAATGACTTGCGTTTCTAGTTATTGAGGTTATTTTCCTGTATTAGTTCGTATATAAAAACATACTAAGATAATTCATATATTAAAATTGTATTATTGATATAATTAAGTAGTGTAAGTGTGTATTTAGCAAAAAAATATGTCTTACATAATAAGCAAACCTAATGCGAGTGTCTGTAAGGTTCTACCCTCCACCCCACAAAAAATAAATACAACAAACAAACTTTTTCCAATAACTGTGAATCAAATACAGTCTTGGCCAAAATTTTGTATATTTCGTTTTAAATAGTATAATTATTATTCAAATGGTATAAAATTACACTTAGCACTGTCAAACTGGGAAATCCATGTTATATTAAACTTCTGCATATGTAATTTGTATAATAAAACAGGTTTTATGGACACAATTTATTAGAAACAATTTTATCAGACACTTGCAGAAAGATGTGTAATTGACCATTTCATTTATCAAAACAAAATCTTATCAAACCTTATATAATGACAACACATAACATCAAATTATTATAAATAACGTCTGTAACATTATATTAGTTCATATTAAGCATTCACTACTTGGTTGATCTTTCTCATACTCTAACACCCTCCGCAGGGCAACGTGGCATGCTGTCGATCAGGTTATTGATGTGATCCATTGTGACTTCATCCCAATGTGTCACTAGAAGGCGTTGCAACTGAGCTACAATAGCTGGTATAGGGCGTTGTTTTCCTGGAACACATAGTTATTGCCAAACCTTGCCCTAGGATATGGCAGAAATATCGTCTCTATGTAATGCCTGTAGGTGGCGACATTGACGTTTCTCTGGAGGATATGAAAAACAATTTTTCCATCATGAGAATAGCTGACCAAATATGTACTGCACCACCCCTGTGTGTTCCTTGTAGGAAAGACAGTCTTCATTCATCTGTTCTCTAGGCAAACGACGAACACGAATCCTACCATCAACTTTAACAAGCACCGGAAACAGAACTAATCAGGAAACATAACATGTCGTCAGTGTCCTAACTGTAAGTTGACATGCTGTCTTGCCCAAGTAATATGGTGACAGTGGTGAATTCTGATAAATTATGTTTGCAAATAACCCTTCTTGCAAAATAATCTCGTTGGGTCAGCCTCCTATTCACTGTTCTTTTGGATACCCTGGAATGAATGTGCTCATGTCATTCCTATCGGATATTGTTGCAAGTTTTCTTTCAACCTTGACGTGTTAACCTGTTAAAAACACGGTCATCTCGGGCAGTAGTTTTTCGGTGTCTATCAGTAAACTTTCCTGGAACAGTGTTTCCTGTAGTCCGATGATGTTTCAAGATTATGGGTACGTTACACTGTGAGTACCCTACTGTTCTGGCAATGTCCATTTGCTTCATACCATTTCTGGACAGTCGAACAATATGACGACCTATAACTTTTGGCGCCTGATGGGTATGACTCTACACCAAGTATAGAGAAAATTTCTGAACAAATCATTGACCTGTTTCGAAAAATATTATACCAAAAGCACACCCTTTTATAAAAAAAAGGTGGTTTTGACGAACATATACTCAAAACAACTTATACAGACTAGAATAACAACTCGTACATGTTTTTCCAATCATACACTACCTTCTCAGTTACTACTCGGGCATTTACTTAATAACTACTCCATGCATGTAGACAATAACATTAATATAGAACAGTATGCAAACATTCTGGCCAAGATTGCACTTAAGATAGTACAAGTCGTTATTTGTATGTTTTTTCTGGGGTCCATTATTTTTCATGTGATGTCTCTGACAAGCGATAAGTTGTAAGATTTGTAGCGTGTGTTAGCAGAGATTTCACTAAAATTGTTTTCCAGCATAATGTATCTGATTAATTAAGCGATACGAAGTTCCTGCACTGAATTGCTACATGAAAATAAAGCATCAAGTCAAATGCCTAAATTCATAGCACCATTGCTACGAATCATGGATAAAGAAAATGTTGTTCATGTTATCTCCTTTTCTTACATATATATGAAATGGCATGATAACGAACCCTTGGACTTACGAACATTTAATTTGCTCAATAGAGTATCAGACAATGACGTCCATGTAAAGTAACGGATCTTAGAAAAGCCTGTCAAGTGGTGGTGTTCAAGATTGACCTCGCCGTCTTTCCTTACGAATACAATGTTGAGCAATAGTGAGTAATGTTGGTCATTAGACTAATCAGGATAAACAACGGAAGACATAGTTTCAATGGCAGCATGAGACATGTAGATCATCCTTATAGAGTATGGTTAATTATCTCTGGCTCAGAACTATGTGAATAATGAAGAAGCACTATACAACCGTACCTCTTAGTTTTACTTGACAAGACGAGCAATATGACCCCTCGTATTATCATTATTAATAAGAACTTCTGAGTATAATAGCATGCGAACCACACTATATGTGTTACATCCAATGCCGAAAAGACCTTTCGCCTAATACCAGGGCTCTTCAGCCCTGCTAGAATACAACATACACGTTAGTGGTTGAGACGTTGTTGATATTAGTAACTTGCCTGAAAAAACTATTACGGTGTGAATTGGTGAAGTGTAATTTTTCATCAATTGTATTTATACTACACCAAATCAGAATTAGGGTAAAATTGTACTATATTATTTATATATTTTAACATCATACATTATAAATTATGTTTTCTTGAATTAAACTACTCACTATACAAAATAACTAGTAAACCAGCAAGTTCGTGCTCTTGATCCCGGAGTGCATATTATTTGAATACATTATATTAACATGGTTATTCTTTGGCCAGGATAAACCTTCTTCTTTTGAACACCCCTTGTAAACGTTTAATTCCTATAATTTCATACCAGTGTGATTCGGATTTAATCCCTAATATCAGTACAGAGGATTACAACACTTAGGAACAAAAAAGAAATTCTGCAAATTAATTCTATCATCTAATCTGAGAACTCTGGTAGTCTTTATTGTTAGCTACAAGCACAACTTCAAATTTCCTAATGTATTGCAGAAATTTATAATTAAAGTTACTGTCTTGCAAAATCAGAAAATCCAGTAGAATTGTGATACTTGTAAGTTAAATTAAATATCATCATTCAATTCCAGTCCAACATTCTAAAAAGATAACTATCACAAAATTTATCTGTTTTCGTTTTACTTTTACACATGCGAAAATACTTTAATAGTATGGCTTGGTTGAATTGACGAAAATACGTACAAAACATTCACAAATTAGTGATAATTTTGTTTCATAACTTCACTATTTAGGAAGGTAACTAAAAGTTTACAAATAAAAGTTAAGAAATTAGAAATATATCTTGCTTGTTTTCGAAAATTAAATTAAACCTCGTTAATTTACTACCAGCTACGCTTTATTTCAACATAATTTTATAACACGATGCTGGTTCTTTGGTGTTAATGTCATTAGTTTTGTGGTAGATACAATTCTTGATTGGCTATCACTTTTGAAATTACTGATTCTTAGAAAATCACATAACCTTTCATATACTTAAATGACTACAGATAATTTATGTTTTTATCTACTAGTAAGGGTAAAAATTTATTTATATTTTCATTATTGAACTTTAGTAGAAATATAGCATAATTTAAGAATTATAATGTACTGCTAGTATTACCATGCACTGGTTATTATTAATTATTCAAAGTAATGTAATAAGAGAATTCGCAAATGCCATTTGATTTCGCTCCATTAATATGCAAATTATTAATTCAACCAACTAGTATAATCATGCGTACTGGTAAGTTTTATCTTAGTGAGTTTCAAACTTTAAACATTTTCTCCTCTGGCTATCCAATCGATGTGTTAAAGTGTTTAGGTAGTTTGGTCATTCATCTCTTCTTTCATTACTTCTGATAGTCTTACTTAAGTTTGTCAACAAAAAATAAGATGTGGGGCTAAGTTTTAGAACTACTTTTTTTAAATTTACAATCGCCTTCATTCTGGTGAAATATGTGTAAAAATATTGGTAACACACTTACTAACTATTAACACTTTAGCTTCATTGTCATATATTTTATTTTAATCTAGTTTTATTTAACAATTTGGTGTGCTTATGTTCAAACACTTTGCTTCACTAAGATATTTAAAAAATTGCAAATAAAAATAGCCTGAAACGTTAATTTGATGGCTTAATATTATAATATTATATTCTAAGAAATGTTAGCATAGAGTTTTAAAAACCTGAAAGTTTGAATAATTAAACAACAACTATACCCATGTATTTTTATCCCTCAATTATTCTATGTGTTTTCGTTCAGGCAGTCTGTACAGTAGATGAAGATGAATTTTCATACAACTAACAAAGGTGAAAGGTGAGTTATGTAGAGGTAAAAATCATAAGATATTGCCCAAAACATCCACTCAAGCGAAATAATATTTGCAATAGAAGTTAGGCTGTATACCCCTATTTCCAGTTTATTTTTCGGCTATAAGTGTAAAAATTAAATGTTTGTCAAGGATGAATTAGCGTCATTCCTTCCTTTTAAGAAATGAATCTCATAAACATCTAGTAGTTGAAATCGAATATAATTCCCGTTGTCGTCTTATTATTTTGCCTGTATTATGTTGAATGAGAAATGCGGACTATTGAAAGGCCAACTATATATACATACACTGTACATAAGTAAGTCTCGATATTTCTTTCCAGCAGCTAACACGCTGCACCAAAACGTTAGCTTTAAACACAAATTTGTAATATGAGATCATTAAAAAAGTTACATATACAAGTTCAGAAAATATTTTAAGTGAGTTGATGTTTTCCAGAAAAATAATGCAATATGACAAACGAGAGCTGAGTATTTATTCTGTGTCAAAATGTTTGTTGCGAAGGAAATGTGGAGCGAAGAATATTTTACACGCTTGAGGACTACATTTATCTAAACTAACATGACCTTAAAACTTTCACATGGTCGAGTGTACTTCATACGAGAAGTATTAGAAAGATTGTCTTTTCCTGAACAGAGTAAGCGTGATGTGACGAGACTTTGTTCCAAGTCTAATCCGATCGTGGCAGATTGTACGTTTGAAGTAAAATGGATTAACTGGATGCCAAGCGTAACACAGAAAGAATACTTATCCACAATGTTTGACGAAATGGAGACTCGCATTTAATCTTCTATACACCCAAAGTAAAAGCCTATTGCTTTAGCTCTGTTAAAATGAGCTATTCTAGTGAAAACGAAAACCAGCCAGAAAAGCTATACATTTGTTAGCTATGAAAGATTACCATTCAAGAGATCCTACTTGAACATTTTAATATAATATTATAAACCGAATTTAAAAAACAACATTTAATTAAATGAGTAAAGATTGAAATACAAATTATTAAGTTAGTATTTTCAGCAAATACACAACACTTATTTCTGTTACTACAGTAAATAAACATGATTACTTGAAATCTGAATATATGTCTGTCCTATCCCAGCCGACCTGATGAGCCCTGATTTAGGCGAAAGGCCTCGTCTACACATGATCAGATGTAGTGTGGTTGATATATCTCCTTTGATTTCACTCAATGGTTCTTAGAATTACATTGTAGTCTCTGTAACAGTTATGGGGCGTTACTGATACCCTAACTCTAGGTCCTATTTGTCTCCCACTATTGTTGTTGTATATGTAAATCCAGACGATTGGTTTATAAGTTGATTTTCGAATGTCTAGGTTCTGATTTACTTTAATCAACCTTTAGGTTCCGATTAGTATTCGTTCTTTTACATTGCCATTTTAGTGAGATATTTATATAATTTAACTTCAATGTTCATTATAATAAAACATGTTTATTTTCTGTTACATATGTTTTGTATCATCATTTCCTTACTTAAATATTTCACTTCGTTCTTTCCAACTAAATCTTCGGTTATTTCAAGATATATAAAGGTCTTCGTCGGCTAATTAACCTTAAACAAGATTATCACATTAGTTTCAACTTTCTAACGAATGTAACTGATGAACAGATGAATAACCTCACAGTAAATGAAGTATGATTAACTTCTAAATATGACAACCTACCAAATGCGTGCAATTAGGAAATTGCTTTTATAATATCTACTTCATAAAACCTGTAAAAAATGTGTAACTCGCATCTTCATAATCAAAAAATTTAAATATGTGAACAATTATTTGTAGCATTTAAACTTGCATCATCAAAACACTACGTCTGCAGTGGAAAAAACCAAATGACGATCAGTTTCTATTTCTGAAAAATGAGTTAATGTTGGAAAAAAATATCAAATTTTGAAACTATAATAAGTTTCCATTTCTTTTTCATTAATTAGTCATTACATGTTTTCGACATTGAAAATATCCTAATGTAGTTTTTACTAATCAAGGCTACGAAACTTTAGGCCTTTTTTAAATTTCCAATAAACTCGTAATCATTAAGAAATTATGATTCTACGAAAATATATCCAATGCATGAAGTAGTGCTGTCTAATACAGAGGCTAGCGGAATTTAACTGCTGAAAAACGTAAGTTATTTAGTTGCAAAGAAAAATATGACGTGTCATACAATGAGCATGAATTAAATATATGTTCGTAAATGAAGTTACTAAGTCTTACTATAAGACATTAAAATTTCTATGACAGAATAAGTATATCGTGAAGTGAAAATTAGAAGAGTAGCATTGAGAACTTATTGGAATAATTCAACGCAATAGCTATTTCTTCCTCAATTACATAATGCAATATAAATAAGAAGGAACTCGCTTGAAAGAAAACAAAAGGTAGTTTACGTTAGAGTTTTTTATTATCTTACACAACGTGCAAATGTATTCACTACGTTCATCATATTGTTACAAGGTAGACAATATAAAATTATGATTACTGTATGCTTTGGAAATGCCCAACCTCACTCTCCATGAAACACTATCTATGTGCTATACCAGTTAGCGCATGTAGAGCACAATTTAAGTGCCCGACAGTTATATCAACAAACTAGTTGAATCTAACGCGACGTATACTTAGAAAAAACATGCTGACAGTTCGCATCATATATTTCAAATGGGAATTCCCAAAGATTGAACATTCAAGCAGTGGAATTGCTTATAAAAAAGTTGTCCTATTTAACATTAGAAAATAATAAGAGTTTAAATGTTAAAATTTTCAGCAAATTTGTTTAGAGAACCCTTCAGTTTCTTACCTCTGGAAGATAAACACGTGTGCAGCTCGATATTTCATGGTCCGCGCAAGAAACTCCGAGTACTCATATACAACTCTGAACGGTTTTCATTTTAAAAAGCCTGTTATATTCCTATAATTTATCGAAAAGAACAAATTCAACAGTTAACTAACTCTAAATTTCGAAACTGCTTGACTTACAATTAAATAAAACATGGTATTTTTATATAACTATTGAAGTATAAACAGCTTGTTGAAGGGATAGAGGTTGTATAAATTACAAAATACTAATAAAATTCTGTTTGTCCATAGCACAACATGTTCTGTATCTAAACCCAGAAAATTTTGCTTACATATATATATGTTAAAGCCAAAACAATATTCGTCTTCAGATATCATAAGGTTTTATGGGCATAAATAGAGAAAATATGATACATGTACGTAAGTACAAATGTTTTTTTGTTTCAAAACTCTAACAAATTGCAAGTTCCTTAAATTATGAGGACCAGTAAACCTTCTTATAAAAGATTTGGATCATGCTTACAGTGTGATCTACAAATCCAAAATGTAGATAGAAAATTCTACCTCTACTCAATATTAAACTATAACTTGTACGCTTAGGACATTTGGGTCACTATAAGTTTCTATTTTTGTTATTAAACACAAAGCTACACAATGGGCTATCTTTGATATGCTCACAACGAGTATTGGTACTCGATTTTTAGTGTTATAAGCATTTCGAATTACTGCTGAGACACCGAAGGGCTTCACTATAGTATTATAAGCATGACTTCTTCTAACTAGCTTAGTTGAATAAGTTGTATTACTTAGATGATTATAAAATAAGTTATATAAATGTATTTTTTTGTATTACAAACATGCATCCCCTGATGGGTCTACAGTAACTTAACGTACTTATTACGCTAAAATCTGGAGCTCGATTCCCCCCAGTAAACAAAGCTCAAATTGCTCATTGTGTAGGTTTTGCTAAAACAACAACAACAACAAAAAATGCTGTGCAACTACATGGGGGTAGAAATGAACATTTAAGTCTAAACTAAAGTCTTCTAAAAGTTTTAGTTTCAAACAGTTTTACAATAGATATATACTTTCATTTCTTTTGAAAATATCATTTTTGAGCTAAACAAAAGCTGACAATCAAAATTCAATTAAAGTCTACATGAGTCCATCCGTACGACATGGTCATACAAAACAGCAAAATATGCGTCAAAATACAATATATATAACTTGAAAATACAATAACATTTTAAAAAGATATATATATAACACATATATTACAAAATACTAAGCACTCAATTTACTATAGAAAAACAAGAAATGTAATAACAAGTAAAAGTTACTCATAGTTAAGTGTTGTACTGTATCTGCAATTAAATTCCTTACACATTAGTAGAAAAGAAAATATAATTGAAAAATAAAAAATACTTAAATTATATTAGATGTTAGTTTAGATACAAAAGTATCTCTACATAACTATCCAAAACTATTTCCTTGTATATAGAAGTTGTTTTTGCTTCTGAGTATACGTAGTCCGCTAAGTATTATAACAGGCATGACAGCCACTGAGAGTATCTTCCAGACTTGCTGAAAGCTACTTTTTCCTTCTTATAAACTGAAGCCTCAGTCGAGCTACTGTAAGCCCATTTTTAGTGGTGTGTGGCTACTTGGTGTGCTTGGACACCTGTTCTTGGTCTTTTCCTCAACTTATCATGTCTTATGTTAGGTTGTTATACACGTGCATCTGGCCCAGTCTACATTGTCGACAATTGTCATCAACAGGGTATCAGAAATATTTAATAAAGATGAGACTGGTGTTCCAATGAGGTGATATTCTTAAGTTCTCCCAAGGATTGTCGTTGATCTCACAAGTCGGCTGACTAATATGCCACATGGAAATTTTCCGTTTTGCATTTTGTGTTTTGTTTTTTATGGACGTTTTTGCGTTTTTTACCACTACTTCGCCATCTGTTGATGGATCTTCACCAAATTTGGTATGGGGGTTCATTAGATCCATGCGGGGGTAAAAATTATCAGTTTTGCGTTTTGCAGTTTTTATGGCCGTTTTTGCATTTTTAGAATTACATATAAGAGAAGCAACTTTTCATTTCCTATATCCATTTCCATTTTATTAATCATGAATTTACATGATTTCCGTCCAGGGGACGGGTACTCCAGCTAGTATGTAAATAAGTTACTAATACGAGTAATTTTTAAAAGCTCGAGGGCTTTTGAAGGTTTTCGTTATCTAAAATTGTTATACTTTAAAGCTAAACATTTGGAATTATTTCTAATAACAAAGTCTACAATAAGAAATTGCAAATCAGTGCCTTTCCATTAATGTTTAAGGCTATTGTTTGGTTTCCTAGAAATATCATCAAAATTTAGTCAGTCCTTAGGATTTTGTATTTTATCTGAATATAAAGTATTTAAGTATAAAAAAGCATAATGTTTTTCTACCAACATTGAACTACGTTATCATTTGGAATCAATTTATGAGAGTATTGTTTTAAGAGGGCGCTGGAGAGTAAACGTCGAATTGAAGCAAAGTTCTCAAAATCTTGTTTTTCATGTAAGTCCCCAAAATATTCTTCTTAATCTCTTACAAACATTCTGATTGGCATCGAATTATTTCAAGACTACAATGATTTAAATGGATTAATTTGCTTAGTTTGTGCAATACTATACTAGATTGTTGATGCTTGCCCTGTTTATAATTATAGTAGCAACCAGCGATTAGCATTCTTTATATTGAAAGTACAATTCACTCTTATATAAATTGGGAATTTGGTGTAAAAATATGCATAATAATAATTAAATAAAGTAAGATTTAGTTCACGAATAATTAGATAACATATATAAACAATAAAGGAAAGTATTTTGGCGAAGTTTTTAAAGCTGCTAATTTTATGTTTGACACCAAAACGATGATTCTTTATAAATATTCTAATTCGAATGTGATAATTAATTTGATCTTGAGAAGAGATTACGAAAAAAATATCCACTACAAATACATGTATAACGAATGCTAGAATGAATAAGGAATGAGAAATTATGATCTTGTCCTTCCTTCTTTAATTTCACTGAAAGCAGTGCTTAAGGTGCTATAAAACTCGCATACATACAGTATATGCTGTTCGATAAGGCAAAATCGAATTCATTCTACTGTTACTGTGGTATCTCTATGATGGTATACAGTGTTCGACTTGAGAACACAGTCTTTCTACTTAAATTTATAAATGTTACATTAATGTTTCCGCCATGCTAATAACTCTGAAGGAGTAAAATCTGAATGAATCATAATTTTATTTGTTCAGAATATTTTGTTTTATTGACACAACACGTATCCCATACTTAGAGAAACGATTATCTATACGAAAATAAAAGGTGTTGACCGATATACAATATGATTTTCTTGACTACAGAAGTTGCTTCAGACGGAGAGCGGATTTTCTAATTAAAAATAATAACACCATGATATACATGTTTAATCTTTGGAGGTTTCACAAACTTCATCAACAACGATCTGCAATAGCATACGTCAAGAATATATAATGTAACATAATGTTTTTTTAAATATACTGATAATACTTATTTATCCATACTTAAGTATTTACAAATACTTATTTATCCATTTTCACAAGAGTTTGAAAACTAAGTTTAAACATATCGCTTTATTTCCATGGTATAACTCTGCCTTAAATCATCGTGCAAACAATAGCGAAATTGTTGACTTAAGACCAAAGGAAGTTGCGTAATTATTTGAAATAAATTATTTTATATAGCATTTCAAAATATAAATACCTTATTCCCGAGTACCCAAACTTTACAAAATAGCATTAAAAATCAGCTCCAACATATATTAAGACATCTAAGAAGCCTCCAAGCCAACTCCTTATAGAATTCATGTCATGACTTATTTCAGTTTTTCCAAAGAACAAATACTTTTAAGGACTATTTAACCCCACTGTATAAAGGGTATCAACGACAGTTAAAACGGAAAGAAATTATCCTTCCTAGTTGTTTAATGTGATACTCTGAACAATCAGTTTACAACATTCTTTTATTGAAAGTAACATTAACTTGTCCAGGCAAGTGTTTTTACAATTTTATACCAGACTATTTCATAAGAAATCTCGAGTTAAACTTCAATGCAAAAGCTTAAATCCCATTTGCTCGAAACTATTTCTTCATGTATTTCGATTCTTAATATTTAATGGATAAAATTAGTTTTTGAAAAGAAGACAAGCTAAGAAACTGACCAATGTTTCAGAATTTCCATTACCTTTCTCATCCATTTCATATTTTAGTCAGAGCTCAATTTCGGAAATAATCAAGACCTTATAATCACATATTGAACTAATATGTTTTCAGATCTTCTTTGTGATTTAGTAACACGTTTAAAACTAAGAACATTCTGCTTATTCCTCTGTGTGGCCCCTTCCAGTGGCTCAGTGATTTTGATGCCTGTGGTGGCAAAGCGTATAAAGCCTATTGGGTAGATTTGTGTTTAACAACAAATAAACTTCTCTGCATTCATGGGTCGTCTAAAATACACTTGATACAAATGTAATCTCATATATGTGTATTTGAAACAATAAGCCAAAGAACATACAGGAGTTTCAAGTAGAACATATCAAAACTTCTAATTTATTGTGCTTCTCCCACCATCTATATCTATAGATCTTTTCCAAAAGCTAAACTTTGAATCACAAAACTACAAGCCTTCTGATCAAACGAAGTTTATCGATTTCACATGAACATATAACGATCAACAACAACCGTATATTTTTTCTGTAGTCCTCCTTGGTTTAAATGTAAGGATTTTGCCAACTATGTTGGCCTTTGCAGATATTACACTGCCCCCTAATAAAGTGGTACCAATACTAGTAGTGAAAACACTATTGTTTCTGATTGAGAAATTTTCCAGCGAATGAAACAAGTATTTTATCTGAATTTATATACAACAAACATGACTTTGATACAATTTCTACAAAGTCGTATAAGCATAACAACGTGCTGTACTGTAATGTGGTGTTGTTATGTGCAAATTGCTAGGTGGTTTAATAGGATTACATCATCAACTCCAGGGGACGTTAAAATGTATAAGACTAAGTAATTGTATTCTGTATCAGTATGATAAATAAAATATTTTATGAGATTTGTTTTGTTTCATCATATGATCTACAAACAAGATTATTATGATAGAAGAAGATTACTATCTTCTACATAACGTAAATCACTCTAACAATATCTTTAATTTTAAAAATATTTATTATTCTTCATACAGTAAGGATTTCGATATCTGATATACATAAAAAGGTATATCTAGTAAATGTGTTGTTACATTAAATCGCTTTGTAACAAAATTATGAACAAATATAGGATTTTATATCTTTATTAAATCTAAATTTGGACAATAACTTTGGCTTGAATATGCATCTATATCTGTAATATCCATCATGTTGTCCACATGCTGTCGAATAAGTTCCTTGCACAATCTTTCTTATTGAAGTCCACATTTGAGTTCTTTTTGATCAATGTTCTTATGCTGTGGCCAAAGTAGATACAAACACAGTGACTTCAAGGTTTATGACTTGGTTCCAATTTGACTATGTACAGTTGTTTTTCTGCATAGTTAGGTAGTGTATCATACCTACAAGCTTCTTACTCATACAAAAATCTTGTGAGAGTATAAAACAAATCTCCACAGTGTTCGTTGCTTCTTAGATATCAGTGATGATGTTTTTGGACTGGTCCATTTCTAAAATGGACTAAAATTCTGCATAGACGAGAACATTTATAGTATTAAGTAGAGCTTTATCAAATCGTACTTTTATTTGTAGATTTCCTTGTTTCACCACATTAAAGTGAGAATCACCATCTGATAGAAGAGGTGTAAGATCAAATACAAAGAGTGTATATCCTTCCGAATATTCGTCATATTCTATATCAATTCCTTTGTCTTGAAACTGGTTTCCTGTTCCACTAAATAATGTTTCGTAGCTTTGTACATACAGGTCAGCATCAAAATCGGGTTATAATAATTGAGCAGAATTTGTTTTTTCATGCACATTGATTGCCACGACATTGATACTATGATGTTTGAAATTATATGTGTTTTCTTCCAAGATCCATTACGTGCATCATTATTAACACATCCTATAACAAGACATGTAGGTAACTGACCTAAAAATGCATTATCAATAGATTCTTGTAAGTTTCCCCGAGGAATTGAAAATGAGTTGCACTCTATATACTTCAAAGGATATTTAGCAGCTCCTTTCTGAAAGGCTTATTGCATGCCACAGAATGACCAAGGGACTGATCTTTACTTTTCTAATGTAGATAGAAACATGTTGTAGAACAACTTTGAAATCTGATTCATCACTTGGCATAATACAAAGTGCATCTTTACCTTGTATGAGGTGTAGTTTTAAAGTAACACCATGCAGCAAGATGTCAGAATGTAAATGGACAATCATGTCAACAGGCTGACTCCCTTGGGTATTTATAAGTGTTTCGATGTAGGCCTTATAGGCATAGAGATTGTGAGATGAAGAAATGAGTTTGTCATTCAGGTGTACGTCGAATTGAGAAAATAGAGAATGAAGGATGTGCTGAATCTTTGTATTCATCTCCTGATCCTGATATAGAAAATTCGATGGGTTCACTGTCACTAACTGATGAATGAGAATAATATTTTGTCCACTGACCCTCTCCAATCACTGTTTGTGTAGGAGGAAGAGAAAATAAGTCTCGTTCTGACTTAGTACACTGAGAGGAATTTTCATGAGGTAAAAGGGACATAATTACTTGTGAAAACTATCAGGGCTCTGTGTTCTCTGTCTCTTGGTTTTAGCAATTCTGGATGCTAAGCCTTTGTGTCTCTTCCTTTTATTAGCTAGAGCAATCTGTGTGACATCTCAAGTCAACTCTTGAGCACCATCTTTTGCACATTGTTTTCCAGCATCAACAAAAGGTTTCCTTTGTATGACATCTGATGTTAAATTTATACCTAAATTATTTCCTAAAGCCAATGCTCCCTTTTTTAGAAAAGGTACGTCTGAACGAAATGGGATGATTAGAACATCTCCTAGACCGTGACCTCATTGCCATTGTCTACCTGTAGAATATGGTAATCCATTTCCAACCTGGTAATTATAATATGTGTCATAAACAACTGGGTCATTATAGTAAGGTACTCTTAATGATGGAAGTGAAGCATAATGATGACTCTCCCATATTCAAATGGTATACACCGACCCATATTATCTGTTAGATAAATCTCAATAGTATGAAATCTCTTTTTAGATTCAAATCTGTAATGAAGTTTTGTAAATGTTTTAGTAATCATGTCTCCATCCTGAATTCAACTTGAATTATTCATAACAGTGGCACATGTGTTTTATTGACAATGCTAGGTTCCACAATATCTGAGTAAATACAGAGTGACTAAAATCTTCCATGCATATTAACAGCTATACCAGGTTTTGATATTATATTATTATTCCCAAATCCGAGTAGTACAAATAATACAGGATCAAATAATATAAAGGATTCCTCTTTCACATTAGCATTTTCTCGTGAATGAATTGTAGTCAAATACAGGATATGTGTTGGATTCAAGAGCTAAAACTTCTAACTGATTTAGTTTTCTAATTAAATCTTCAGGCTCTTAATGATTATCTGGTCTAATATAAATGATTTTATTGTGACCATCAGAGCTAGGAAAAAAAGTAATCCATCCTGTACCGCCAAGTACATTACACCAATTATGTGGATATTGTAGTGAGCCCTCAAGGTTAATAGATCTCGGAAGATGTGTGATTTAATTCGTCACAGTATTGTTGGCAAAATGGTTCATACAACTTTTGCTGGGTAATGTCACATACAGTTGATCCATGTCAAATAATTGGTAATAGAATTATTCATAACATTTTATGATGGCAGCCCATTCAGATTGGTTTGAGGGATTCAGCTATTAAACTTATTAGGATATCCCTTCCATTTAAAGAAATACTGTTTGTTTTTACCCCTTCCTCATTCACGTAATATTTCTTCCACAGCATATACATCATTCGAGGACTTGATAACACGTTGTAATTCAGATTCCTAATGTTTCATCTAATTTTTTTCTGAAATAGTCTTACACTTTATACACTGGGGGATTTCTATCCAATCTCTTGTGATTTGCTAATATTTAGTCTGTGCACTCAGGCATGTATCTTTTTTAAAATTGAAGTTTAGCTTTATTAATTTCATCACCCAGTTGGAATCGAAACTTCACAAAACAAAATGTGTGTGTGTGTGTGTGGTTTGTAGAGAGTTTCCACCCCACAGTCTAATAAGTGTGCTTAACGTCTATTGGTCTCATTTTAATTCTGCAGTGATACGACTTCTTATAGACACTGACTAAATATTTTAACACCGAGATGTACTTGAATGTTCCATGATGGAGTAAAATAGTGCCACATTTTAGTTTTAAGAGAATGAGCAAAATGTTCAACTATAGAGACTTTTGTTTCATTATGCACAGAAAAGAAGTGAATGTCTCGTTCCTTTAGATAACATTGAAATAGTGTATCATTAAATTCTGTTCGAGCATTGGTTTGAAGATAACAATGCTTGCAACTTTGTTTTAAAATCTGCTTGACGGTTTACTGTCTGTAGCAGTTGTTATAATCTGACCTTTACAGCAAGCAAAGTTAAACCTTACACGACTGATAATATTAACAGGATTTAGTATTTGACAATAGGCCACGACAACAATGAAGAAACAAGTGATTATATAATTAAACATTTGTTGATTAAAAAATGAGCCCATTTAGATACAGTTCATTTGAATCTTTTAACAGTATGATCTTTCTGCTTTATACAAGACCATTTGTCTACATTTCCAACAACTTCTTGTGGGATATTCTTATAAGACAATTGTTATGCAAATTTTCTCCATCTGGTAGTATTAAAACTCCTTTGTTTCCTTAATACATCATTGATTAAATCGATTATATTACTGTTTGGGACAGATCTTCCATTAATCACTACTTCTCCTTGATCATTCCATGTTACATCTCCACTTGAATGTATTAAGTTTAATAATATATCAGCTTTATTTTTTTATTTTAGAGGTATGTTGTCAATGATATCCAAACTTTCGTGAGTCGGTGATTCTATTTTGATTTTAATAGGTTCCATGTCTTGCGATTAAAAGGTATGATGACGTTGTTGCAACTTAGCTTTATCATCTGCATATAGGGTATTATTATTATATATGACAGATTGATTATCTTTATCTATAGAGTTTAAAATTTTATAAATTAATCTTTCATAAACTTTAGGTTGGTAAAGTGAGTGTACTAGTTCTTCAGAAACGAGAATCGTTCAATTTGCATGTTCCATCTGAAAGACCAGCAACTTTACCAAAAAGCCCATCCTACCAAACCACCAAATAGTGAAAGTATTGATGCTACAAGTAAAGGTAAACAAAAACTCCTTTCTGTATTAGTAAGTTTCTTTTTTGTTTAATAGATGTTTTCTTATCAGCCAACACTCTCAATAATGACTTGTGTAGTCTAAGTTTCTACTTTTATATGTTCGTCATAAGAACATTGCCCTTTAAAACATTTAAAGAACATTCACAAATACAAGTTGTAAAATCATAGTTAGCTCAGACAACATATCTTTAATTTGTTTTCGTGTGTCTTAGTTAATGCTCAGAGCACATCCTGATGTTGTTGAACTTTATGTATCATGATGAATAAATGACAAAAAGACAGTGTAATTATTTACACGCATATTTATAAAATGATATAAAATAGATTTAGATATAACATCGGCGTTTTAACACTACAGTGATAAGTTATGTCATTATTATGAATTAGACAGTGTAGAATTTATCTATGTAGTTGAATAACTCTGGGACAACCAGTTGACTCCAAATTATTGCAGGGAATTTGAAAGAGAATTCTCAGCAGTTTGTTTTTCAAACACCCCTTGGTAAATATAGTTGTAAAGCTCTGTCTTAGCAAACTAACCACATTCCACAAATAGATGTACTCGATGATTCCATCTTCCCAGGATATTTTGTGAATATGTTTACTCACCCAGTCACATTGTCTGTAGTCTGATTCTAATAGAAATTGCTTCAAAAATGGTTGTTTAAAGAAACACTCACCTATATAACCGCTGTATAAACATTCAAATGCTACTTCTTTAATAGCATATGGCCCGTCCTTCAGATAAAATCGTTCTATATCTATCACGGCCGACATTATCACAATGTATGGACATATAACACTTGAGCACATACACTATAATCTCATCTCGTGGAAATAAAACAGCTTGTGGTTTCAAATCGAAGATTAAATATCTAAACAGATGCCGAGTTGCATCACGGTAGGCTTCTTCAAAGTATTTGACACATATCAGAAACATTTGTCTCATGAAACATTCAGCTAAGACTGGTCTCTCATATTCTTAAACAAAATTATGTATAGAGAGAGTTTATACTAATGTTACGCATTTCTCTACCCTGATGAAATAAATTCTGTACAATACAAAATACAAATAAATTCAAATGGTGACTTTCACGTGTAAAAAAATTAGGAACTCCCTTATTTTCTCCACTTTCACATATAAGGTCGTCAATTATAAAAAAGACTTGGTTTTTCGGGTTGTACCTAATCACGAAAGTTTTCAGGCAAACCTTTGACAAAATGGATGTTAGGAATCACTTGCATTAAGTTAGCATACAACTGTTGAAATTCACAATAGAACCATATAATGTTTTTTTTTAGTAGGGTAAATAATACCACGATAATTTGGTAACATATTACTCACAAATGTGGTTTTACCACTTCCAGTTGGATGGCAATAATCTTAACAATGTCGTCAAAGAAAGTGATCTTGGTGTACTAATTGATCAGTCTTTAAAGCCATTCAAGCAGTGTGCTGTTGGTAATATTAGGGCAAATAGGATTTTAAGTTCTATCTACAGAAATATTGAATACAAGTCTAAAGAAGTTATTATTTCATTGTATAGGTCACTGGCTAGGCCACATTTCGAATATTGTGTTCAGTCTTGGGATCCTTACCTTAGGAAAAACATTGAATTATTAGAAAGGTTCAGAGAAGAGTTACTATAATGGTGCCTGAGATGGAGGGGTTATCACATGAGCAGAAGTTGAAATCTGTCAAATTGTTTTCTCTTGACAAAAGAAGAGTTAAAAGGGATCTGATTGAATTGTTTTTGTTAAGATTGTAAATGGAAATGTAAGTGTTAATGCATCATCTTTATTCATACTTAACAGTGAGAATAGTAGGACTAGGTGACACAAGTATAAATTTTGGCGGTGTAGGTATCATCTTCAGCTAAGACAGTTTTATTTTTCTAACAGAGTGGTTGGCCTTTGGAATAGGTTGCCTTCAGATGTTGTGGATACAGTAAAGTTAAATGAGTATAGAGAAAGCTTGATAAGTGTATATGAATGACAAGTGCTGGCTTGAAGATTTGTATCAATGTATTTTGTATGATTAAATTCGTGTTCCCAGATTGAAACAGATTATATCCCTGAGCTTCTTCTTTATGTTACATGTCCAATATACATTTTCTAACACACCACATGTATCTATTTTGAACAACATTCATTGTGTCAGGATCATAACATAAACGACGTCTGTGATAGAGACACCCATAAAATTTATATATCGTATTATACTCCTTACAGAAGTCGTCAACACTATAATTTATAATTTTAACCTCGCCAACATTAAGGGCATGTTGGATATTAACACTTTCAGACTGTTGCATGTAGGCTAGGTACAAGTACTATAGATTTTGGTGAAATAAACTGGCTTCTGTATATGGCCATGCATACAGAAGCAACAGTCGTGTACCTGAAGGGGTCAATACCACAGGTAGTAAGAAACTCATTTCTGAACTGTAGACAGCACCAATGGAGTATGTCAACAACTGATTGACAGTATCTAATGAGATGAACTAAATAAAATATGTGTTTCAACAAACTTTACTAAAGTTTACATTTTGCATTTTATCATCATATACACACACATTTGGAGAATTATGCATCTTTCAATTTTTAATAAAATACAGCTATAGGTATAATATCTTTTAATAAAATATACGTCAAGAGAGGATGAATCTTAACTGTACATCTCATCTTCAAAATCAAAGATGTACCCTTCCTCTTGGCACTGCCAGAAACTTCTCTCTTACAGGTGGTACCATTGTGCTGGGTGAATAGAAACTCATATCGGGTATAGGGCTTCGATACTTTGGTTTAACCTTGTAGTAAACAGATGAGGAAAATAACCTTTCTGTTAAACCAAACTTGGTTAAACTAAATGTTTTAGGGAATGATGTCAATGACATGGGGATAAAGTAAAACTATCGATCTCCCTAAGTTTAAGAGGTTTGACAGTTATGATCATTATCTTTCTGCCATTAACAACAACGTTGGGTTTCATTCCTTGATGGATAAGATAATTTAAAATGAAACGACCATTAAATCCTTTCATGTTATGAGCTATAGCTGTGTAATTCTTATTTTCTCAGAAAATAATAACTCACAAAACTCAGCGCATGCATATTATTCTTTGAATACAGTTTCTTTACCACAGTGACTCACTTCATAAGTTTCTATGTCTTGGCCACTCTCAAAATCAAAAAATAAATATTTTTAGATGAGTTTTGACTTTTATTGATTGCAGGATATGTAAAGGCTACAACAATCTGTTTACATTCTGCACAGTGAGTTTTGCCACATCTGTGAAATGCATAATAACGTTTTATCCTGTTGATGATAATGAAACATAGTTTACATTGAAAAAATTGTCAGACGATGACACTGTGTGTTTTCCGTCATTAGTTTTGGGTCTGTTGTGACAATCTATTGATTTACAAAATATGTTACAATCAGCACAATCAAGGGTTTGAACATTTATACAGTCGTTATTGTAACAAAGGTTACAATAGCTCACACAATGTTGGATATACAAGACTGTTTAGTGTAAGAGTTATTATTTAGTTCATTTAGTGATATTTAATGATTATTTAATTTTCATAATAAGAGTGTTAAAATTAATTATTTTAAAAGCAATAGTTAAGACAAACTTCAATATGCAGCTCGATATGAGTCATATGTTGTGTATGCAGTTTAATTGTTGTACTAGGCTTTAGTAATATTGTTGATGTCATCTTTCTCGAAACTTCCAAGTTTTTCTAGTTATGTGTAATATTGTTGTTACTAGAGGGCTAGAGATGGGCTTGTGACAAGAAAAGATAATTATTTAAAGCTTTATATACAACTGTGATAAACATTAGTGTAACAAAGATTTGTATATACGTTTGACTTGTTCTGAATATATTATTTTAAAACAAGTGGATTGTGTGCTATCCATTTATTGTTGACATTTGTCGCTAACAAGTCACAGACACCTACTGTAAAAAAATCCCAGCTCGTATATACAAACCCTGACACACAATAATGTTTTTTGTTTAAGTGTATAAACCTCTTGTCACAATCAGAACAGTAATACTGGACACCAAGAAAACACTTCATTGTACTATAACATTGAAATGGTTGTCATGAGACCAGAGGAATTTTTTTTTCTAGATATGAAGACACAAGGTGTATTTGAACTTCTAGGTGATGCTCAAATATTGTTATATCTTCTACTCCACAAGGACCAAATCGAGCACTACATGAGTGGAGTTCACTAGCCATGTGTGTAAGTAGTGGTCTTCATAAATTACTAAAATATTTATAAATAGGAAGTTCTCTGAGACATGCCAAACCTAAAATAATAGCCTTGGCACAGCAGAGATTATTGTCGCTATTCTTCATTGTTAACACTGACCATTTTTTCAGACAATCAGTTTTAATATTAGCGACCTTATGCCCATTGTTACCTACAGGCGTTTGTAAAGTTGTGACCTCAATTTTAAACAAATCATCTAATGTTAACCCTTTTTTACTCTGATCAACCTATTCAATTTTTGACAGGACCATGTTGGGTGAAACACAACCCTGTCTTTTAAACAGATACTAATAGGTTTATCTAATTGTGTAGAGAATATACTGACTCTGACTTTGTCTTTGGATTTTAAATGTTGCGTCGTCTATTCCAGTATCTTCTGAATATTCTAATTAAATGAAATTAGAACATTTGTGAGAAGCTGCCCAAAGGAGACTTCTTTGAATAGAACATTAAACATTGTAGACATGGCATTATATTTGTAACATATATCGACAAAGGTTTGGTTATATTAAACACCTCAACTATGGGACGTTTACTAGATGTCTCTTAAGGAAAAGAAAATAACATAAATGTAGAATTACTAATTCGAATACACCAAACTAATATAGTTATTTGTTAATATTATTCGACATACACTTACCCCAGCATCACAATCATTAAACAAACGTTTCATCCCTCAGGAACTCTGGCTGTTGTTCATAGTCTTTCACGTTCAGTAGATGGCTTGAATCATACTGCATTTCAAACCACTTATATGCTATGTGTAATTGCTTTCTGGCATACTTTATAAATCACATGGCATTTTATATTTTAAGGTTATACTTACATAACCATTCTTTTTCACTCTATAATTGGATAAGATTGTTTCATTGCCATCTTATACAGGCGTTTTTTGTAATTCTCTAACATATCCTAGGTGTATTTTTTCAAGCTGTACTACATACAATGATGGTCGTTTGGAAACTCTTAAGTTGAATATATTAGGTGTGATGTAATGAAACTTTATAAGACATCTGTCATTTTTAGATCATACCTACACAACTGTTCCTTTTAAAACCATGTCTACAATTATCATCTATTATTGTGTCATGTGCCTATACAGGAAACTGACAAGGTCATGTCCTAAGACATAGTTTCTGCCCTGTACTTACATGCAATGGAGGTCGTTTCGAATACCTTAAATTATATATATATATGTTGGACAGTTGTGTAACTATGACCTAAAATCGAAAATGTCGTATTCCATAAAGCCTAATCTTATTGTATTAAATGAGGTATAAAAAACCCTTTAAATCTACCTGGTATCATTATACCTACAAACAGTCCAAAAGAGAGCTTCGAATATCTACTACATTATGGAAAACACAAAAGTAAGATTAATCCTTGTTAAAAATTCTGTTCCATGCACTGTTATATCTATTGTTTTATATATATCTCAGTCTTATTGATATCCAATAACTATATATTAATTACAGCTAAGACATGTTTCATATTCATTACTGTTTTGTGTCACAGGTTTGTAGTAAACTTTCCCACTCATTCACTCGTGGTGCAACAATGTGAGTCTTTATCATATCTCTTCAGGAGAGATGAACCATCTAAAAAATCTTATGCATATCCATTGGGAAATTACAAGTATATTGCAACTGTTTTATTTAATGATGATGTGAAAATAAACATTCATCACTAATGAAGTGGGACATTATACCCCAACATTTACACATGTTGAATGACAAGAATTTACACAACTGTTACCATCAGTGACTAGGGCCATACATTTGAAATACAGTGAAGACTTTGGTATAGATCATCATAAATGTAGAATTAGTACTTCATGTGATGAGTCAAAAATGTGTATATTGCGTTTGCAACCCAATATGATATTAACAATTATATATCAAGTTTTATAACTTTAAAAAGTCTGAATGAGATTGGTTATGTTAACAGGTCCATTTTATTGACTTGTATCTAAATCTAATAAAACAAATGTAATCAGAAACTACATCTAATATCATCAATGGTAACTTAAAAAAATTATTGTTCGAAGTATACACTGTACCCTTTGTCATACAAAAGCTTAGAAAGGAGAATTGCTGGGCGTGTGAAGTCGATGATCCCAGTCAAGCTGCTCATACATGCATGATGTTGGATCATGATGAAGGTATCTGGCTATATCTGAGGTCTGCTTTGACTCAAGTGGATAATAACCTTATATTATCCACTTGAGTCAAAGCAGACCATAGATATAGCCAGATATGTGTTTCAAAATAGAACTAGTAAACTAAATGTCCATGATTGTAATAATTTAAATTCCACTGATTTGTTGTTGAAAGTGGTGAGTCTGTTCAAGAACTATCTGACTTCCTCTGTAAAAATGTATATGACTAAGTAACTGTATTATATATCAGTATAACAAAGTATTTCATAAGATTTGTTTTCTTCATCACATGATCTACTAAGAAGATTGTTATGATACAAGAAGATTACTATTTTCTACATAACATAATTCACTCAGACAGTATCTTCACCAGAAAGTTTCCATGATAATCAATTATAAATCTAATGAAAAAGATAAATGTTAGCAACATGCCATCTGATGTCACCTATCGTTTCATCCATACCAACGCGCCCCTAATATAATCCTATTATACCACCTAGCAATGTGCAAAATGCCCCTTGTCATCATCATCCTATCATATTGCGTAGCATCACACCCCCTGGTGTTGATGATGTATGAGTGAGATACATATTAAGTCAATGCTTTCAGCACGTCATTACATTTATACCACTTTATCAAAATTGGGTGAAGGTCATATATGTTTACTTCTGGCTCCATACGAGCGTCTTAACTACTCCCGTTGCTGCAAGGATAGGTTCCACTCTCTAGAGCCACGAGTGCCTTATAAGAATGATGATTGAATTCCCACTATTTGGTCAGATAATAGTGACTTAAGATTTGGCAAGATGGGTGTTGTTGACTAGTTGTCTTTCCTCTTCTCTTGTCTATCAGTTCAAAATGAAGGAAAATTCTGTGTGCTTTACACAAAAATTGTGAAATTTTGAAAAGCAAAGATTTAACATTCTATGTGAGAGTGAAAGGTTTTCTATAGTAAAATATTATGTAATACTTACATCATATTTTATGTTATGGAATTGGATTTGCTAATGTACGTGAAAAGTATCTTTAGTGAAATGGTCCATTTTATTGTACAATCTGTGCTCTCATTCTTTTTTTTTTTACGAATTCATTTATTTGATGTGTATTAGCACACTGTTTTGTTTGTGTGTACATCACACTGCAAATTCTTGGTATATGCTAATGCAGGTCGTTAATGATAGAGTAGATATTATGAATCAATGAAAGTACACTTTTTAATAAATCTTATAGTAAGAGAAAAAGCCTATAAGTGAAAAGAAACTCTGGGACTGGGGCTTGAACCCAGAACCTTTGGTTGACATGGCCAATGTTGTATCTGACTAAGCTATCCAAGAGTATAAGCCACCCGTCTCTCTCCCCCGTTACTCATAAAGCATTTTGTTGCTGGCCACAACACAAAGTACTACTAAGTTTCATACTCGTAGTTAGAAACCCATATGAGTGAGAGATAAAGAAAAGTGTATTGTACTCTTGGATAGTTCAGTTGGATAAAGTAGTGGTCCTGTTAGCCAAAGGCACTGGGGTCAAGCCCCAGTCCCAGAGTTTCCTTTCACTTATCGGCCGGATTACTTACAATAATGTTCATTGGTTAGTTTGTTTGTTTGTAGTTAAGCACAAAGCTATACAATCGGCTCTCTGTGCTCTGCCACCACGTTGTAACTCCACAGACATACCACTGTACCACTGGGGGGCATGTTCGTTAGTGAAAGACTTTATAACTTTCAAATGCCTGAAAGTTAAATATGCTCTTATATTAAATCGTTTGACTGTACTCAACAAAAATGTTATGCAAAACCAATTTTAGTAATGTTCTTTCATTACTAATTTATTTAATTTTAATGTTCATCTATCTGTATTTCTTAAGTATTTGATGAATAAATTAAGTTGAAAGGATGAAACATTTTCGTAATTGCTTTTGAACATAAGTACTTGTAACACGTATGAGCATGTTAATAATATAAAATTTAAAATATCTTCAATCATAGTGTGTTTTTTCAACCCAATGTATGCCTTACAATAGGTTGGGGTAGGATATGGGCTTTGAGTTGTTTGATAATAATTATCATATAGTTAATCTAGGATTATTGAACACCACACTAGGATTCTGGTTTGACCTAACAATGCGACATGAACACATTATTTTCAATCTTAATCCAATGAAGAAGTTTCTTTCATTATAGTTTTAGCTGCCAGAGTTTTAAACATAAACATAGAAACCAGCCATCTTGTGAAGTGATCAGATCTTCAATGTATGTATAAAGATAGTTCTCTATTTATTCTTACACACCAATGTTACCACTATTTTCTGTGTAAATGTTATTCTTATGCAATAATTTCCTTTCCATTTCCCACATTGCCATACTTAATACTTGTTTATCAGTTGCAGTTTTACTTCCCAGTAACACATTCACAGAAACAAAGTCAATGTGATTTTTTTATACATGCAATAAGGACATGGGCAATTTGTCAGCAGTCACTTTCTCGGTGGGGTAAGGAGTTCTGGACGACCAATTTGAGAAGCTTGGCAATGGCAGTCCTACATGCAATACATTGCTGGTTAGATAGTTTTACCCCCTCATATAGACGTAGTGATCTTTCCTTATCGATATTTCTCACTGTGCTATAACTATAAATAATCATACGAAACTGTTGTGCCCTGGGCTTTTATCTCTTTTTCTTTCAGACACATATACTTTTAGCCATAAGTCTATTCGTGAAGGTATTGCACTGTGGAACGTTCGAATATTCACGGTAAACCAAATATATAGGTACTAAGCATGTACTAAGCCCCTGGGATACAATGGTCAGCTGCCCCCTAAGACTGCAGTACAAAAATAAACGGCCTAAGAATTCTAAACAGCGATATAACTTATGAAATATAGCTATTTATGAGTTACAAGAATTATTCCTTGCATCGTTCTCTAAATTAGGTCTAAGTCATGTTCTCATCATCTGGGTTCATACTTGTATGTTTAGACTTTAATAGACATACACGTGGTGCACTAGCAAAAGGATATTCCACTCCAGTCTGCTTCTTGTAACTTATTATTATGGATTTATAATAAAGTAATTGATCAGAAATCAAATATTGTTTTGTTGGTGTATATAGATATAATATCACGTAAAAGTTTTATGCCAATTCTCATCGTTGTTCTGCTTTAATCTTGCATGAAAAATAGGAAGCGAATTTGACATGTTACGTATGTCAAGTGTCACTGTGTTTGTATTAGATGTAAATTTCTTACATTGCAAGCACAATGACACATGACTCAAGACTGAGTACTCCAGTAAGTTACTTCGTACATGTAGCCACGTCAGTATGATATTTCAGGTATTAGGTTTCTTTTCAATATAAATTAACAACCGAGATTTCAGGTTTTCAGTGTGTGCGCGCAGTGATGTAAAGTTTACAGACTCTCAGTCTGAAACCTATTTTGCCTTAGCCATAGATAAATCTATTTGGATCTACAGCAATGCTGGTCAAAATGTCAACTGGACCCGCTCCAATAAAAAGACCACACCAGCAGTCAATGCTACAATTTATCACTAAAAAACCATGTAAGATAGATATTATTTAATTTGTTTCCTTCATTCGTATCATTATTCATCCTTTTAAATTAGGCTTAAGTTTAATCATGAATTCATTTATTTATTGTTTTAATTTAGCTATCATTAAACTGTCTACAGTTACTAACTTATGTTAGTTTAGTAGTACGATTAGGACAAAAATTGTCTTAAAATATACATACTAGTTGAGCTATTTAATCCCAATTGGAGAATCTAAATCTAGTGGGGTGTGTGCCACATGTCTTATAATCCATAGGAGGAGAATAATTGTAACAATGTCTCAAGATGAACAAATATGAATGACAAAGCTGAAGATAAATTTTCCCAACTTCTGCAATTAGTAGATCCTTGTACACTTCAACTGTAGTAACTACACTGTTTAAATGCCGATTTTCTTGGCGTTGTTCAGACCTACAAAATGGATGCTGAAACAATATGTAGTAGACTAGTTTTTACTCTGAAAGATTGGAGACTAAATATGGACAACCTAGTAGGTCAAGAACATGACGGGGCAGCTGACATCAACTAAAAAAAACGGAGCTCAAGCTAGGATCAAGAATCAGTATGAGAATGTTGTCTATGTGTATTTGCATTTGCAACTGGATGCAAAAACATTCCACAGATTCGCAATTTATTTGACAAAGTGAAAATGCAAAACGAAAGGAGATTTTTCTAGCCAAAGATAAAGGAAGACAAGAACATTTCAACGAATTACTACAGGGTGATGAAAAAGATATGGAGGAGTTCCATATACAAATTATGCAATAAAGCAGAGTTTGAAGAGAGAGAGAGTACCCAAATTTTGTTCAACCCGATGGACTGCTAAAGTGTATACTCTGTCAGCACTAATAGCCAAGTATGAGTCTGTCCTATCTGCATTGGAAAGTATTCAAGACGAGAGCAGTGGTGATGCTGCAGCAGCAAGTGATGCAGAGTCATACATAAGGCGATGACGAATGGGTGTTTCGTTACATGTCTTCAGGTTCACAGTTTGTACTAAGCTATTGTGCTCCAGTTACTAAAATGGTGCAAGGAATTCACTGTGATTCGGCCAAAGCAAATGCAGGTGCTAACTTCTCCAAACAGGAAATCGACAAAGCAAGATCAAGCGATATTTTCGACAAACTATGGACTCGTGTCAAATCTGTGGCAAAAGTAATTAATATTGAGGTTACTAAAACCGCACAACTGCTTAACAAAGACACTGGCTGATTGCAGCTGCAGAAGATACCAGGTCACTGAGTGCCAAAGACTATTACAGAATCAATGTTTTATGTTTTCATAGACCATGTCGTTTCAAAACTAAACATAAGGTTTGAGGATAAACCCGCAAGCTTGATTGCAGCTGATGCCCTTGTTCCAAGAAAACTTAAATCGACACAACAATAACATGAGTTAGATGTTATTTCATACCATAAAAAGTTTCTTCAAAAAAATAAAAATCCTCAAGTGGAAATTGAGAAGTGGAAGCTGCTGTACAATGATGTGTCGGTTAACAGGCGCCCCAAGGATGTAGTTGAATCCCTTACAGCATGTGAACATGAATATTTTCCCGCACTTCGCAGAGTATTTTGCATTTTTCTCACCACACCTGTGGGTATGGTTGCTTGTGAGTAGTCTTTTTCAGTCCTCTGTCACCTCAAGCTGTGAGCCCGCACAAGTATGGCTGAAGATCGCCTCAGTAGACTAGCACTGATGTTAGTTCACAGAAAAGATGACATGATCCCAACTCCAAAAACAATTTATTTCAAGAAGTAGAATAGTAGACCTACAATGGTTTCGAGTGAAGAGTTTCGGACTTTTATATATAGAATAATGCACACATTGTGTGCATATTTTGGAGGAGCACACCAATTTTTTATCATTTTAGTGTCGTACTAGAACAACGCTGACATATGTGTATATATACCACCATTAAACAGAGGGTCCGCTGTATAATATTTAATAATGAATTCTATGAAATTTCATAGCATTATTCACATACCTTAGTTAATTTAGGTTACTATATAGCGAAGTGGGCCCGGCATGGCCTGGTGGATAAGGCGCTCGACTCGCAATCTGAGGGTCGCGGGTTCGAATCCCAGTCCCACCAAAAATGCTCGTCCTTTCAAAGAGGGAAGGCTGTCAAGTGGGTTGCATCCTTGATGTAAGAAACAGCTTTAGAGCGCTCAACGGTCCGCAAGGACTATGGGAAACAAAAAAAATATAGCGAAGTAAAACAGACTCAAAACCTCATAGACAATGCTGATTTTTCTTGAGTCATACTGTTGCAAGTGGCGCCAGTGATAGTATGAATTACATTAATTTGCTTCACATTATTCAAACATTATTTAAAATAGAAGTGTGATTTACAGTCGCCTTCTGAATAAGACTTCGAAAATATGTTTCACCTTTTTTAATGATACAACAAATCAATTTAAACAAGTTTGTTATAACAATGAAATAAATATATTATAATAAGCATAATATTTCTGATTCTTGAGCTTAACTACTTTTTAATGTTTTAAACAACATTTAACGTGAAAAAAGTAAGAACTCATAAGGTTCAAAGGACATGAAATGGGTTATATAAGCCACGAATCACAATAATTTATCACATATTTATCATCTACAATGTAGCAGGTTATTAAGAATGAATATAGAAGGTTTGTATCTTATTCTACAGTACATTAACACGCACCTAAACTGCGAAATACAAGTAAAGTTGTCACTATCTCTTAAAACTTAAAATATCCACACTATATTGTATGAGATCAAACAGTTAATAAACATTTTCTATGCAGCTATGAATTTAACTGATCATGAATCCAATTTCACAATAATTCTCTGAAAATGTGTCTATCATAGTTAATTATATATGTATGTATATATATATTCGCATATGATCCCTATTATTTATATTAAGTTGCTCTGAAAGCATTACTAGTGAAAGTGAACGTCAGATGCTACATAATTTTATCGTAATTAAGAGTAAATTCAGAATGTCCTTGTTTGTACTGTATTTAAGCTCTCTTATCTAAGGTTTTATTGTCATGTTAATCCAAGTTTAAACATTCTATATTGGGGAATGAAATACCAAATTCATGTATACATTTTAATTATCACTTGTCACACTCTGCCCGAAAAAGAGGATGAACAGTAAAAAGAAAAAGAAAATAACACATTTTATTGTTCTTGATCCTGTTAATCTTCTCTTTCAAAATAAGCAAAGCCTAATAGTTAGCACGATGATCTTTTGATTCGAGGTCCGCGCGCGCCCCGTTTCCGAAAAACAAAATTCATACTCCTCACTTTGGAGCCGTCCATACGTTATAAGAGTACCCAGTGTTCAATTAGAGTATCCAATGAATTGACGATGGATAGTGTTGATAGCTGCCATACCTTTAATGTATCACTTCAAAATTATAGACTAGTATGGAAGATAGCTTATGAATAGCTTTTGCGAAATTCAGCAGTCATCCTTTTCATTAGAAGAAACTTCTTCCGACTAGAAAGAGATAGAGAATTATTTTAGTTGTGAAATGGAGCACCTACATCTGCTCCTGACTTTAATATTGGTTTGATTCTATAAAATCAACACTAACCCTGATAGAAGATATTTCTTCATCGTTGTTTGTGTGCTCAGCGTAAATAGTGCCGTGCACTGCCAATATTTCTGTTCCTATTCCCAAAACGCTTCCAATACTTAACTACTGTGTTAGCATATTTCCACATTGCAATTATAAAAGTTCTCTTTAGGTTACTAATAGTAATGCGCGTGTTTCTCGGGGTCGTCATTGGCTGAAGTAGTAGTTTATCTTATTATTTGGTCAATAAAGAAGCTTCTTACCATTCCTATACATTTTCTAACTAAAGTAGTGGAATCAGTGAGCAGGCTGTATTAACTAAAATGTAGGAAAAATTTTAATTTTGTAATTCATTTACTCTGTAAAATTTTAGCACGTATGCCATTTTGAAATTACTCGTTTATGAAATACGTTTGAATCTTTGACATTTGGTTTGTATTCATTGGCATTAATAATTCATTAGTCAATCATATTGACCAGGTGTAGATTTGAAATAAGTTTAGATTTATTTTCAACAGTTTCAGGAAATGTAAATGTAATATTTTGTCCAATTCTGAGAGAGTTTTCTCTTTTATCTAAAAGGTATTGTCTTTTGTTTTACCTTAACTATTTAGGTGCACCATGAGGCAAACGTACAAGCTTCCTTTGAACATATTTTAAATCAAAAAGTTCCTTAAAACCCACTGATCTAAGCACTTCTTGGACTCACGCCCCCAGTGGCACAGATAGCCCATTGTGTAGCTTTGTCCTTAACTTTAAACACACACATCCATCACGAGTGCAGCTATTTTCTTATTCTTTATGTATCACCAACTTATACAGTTACCCAATACCTCTGATATGTTCTGTTTCCGTAAAAAACTTTCTCGCCTGGGAAAACGTATGGCCTTGTATAAATTGTCTGTGTCATGTGTTATAACTGTATATTTTGCTTAGTTGCTTGTTTTCAATTTAATTAAATTATTTTTATTGACACAAAATTTTGTCCCTCATATTAACTAATATGAATCGTTTTTGTAAAAAAAAGTAAATATAGAAAAAATAATAAATATATTTTAAGTTAAACTGAATAATAGAATAGAAGCAAAATTCAAGTGTAACAACAGCAATTATAATGAAAGTCTAAGTAATAACGTGCAGAGATACGTCTTATTATTGCTACAATTTTATTGCTAAAATTCCTTCGATTAATCAGTCTTTAAACATGTGATATTTGCTATTGACTAGCTTAATGTTCTTAATGCTTTTGCTGCTGATTAACTTGACGAGCCTTACACCCGTGTAATCATCTCTTTATTTAAAAAAATCCCAGTTCTCCTATCAACATTAAAAATTAACTGTTTGCATTTAGTTCAATAGAGATGTAGGGATTAACAATCTCATGTGGTTAACGTGAACTAGCAACATCCAGCATGAACTTCGATTGTAATTGATATAAAAAAATCGTTCCTCTCTATTCTGGCCAAACAAGAGGCCTTAAAGATCAACTGTATGATGAAGGTAGTTATCTAAATCGCAATAACTATAGTTCTATAAAAGCTTTTATGATTACTATTTTTAGGAAGAAATGTTAAGTTGCCCATGATCTCCAAAAAAAAGAAATATGTAAAATTACAAAATCCCTGAAAAGTTCAAACATTTTATACAATGTAGAACATCAAATAACTTATAAACACACATAATGTTCACAAAGGAAATAGTCATGTTGCTTTCAGACCCTAACGAAAACGCATTTACGAGCTTCTGAGGCTTAATTTACCACAGTAACAACATGACTTTGCCTTATACAAAAATATGAACAGCGTAAGCTTTGCGAAATAAAAAAATATTTGACATAGTATATTTGTCAGATATGATTGTGCTGTAATCTAAATGTTTTCTAGTTTAAAACAGTTACTGGATATGTGAGAAAACACGAAAAATGCAAATATTGTTGCAAGAAACCAAGTGATCTCAAATACGCAAAGTTGACATAAGAAAGAAAGAGGTTAAACAGAATCGTAATAACTAATTATAAAGGCATTGATATTTATTATATTTAACTCGTAAAAAAATAAAGAATACAATTCCATATAACGAAACAATTGTGATCTGGTTACGTATTGCTATTCAATAGTTTCAGCATTTGCTCGAGAAACAAAGAAGCAAATACACAGAAAAAATAGTTGACTTAAAACTACTTACAGATAGTGCCTCTTTTCATGTGCGTGGTATTGACAAAAATAACTACTTTAATGGAAAATGGATTTTAGTAATAACTGAAAATAGTAAGTGACAATATCAGTATGAATGTTCTAGTCTAATAAAGTAAGACGTCGTTGCTATTTCTAAGACAGGAATAATATATACTTGTATACTTGTTGAAAAATACCCTCAGTAACAGTAAATATATACACCCAATAACAGGTACAACACAATATGAATGCTAATCCGAAGACATGCTCCCACTAACATTAAACAACTACACCCAATTGAGAACAACTTCAGCAGTGTATATCTGCTAAACAAAAGAGATACACTTAATAACTGGAGAGACAACTGTAGTATTGTTTAATAGTTAAACCGAGGAGATACACCCACCAACACTACACAACGACATCTTGTAGTAGTAGAGCTAAATCTAGTTTATTTTATATTTTGTTCTCTAGAAACGTTACATGTATTCAACAAGCACGTTGATATCTTGTATTTACTAACTTTCTACAAAAGCTGTCAATTTATAATGTGCTGAAATGTTAAATTGGACTTACAGAATAAATGAATAATATCTAAAGAGGTTTAAAATATATTTTTATGTCATCTACTTTTTCAAAGTATTTTCATTAGAAATATCAGAATTGTTTTCGTGAATGAAATTGCTGATAGCGACCTAGTGTAACTTTTTATAATTGTTCTTCTGTTACTTTCCTCATCAATACATTTTTGCATAAAAATAATCAGCGCCTTATTGAAATTGTACAATATGAAAATGTTATACACAATATGTAACAATGATATAGACAACTATGAGAGTGAAGACATAAATATTTGTTTTTAAAGAGAATAAGAAATTCCGTTAGTATATATGAAACAAGTCGATCACCGAACGAAATCTCACAGGGAAACATCCAGTTACCAAATATCAAATCAGACAATCAATAAAGCTAGTAGGGAAAAGAAAAGAGAAGTTGCTAAGAAAGGCAGTAGAGAAAAGCATGTCGAATAAGCTGGGTATTCTTACACATCCATTTTGATTTAAAAGACAGAAATAAAATCTTTCTTTTTTTTAGTCAAGGATAAATTTTGTTGCGCATGCTCAGTGAAAATATAGTTGTTGTTTTTTTAACGTGAGAGAAATGAATAGTGCAGTATATAACTGCACATTTTAAAAGAAACTTGTTGATGAAAATGATATATAATAAATCTTCTAGAATGTTTAACATTATGATTATGAACAATAATTTTCCATCAGCGGTGTGTCTAATTACCGAGAACATAGTTTTTTGTTTGCTTTTGTTTCAGATTTTCACGCAACCCAGCAAGGACTATCTGCACATAGTCGTCCCTATTTTGAACTGATAGATTAAAAGGAATGCTTCTAGTCAATAGCACCCACTGCTAACTGTTGGGCTACTCTGGTCTAATAGATTGTTCAGATTTGAGGGTCACATTTATAGCACATGCACAGGCCTAAAGTTCCGTTTCTGCAGCAAAACACGCGAACCATAAATCCTCGAATTTAGGGCTATGTCACGCTAACTACTAGGCCACACCAAATCCCTAAGAGAAATGAAAATACTAATTAACTTTAAAGCCCTACATCAGAACAGCCACCAAAATATGGAAAATTATCTTGTTTAGATTTTAACATGGGTTATTTCAGTGCACAATGGAGAGAAGAATTATTCCACAGATTCGGCCACAGAGTCTGAATCCCTGGATTTATCGTTGCTCATCCTTTGCCTTTCACACTGTTTAAGGAGTAAATATCTAGTGTTTACAACATCTAAAACACAAAACTCTTAGCTATGAAAAAAGCAACATCGATACGTAAGTAATACCTAATTCGATATACGTAACTCAACAATGTTGCTCAAAGTAAAAACAAATAGAAAATAACACCCAGAGTAAACTATTATTCAACTTAGAATGAAGTTTTTTGTTATATGAAACAACATGTTTTTCTTAGTTTCATTAAATTAATGAGTTCTCACAAACACAAGACATATACAAAAAACAGTGTCAGAAATAATGAGATTCTGAATGCCCTATGTAGGATTCAACGACTTCATGCAATACAACTGGTAACGAGACAATTCGCCACTGTAATTTAAATATAAAGAGAGGCTTTCACATTTGGATATATTTTCGTTCAATACTGTAACATGAAACACTAAAGTTGATAAATCTGTTGATCTGGAAATAATTTTCATATTTTCATGACTAATTTTTATATATTTGATCTGCACACTGTCAGTGTAGCACAATAACTCCTCCGGCTATATATCCAACCTTCTTCCATTGTTTCTTTCCCTTTCAATTTGCGTTTCCCCCAGTGAAACAGTGGTATGTCTGCGGACTTACAACCCTAGAATCCGGGTTTCGATACCCGTGGTGGGAAGAGCACAGATAGCCCATTGTGTAGTTTTGTGCTTAATTACAAACAAACAAACAAACTATTTGCGTTATTTTGTTTTGCTACTGTTATTGTATGAATTATTTTTTGTCGAAGTTAAATTTCAAACACAATATATTTTATATTTTTATTATTTAGTACGTTGCCACAGCACACGCTGCTGTATTTGTGTTTACACAAAAAGGGATATTTGTTTAACCTAATAGTACCTTCTTTTTATCAAACAATCTTTGACTCAGCGGCAGAAAATATGACTATTTTTGTAGGTTGTGGTACATCCAGTGAATCTGAAATAACCTTCGAACGAGGTACCTGGCTGTGTTGGACATGATCCAGAGATCACTTGCTGTGATGTTTTCTTTGAACCCGTGGTGGGCAGAGCACAGATAGCCCATTGTGTAGCTTTGTGCTTAACTTCAAACAAACAAACTTATCCTTGTCATATTCACTCAGGAAAAAAATGGTTCGTATTCTCTATTCCATACCTGATCCTGAATCGTTCTCCTCCTTTTGCTCTCATTCTCATCTTAGTACAAATCGTCATATATATCCTTAAGTTTACCGCTCTTGTGACACAGAAATACTTCTCTTTCGGCGCCTGACAGCAACTGGTGTACCATGGTGATAACATCTATATCTGCTACACTTATAATACCTTGGATATTTTGATACTTTGCATTCGCAAGTTAGCTTTGAATCCGACCTCATTTCCGTCTCGACAAGAACAAATACTCAGGAACTGTAACTCGATGTCTCAGCAGTTCCGCACAAGTTTCACTAAAAGTTCGGAAATGGTGAGTGTTCCGTAGATAATGTCCTACAACAATGCCATGACCATTGTCTGAATTAAAGTAAAAATCATCCATCCCTACTGCAAAAATAAAACAATCATAACATCTACGGATGTTATCCAATTATAGATCGGCGTACACCTCTGGATTCCTCATGAAATAGTGCACTTTACTGTAGATTTTCACAGAAAAAGACTAAATGACGAATCTGGTTTTACAAAGTGCTCTACCACTTTTGCTACTGTTCATTCAGACAGTGCTTGTTGAAAAAATTCAATATGCTATGTAAGCAAAAATAACAACATTTTCCGAAACTTAACATAAAGAAATTGAGCACTGTTGTTATGTAATTGCTACAAAGTAATGCATATCCACATTTTAAATACCTAATATGGCAATAATTAGCATACAGGACATTATTAATCTATTAGCTGAACCTTTTGGAAAAGTGTTTAGCTTTTGAAGACTCTAATACGTAACCAAAATTAGCATAAACATTTTCAGTGTATAAAGAAATTTATTTTCAAAGTATTAAAATTTCAACAAAATGAACAGAAAATTTCTTTATCGCTACCAAAGGCAAGTCAAGCAGTAAGTCAAAATATCGAACAGCGTTCCCCGTCTTTTTAACTTACTTTGAACTCTGCCTAAAGTGTAGGAAGTATCTCGTATATATGATATGATCATAGTTGTTGTAAATGGTAAGAAATATGTATTAAATAAACATCAAGAACTAGTCTAACAGAGACGGTTGACTGAATCACTCACAGCTAACTCTTTCACAGAAAAGAAATTACTCAATATCTTAGTAACTTTTTAATAAATAAGTTATGGGAATAATATACAAATTAAAATAGCCTAACTTACTCTCTCGGTCCGAAACTGAATAAACTTCACTATTCAGTGTTTACATCTATAAATCGTCAATATGTATCAATATGCAATATGTCTAAAGTATTTATTGACGACGATAGCTAGTTGACCAGTAATTTAGAAATCTTGCTCCATACAGCACCGAAACAACCTATCGAATATTTGTAGTTATTGATTTATTTAAACGTCAAGTAGTATTCTAAGTGTATCATAAGAAAGTTAATCTTGGAATGTAATTAATGATGTAAAACCTTTAAAAGCATATCTATATATATCATTATGCTGCTTACACAAAAAATCCCATGTTAGCCATTCTGAATACATCATTGCAAAATAAACATCTTTTGAAAGTGAAGAATAGTTTTAACAGATTACATATATTGTTAAATGCTATATAACAAGAGTATTTAATTATTACAACACTATTTTAATTGGTTACAAGGTTTCATCAAACGATAAAATTATATTCGTTTATCTTTTAGTTGGCAGTCGGATGATTATTATTAACTTGTACAAATTGTTCAAACTGAATTTGCCTATATTCAGTTACGATCAGTTACCCGAGTATTTTATTCTGCTTACGAAGGTATATGTATATCTTATTTTAGCAAATATCAATGCACATCTTTACTTGACTCCTGTTGAACAAGAGATTTTGAATAAACAAAACTATCATATAATTATTCTGATTATGTTGAAACACAGATACTGTGCAAAATATAAGGAGTCTAAATACCGCTCATGTGTAAAGAAGCACAGTGGAGAAATTACACTTCAGACAGACAGAATTCAAGCAGACGTTTTTAACCGTATAGATGAGATTAATTTGAATATGTTTATAGCATTACATATAATACTTCGTGCAATCGAGTTATATTACTATGAACCCACAGACTGATTTGAGCATATATGACATCAAACCAGAGTTTATCAAGTGTGGCTGGACAAAGTGGATAAATAAGTATACCCGCTTTTGGAGAATACGAATGGTCATGATCCTATATATAATCTCATAATTAATATTTCATTAAACTTTGTAAGAGATAAATCTTCAGAATTTCTATTTTATAATAGAGCGACTCATAATGACGAACATGGGTTTAATTATGACTAGATCATACTCAAACTAAACATACTAAACATTCTTTTAAAATGGATATAAAATTCCGTGTATATCAAATAAATAAATAACTTAATTAACCAATTCTTCTCGTTTTCGAAAACTTAATGATAGTCTTAATTCATGCCCTCAAAATCATACTCTTTGCTTTGTATTAATTTAAACGTAAATTATCCTACAATTCACAGTTTTTGTATTAACCTAAACGTAAGTTATCCTACAATTCACAGTTAACTGCAGAAGTAATGAAGCACAATCGCTTACAACATCAACAATAAATGGGCTGAACTATTATGAAGTGTACTAAAGTTTTTATCTCTGTAATCGGGGAATTCACGGAGATTATTTATATTCGAGTATTTAATATATTCCACAAATTTGTTTTACATTGTAAGTTCCATGAATTAAGTGGTAATGTCAAATGACTAAGCAAGAAACCGTAAACTATTTGATTTATGTTAAATTTGATTAAGGTAAATCATTTTCTTAGAATAGCCACAAGAAAGTAAACATTTATAGGTAAAACAATATTAATTTCTCAAATCATATGCAAAATCAATTACTTTAAAACCTGAGGATAAAATGTTGTTTTTTTTTCGAAACATTCATTACTTACAGAAAGTTTTGTGATAAAAAATAGGATTAAGTTTTAAACCGAATTCTTTCATATAAAAGTTATAATGCTTACTTGTAAAAATAAATTTGACTTTCCCTTGTACACAATCTCCCTCAATTGTTCGATTTTGCGAGGAACTTAAGCTTTTTGTTTTTCTAAATTTTTACAAGGTATAGATTTTGATAATTAACTCTATTGTGCTAGTTTTGATTTAGAATATTTTTATTCAAACTTAGAGACAGCTTGAATTGTTGAAGAAAACTTTATGATACATTTAGCAAAGTAACAAATGTATAACATTTCGACAAGATTTTGTCACCATTGGGTACCCTTACAATGATCTATTCATTTGTAAAATAGAATATACGAACGTTTTCCTCCGCAAGTTTCAGTACCATGCATTTGAAAGTTGATTTGGGATTGAAAGGAAGGATATATTTGCATTAATTGCTGCAACAGTTTTGAATCTTATTTTAGATATTTTCCGTTAGTTCTTAATTGTAAAAATAATGATAATGGTTGAAAGTTCTTTTCAATATTGTAACCTTAAACTTGTTTGTTATCCTACACGAAAACGACCTTGAAAAGTGTGGTGTTAACGATGATGATAAACTGAAATTCGTAAAAATAGTGTTTTAAATCTAAAATGAGAGGAACATGAAATCTACTCTAAAAACATTTGATGGCTAAACAAGCAGAAAACAATTCTAAAAAAATAAAATGTAAAACGATTGCAGTTATTACTGAGATGTTTTTCAAGAATCGTATGTTTTATGTATAGTACAGACGGCTGATACGGGTATTAAGAACTTTTATTTAAAACACAAAACCAATAACAACGTTTCAACCTCCTTACGCCATCATCGGGCTACGAATGAAGATTTTAAGAATGATCTTAACCTGATGATGACCTAAGGAAGTCAAAACGTTGTTACTTGTTTTGTTGTTTTAAATAAAATTTTAATACCCATATTAGCCGTCTCTACTTTATATATATATATATATATATATATTTACTTAAATCAAGAATCGTATGTTTCTATCCTTTTGAAATATTTTACGTAGATGAAGAAATTATGAAGCAAAGTACAGAATCTTCTAACAGGTGAAATTATTCCGCGGTCACTAGCAAATTCCGCCCATAATAAAGAAGGATCTCCGTCAGTAAATGAAACCAACGTAAGGGTTCTTTCCAGTCATATCTTCCTTTCAACCAATACATACCTTAAACAGATAGAGAATGAAACAGGCATTCATATTATTCCAGACGATGGCATACCAGTCAAGACACCGAATGCAGCGCCTATGGATTCCGATCAGATTGTTGAAACAGGAGCTGGGAAAACGTCTTCATACACTAAATATTTTATGGAATGTATGTAGGGAGGAGGAGTGTGATTTGGACATGACAGCTTTACAAAATAACTTTTACTATTAAAATTTCAATAAATAGCTATTGTCAAGATGCACAATCGTTAAATAAAGCATAATCTGACATTGCGATATGAAATGTAATGACGTGGGGATGCTCCAAAATAATTTTGATATAACATCCTCACCCTCCTTTTATGCATTATGTAATTTTTTTACACTCCTAACTCATAGTATTACCCATTGTTGAAATTAATGTTAAGTTTCTTTCTTAATACAAGCACTTTTTTGAAATTATTCGATACCTTTATATAAACATTTTACCTCTGTCTAATAATGTCTTAGATATATTTTGGCTCTTTCACTAGCTTTAAAACCTAACAATAGTTTTTAACAATTATGCAAACAAGAGGCGACCTTGGTGCACATGCCTACTTCTAAGTATCCTTCCCTCGATTTTACCTATCAGAATCTCTGCCATCCTTCCCTCAGATCTAACTATATGGTCCAAAGTAGTGCAGCTTCTGTGATTTTACATAGAGTAAGCACTTGTTTTTTTATCTTTGCATATTCCAAAACTTCCTTATTAATTTTACTTTCTGGGTAGCAGATATTCATTTTTTCATCTATAGCTTCACATTGCAATTACTTCCAACTGTTAGTTTCTTTCTTCAAACCTAGTTTCATATCGTCCCTGAGAAATTCTACGAGATTGAATAATGATGTTTTTGATATTCCTATCATCCCTTTTTAATTCTTGCTATCTCTGTTCGTATTGTCCCTAAAACATAAACTCCTCTAATTGTTCCACCTCTTTACTTCTTATTTTTATGCATATTCTGGAATCTTCCTTTAGCCTTGAAATTACCATTTTCTCAGTTTTGTTTTGTTGTCAAAATTTAAAAATATAAGTCTTTTCGCCAATTGTTAAAATAAAAAGCTTTTACTTATATATTTCTTATTAGTATAAATATATACTATGTTGTTGTTG